>NC_072835.1:22090000-22453125 GCF_027744805.1 Dunckerocampus dactyliophorus | reverse complement strand
CCTATGATTAGCTATGTTGCCGTCCTCTGACGTGTGCCGCTACTCAGCAATTAAAAGCTAAATGGTGCCATTCGTTCTTGTCACATTAACTTCATGTTGTTATGCGTTCTTCGTTTATGGGCCTCACACAGAAGAAAGAAAAAGCTGATTAGACGAGCAGCGAGTCAAAACTGTCGAGCCAAGACGCCTTTTGTCAAAGCGCTAACTAACCATGTCTCGGCTTCTCTGTGGCGGTCATGGCGGCTGTAATTAAGAGGGCCCGTCAGTTCTTCTTGGAGTGACTTTAAACGTTTCTGTAATGAGAAACATCTTGAGCAGGGGTGTCCAAAGTGCGGCTGGGGGGCCATTTGTGGCCCCGCAGTTGGATTTTCATTGTCTCCCAGGGAATATTCTGTACATAAAATGAAACATTACGACGGAGGATTACGGCTGCATTGAAAAGACTCTTTGGGAAGAAGTAAAGCAGTGTTAATAGTAAAAAAAACAACAACAAAAACACTAATCATGCATAATGAGCATGCATCAGGCCTAATCTTCACATATGCCTCATCAGTCGGACGTTCTCGCATGATTAACACGCAAGTCTCGACCACGATGTGTCATTCATGAATGACCCGAGTGTAAAAACAAGTTGATCGCTGTCAAAAACAACACAACACTCAACTTTCGTAAGAAAATAAAGCCAAAGTAAAAGCAAAACACACGCAATCCTCCTTTTGGATCGCAGAACTAAGGTGTGGCGTGCTGTGCTGACGTATACAAGGTTTTGTGCGGCTTTCGGGACATTGAATTGTGAATTGAGGGGCGTTGCACCGTGTTTTGTCAACACAGGAGTCATTATTAACTTTGATGACAAGTGAGGAGGCGCATGTCATTGCAAGACAACATCTGAGACGTATTTGTCATGAAAGTGTTGTACTGTCAGACTTTGGAGGTTCCCTTCTAGCTACAGCACGTACTGACTTTCCTGTACTACATGCATGCAGTAGTCCTTGGAGTTTTACTTGGAGTACATCTGCGTTAGGCATGATGTAACTCCGCGGCCTAACAGGACACAGATCCTGGAGTCAGGGGTCATCATTGCAACCAACATCGCTTTGTGAGTATTTGGACCACACAGACTCCAAAGTTGGAGCACAGAAAGGTTGCGTCTTGGAGCTTTTTTTCAAGTCTGTGCTGAGTGTTGGTGTTGGTGCTCGTGTTCTTGCAGCCTGTTCTGCTGCTGTGTTGTTCCTGGAGGAACGCCCGTCGGCTGCAGCGAGCTGAACTGAAACGCGGCAGTGTCTTTTCTATTTTTCTACCCCTGGAGTCGTCTCCAAAGTACATTTTAACGACCGCCCGCCGCGTCGTCGGTGTGTGTGAAAGATGCCCCGCCTCCTGTCAGTCGCCAGCCAAAGAGCAGCGACCGCTCATCCCTGAGATGAAAGAATAGAAAGTTGTTGACTTTTAGTGGTGGCGTCTAGTGTGCCAGCGTGCCAGCTTGGTGTTCAACACAAGAGAAGAACAAAAAAAAAACCTAAAACCGAGCATGAGCAGGCCCGCTTTCACACGCCCTAATCAAAACACACACACACACACACACACACCCACACACTTTACACGTTGTCGTGAACTCGCCAGCTGCCACTTATCAGCTGGATGTTGTTGGCCCGCTGCCACTCTGCTTTGCAGGAGTGGGATAAAATTAAACTTTTAGAGCTTTCCGGAAAGACATCAGGTGGTCCGTACGCAACGTACCATAAGAAAAGCAGAACCTGATCCGAAGGCAAACCTTTCCAGGAGTTCATCGGAATTCACCACGTCAGTAGAAATCATCTGGTCCAGGGTGGAACTGTGAACATCGGAGAAGCGTAAAATCCTAAAAGTGTCACATTCTTAACTGTCACACAAGCGTGACAAGAAGTTGGCCGTAAATGATAGCTAACGTCATCATCATCACATTTAAAAAAAAATGAATGGATTCATGAGAATGATGACGTCATACCGATAAATCCGTTAAACATAGCTCCAATAACTGATCATTAAGAAAAATCCTCCAATGAGGCGAGATTAGCCCGCCTGCGACGTTCTTCCCCTGAGCTCACTTGTAAAGAAACGTTCACTTTAAGAGGAAGGACGTTGTACCAAATGCTGCGCCATGGGGACAAAGAAAACCCGTAGAGCACACAAAAAACCTTATCAGCCACCTCTGGCGTCACACAGGCTGCTCGGAGCGTGCGTTTGAATACAGTGCACCTTGCTGGGGCACAGCAGGTGGCTCCTCCCCCTCTATACTTTGGTTGTCCTGATAGCAGTGATGTCATCATATTTGATTAGGACAAACCAACAGGTACAGTTGGTCAAATCCTAATTTGTTTCACTCCTTCTTAGCTCCGTGTGTGCACAAGCTGCAGTTAAATCGAAATATAAAAAGTAGATATAAAAAAGTTAGCGGTTGTCAGTATCTGTCTGGGGAAGCAGAAAGTTGAAACAAAATGTATCCTGCATGCCTCGTCGCCAGCATTATTTCACTGGATTCTTAGCTGTTTTACTTGTTGATAGGAGGAGAAGTTTTACTTGACTATTGGTCACTACTATTACTACACTTCTATAACTTATATGGCATATTGTAGTAAAGTAAGCATAATGTGTTCAATACGTGCGATGAGTTAGAGTTTAGGAGATGCTGCCTATTCGTAATGAAGTGCTGGACAGTATCGGGATATCGGCAAGACAGCCACTATGGAGCATTTCCATAATACACTGTCAGTAACAAGAGGGTTGAGGCTGCTCCTTCTTTTGGAATGCAGAAAAGGGAAGACAAAAAAAACAAAACAAAAGCAAAAACACCAAAGTGTTGCTCGCTGAACGTCTGGCGGGACATCACGCTTGAACAGCAAGGTTTGGTGTGACGTTGCTCGTTCAGTTCTCGAGGTTCCGTCGTTGGACGTAGCTGATTGCATCGAAGCCGGACATTTGCCGCACCGATTTTGATGCTTGAGTCGATTTTTAAGGCTCGGCAAACACTTTGGTTGAGCGTTTCTGAGAGTTTGGGGAGGAAAACAAGGCTTGCAAACACAGCCTTATTCATACCAAACCTTCTACACTAGCATTCGTGTGCACCACGTGTAAGAAAGTGAGCGCCCTCCATGACCCTGCTGTTCCTGTCTGGACCCTGGACCCTGCTGGTCTAGACCTTCTCTTTCCTTCACATGTGGCACGCAGCCCTTCTTCTTGGCTCCTTCTGAATCCTCATTGTGTCGCCCTTTGGACAAAAACTCCACAAAATGCAGTCATGATGAAGCAGGGGGGAAAAAATGCAAGGGACCATTAGAGGAGGAATCTGCAAGCTCAGAGCAACATGCCCTCGTGTAATGATTACTAATCTGGGTTAACTCTTTGTCATGCTCAAATACCTGCCTTTGCTAGCACACGTTATCGTACATTAGCATGCAAGGACTCTCCTGATTTGCCACACATGTAATTACAGTCCAACCCCACCATGTGTGTTATTGTCTTTGCAGTTTCTAAAATCAGCGTGCATGGACGTGAGAAGATCTGGCAGCCTTTGGACTTCTCTGAGCGTTTCATCAGACCTTCCAGGGATGACACATTGTGGGCTCCGCGGGGAAGGCTGGAAAGAGTGAGATAGATGCTGACTCGGGCAGCCTGCGGTCGTCAGGCCGTGGCTCCATTACCCCTCTGACGGAGGAGGCCAATCTGATGGTTTGTATTCAGACGGCAGACGCAGAATGACTCAGAGACGTCTCGTACCTTGTCTTCCTCACGTGCAGGAAAAACTGAACGGGTCTGCCAGGAAAAGCCATGTTTCCCCTAAAAACAGCATGTTTTTGCCTCGTATGTCATCATATTGCAGCGTATTACCAACATAGCAGTGCAGATCATCCAGTGCTTTCATTTCACGTATGACCTCTTGTGGTTTGCTTCAATTTCTTTTTTCACCTTGCTGCTCATGACCTTTGACCTGAGGCCAATCCTTAAGGTGGAGGTCAATCTGCACCAAAAATGAGTCTACTTACTACTTGTCCACCTAGTTTGGAGATGATGGGATAAATAGTACAGAAGAATGAAGGGTTTTGGGGTTTGACCTGTTTGACATTGCTGTGACTTTGACCTTTGACCTTGACTTTTCGGCTTTGACCTGTGAATACCGCTGAAACCAAAGAATGTATGTGATGAATGTCAAGTTTGTAAGACAACAACGAAGCGCAAGCTTTATTGACTAGCTTGAGTTTTATTCTACAGGAGACTGAGGGCTGAGACTGTGGACCCATAATGCTGCCACATCCAGCGCTAAGGCACAGCTACAGGGTAAGATGATGTTTGTCAGTTCTCGTTTTATAACAGTGCCAGCTTCCACGATGGGAAAGCAGCAAGCAAGCAGAGCTGACGTGGAAAAGGCGCCTGATTAAACATGACTTCAGGTCCCAGAGATGCAGGACAGATGGACCCGAGCCGCCCTCTCATGTGAATCCAGTCTGCCCAGCAGATGTTGTCACAGACGCACGCTAAGCACAACTCTCTCCTCGCGTTACGTTTTTTTGTCTTTCAGCGGTTAATGAGTCTTTGTCCTCCAGGATCCCACCAGCACCCGTCTCAGACATCCCAAGTATTCCCCTGTGGGGGCGCTTGCGTGCTTCTCACCTCGGCACTCCCGTTTGTGCTCGCTCGGCTTTTTTGCACCGAGGGTTAAAAGACAAGTGCGTCTTTGAAACTTGTGCGGTCCAGAAGCGTGTTCCACCATAAAGCTGTCAGACCAAACAAGAGCGCAGCCGGTCAGTAAACGCTCAAAGACTGACAGGTTAGTTACCTCCGCTCCGTTTTCACCCGTTAGTCGTGCTTATTTCATAACCCCCCCCCTTTACGAGACAACATGAAACAAGGAGACCAATAACTGTTAGTCTAACCGACCACTCGGCCAACAAGATCCACGTTTTTCCTGGATTGAACCACTTAGCGCTGGATTTCTTTTCCCCTCACTAGGCTTTTTTTCAGACCAAAATATTTTAAAGCCTCTTTTAAACGTCAGTGGTGGTCTGTCCGCAAGGAATAAGGCCACTCAAACAGCCATTAAAGTCATTTAATTGCATGTCGCATAGTGAGAGTGACATCATGTCCAAGTATTGTTATTGCACAGCAGAATGACACCAAGGCCTCTGATTGGCAGCACACATGCTGAGCTTTCTGAGGTGAGCAAATGAGCTACTGAGCCTTCTTATGTTTTCACAAGGAGACCATTCAGCGTCAGTAAGCATGCAGAGCTCAATGTTGTTGTTCTCATGAGCGAGTGTGCGCTGAGTGTGTTTGGAGGTCTAACCTTCACGTCGTTGGTCAAGGGGACATCTAGCATCGGTAAAGTTACATTCCACGGAAGTTTCCATCGAGAGCGAGCGCCATCTGCCTTTCCAAGAGGATAATATCAAATAAAACGTGGTGGGACACCAACGGGAAAATTCCTGATTTTGATGCATGACAGTGTTCACTTTAAGGGACCCTGAAATGATTGATCAACTTTGCTTCAATATGTCATATATTGTTTGTAATCACAGTCATGGACAAAATGATGAGAGCACCCTTGTTTCTTCAGTTTATTGATCCATTTTCATGCCCGGTACAACCAAAGGTACGTTTGTTTGGACAAATATGATGATGATAACAATATAGCTCATCAGAGTTTCATTTAAGAGCTGATATCTAGCGACTTCTGTGATCATTTTTTTGATAATAACCAAAATCACTTAGCATTGTACTGCCAAAAAATGTAACTGTTATGAGCTATTTTTGTTATCATTGTTATTTTTCTCCAAACAAAGGTACCTTTATGTGTGTCAGGGATTAAAATGAACAAGACACTGAAGAAATAAAGGTGGTCTAATCAATTTTTCCATGACTGTATGTTCTGCATTGTTACATTTTTGAAAGCGAACGGTAAATTTGCGAAAATTCCATTTATAGTTGATGCCGCCAGTCATGACGAGTTAGCTCTCGCTGTTGAGACTCATTTACAGAAGTGACATCATCAGACTGCTATCACTCAGGTAGACAAATATAGCGGTGTACGAGACAGAGGATGTTTACAGTGATTGCAGCGAAGATTTGAGACGTGTCAATAGTGTTCGTTGAGAAAAGAAGGGAGAAACATTTGGAGATGAAATAGAGAACTTGCAGAACATGGACTTAAGCCTTAAGACATGGAGATGAAGATTGGTTGCCTTCAAAACACAGAATGGTATGTGTAAATCTCTCTGGAGTTGCTTATCCTTCAATTATTGTTTTAAATTGTCTTCTTAATGAGCGTAAAGGGGTCTTTATAGCTTGATTTATTTTATATTTTGGCGCTGTTGCAGCCGCCTCCCCCGCCCCCCACATTAAACATACATATGGCTGTGAAAAGATGTTTATATTACATGTGTAATGCTTTACAGCCTTGTCACTATCATGGAATAGTGTTTAGAAGACATTCTGTAAACAGGACATGACTTTCTCTGTTCTGTGGCAACTTTGACGTCGTTCTTCTTGTCTTTCTTTTTATCCTGTGTACTGGCGAAATAGCATCCTTTTTCAAAATGTGTTTATACCGTATTTTCACGCCAAATGCTTCTTGTAAAGGTGTCCTTCATCTCAGTCATCAGCGAAATGATCACTGCAAAGAACTGAGCTCAAGGTAACCATCCTTTTGTCTCTTGTTCTCTGCACTGGCTTCGTCCATTTTAAAAGAAAACAAACTTTCGGTATCACTCGGATACTGTCAACATTCAGCAGCAACACAACATTTTGGCCTGACTACTATTTTGATAAAAAATATGCTGAACCAAGTCGACGATCTACCTCGTGAAGCGTTGGTTTACTCTGCTTTAGCAGAGATGTCACGTCCAGAAACGGGACTGAACAGCGAGAGCTAGTTTGTCATGGCTGGCACCATGGACTGCAAATTAGCTTTGAAAATTGGTGAAATTAAAAACTAAACTAGAACAAAATCAAATACAATAAATAACATAAGTATGTTTGAATGTTGGCGTGACTTTAAGGGTGTTCAAATGGGACCTCAAACACGTCCAGTACTGTTAATACAGGTTTTCCAGGTGCTTATTCAGCATAAATGAAGTGAAACGTACGTAGTGGAATGGCCAGCTTCCTGTTGCGTGTCTGGACGAATCCGCACAAGCACTCGTCTCTGAATTGAGCGCGTCGTGATGGCGGTTCAGGCCAAGGCGTACTCCACATCTTTTGTCTTTAGAACGTCATCTTCGGATTTATGGTCTTCCTCAAACACCTCCCCCCACACACACCCCAAACCCCCGACCCCCACCCCCACCTCCCGGCCTCCACTCCTTTCCATTCATATTCCTGCAGCGCATTTTCCCTTTTCTTCAAACAGATGTTCAATCATTCTCATTCTGCTCATACCTGGATGCTCAAATGATTATTGTCTGACGTTCTCTCTTGTAGTCCACTGAACTTCCCCCTTAGAATAAAACATGCTAATGGCTCTAGCGAGGCAAAGGGAAATAAACATGCCTAACAATGGCGCTAGTGTACAGTGGAAACATTTAAGCGACTCGTGCAGTGAGGTAGCGCTTTCCAGAGAGAGTTTAAAGAAGCGCTGAGGGTCAGAGAAGGAGACTATAAAGCAGGGGTGTCCAAAGTCCGGTCAGGGGGCCACTTAAGGCCCACAGCTATTTTTTTTTTATTGCCCGCAAAAATGACATTTTTGACGCCGCATATTAAAGTGTTGCAACTACTTTCTTATGTTTTATGTTATGTGTTCATTCAACAAAAAGGTGAAGAATGTTAGAGCTGTCCCCCACAGTTTTGCATTTTTTTGTGTGAAAAAAGTTGAAACACCCCTGCTATCAAGCCCAACTCATACCCCGGGGGGTAATAATTAGGAGAAAGCTATCTTCTAGCCTAGCCTGTTGTATTCAGGGGGTATAAACTGGCTTTCAAAAGCCCATCAAATCATTAGCACCTGCACAGCGGCCGCGGTACTGAAAAAGGAACTAATCGGGTGAAAGGGGATGACTTCAGGGATTGTGTGGTCAGCTGATGGTTCTTTCATGGCAATCCAGACGACTCAGCACATGCAGCATCAGACAGGCTGCAACTTGGAGATACGCGCTAAAAGTACATGCAATCCATCCTATAGTGAGCATGTTTGCTCCATCTGATGACAGCTAGCAGGTCGTATCAGCCTCTCTGGAGCAAGTCCAAGAACACGGCGTCTGAACTCCTTCGACCGCCTCACTTGTTAAAGGAGGAGGTCGTCGAGTCCGCCTTGTCTGACGGGCGGGATTTGCTTTGCCATTTTTGTCGTAGTAATGTTACTGGAATGTTGAGACACACAAGCACCAGACTTGAAAATAGTCCATTTATAAATAAGCAATCCTGCTTTGCGCAAGTTCACTAGTCATGGTCGGGCATGGAAGCAATTAGCTTTGATAAACGAGGGATTACTCTACATAGATGGTGATGGAACTGCAAGAGCTGTTATTTTATGGATGTTTTTATGAACAGTTTTGCTCCTCCACCAGGTTGAATTCGATTAATAAAGCAAAAACTACTACACTATTAGAAATTGAAGTACTAGAAGCCAAAAAAAAACATGTCAAGCAAAGGACATTCGTCTGCATGAGCGCCACCTTGTGTTGCTTGTGGCCACAACAGTGCAAGCCGTCGCACCAAATGATGCGAGTTACATTAAGAAGTTGCTTGAAAGTCCGAGAACGAGTATTTAAAAACGACACATAAAACTAATGGGTCCAGTTCTGATTAGCTGTGTGCACTCAGTGAACCACCAAGCAGGGGAACTGTGCCTGTTCAGAAGAACCGAACAGAACTTGGCCTGGGAGCAGTAGGAGGAGGCAAGAAAAGCTCATCTGGATTCTTCCAAGCCAACATTTGCAAGAACGGCGCTGTGACACCTGATCACCTGGCCATCGCAGCCTGACTCCTGTGATCTTCATGATGATGATGACACAACAGGAGTGTGTTCTCAGTACTCTTTGAACAAACGCACAGAGGAGGGAGGGGCGGGGGCGTTGGGAGACAGAGGAGATGGAGGCGGAGCTCTCTGTCTGCCCCCTCCCCTCCCACAGATAGGACATTTCTATATCCTCCGCCTGTCAGCCTATCACGATAGTAGCAGCAACATATGCGCATGAGGGGGATGTCGTGCACGTGGGGGTCCGCAGGGAGGCTGGGGGCTGCACGGTGCACAGAAAAAATACTCTTCCTTTGCTCTCTTTCTTTCTCACACACACACCGTCCCACTTTGTATGTCTAAAAACACTTTATTGTTGCTTTTATTTGCTACTTTCAGCACCCTTTCCCTCCCGTGTCCCCGTCCCTCCCAGCCTCCTTTTGTGTCGAAACAAGCTGAGCAAGAGGTCCACATTTGCTTTGGCTTCATGCGCTCTCCAGCAAATTCCATTTGCATCACTCCCTGCTCCGCCTGCCTCGTGTTCTCACAGCTTGCACCTTTTCTCTCTCTTTATTTTTGACAATCTCTGCTTCTTTCAGTCGTTCTTATCCGCCTTTGCAGTATGCACGGGAAAATGTCAGCACTGTACGAAACGCAGCTGCCAGTGAGACTAGCTTACTTGCGCTCACAAATTGGACTGCAGTGGACAACAACAGCATGCGGCAGCAATGAAGCAAAAAAGAAATGTTGCAGCTTCTTGGCTTCCATGTGCAGCCATTTTTAATTCATAAAACGTAACCAACGTCGGGCAAATGACTTTTAAGAAGTAGTTAGCGCAGGTGGGAGCAAGTCTCAAGTCTTTCATCTCAAGTAGAGATGTGCAAGTCCAAGTCAAGTCTCAAGTCAAGACAAGACAGGTTGAGTCAAGTCCGAAGTCATAGGCTTGCAAGTACTGTTTGGTGCAGGGGTGTCCTAACTTTTTCCAGCGATGGCCACACAGTGAAAAATGAAAGCCAGAACTGTTCTCTCATTTCAAGAAGAAACTGCATCTCAGCTTTGTCATATTGGTGAAAAGCCTGTTATTAATAGCGGTTTTTCAATTGAAGTATTTCAATTTTCTTCTTAAATTATCTTCTTGGAATTTTTTATTAGTTTTCTTTGTCTATAGCGGCCACTAGAGGGAGTCTGCAAAAGTGGCCGCTATAGACAGGTGGCCTCTATAGACAGGTTGGCGTCCAGTTTGAATGTTGACCAGTAGAGAAAAAAAAGGGGGGAAAAAGAGAATGTTGACCAGTAGAGGGCACTGTGGGACTGCGGATAAAAGTTGTACAGCACTACTTGGCTTGTTATTATCCACGACCCACAAAACAAAGCTGTGCTAGTAATGTCTTACACTTGTTTTTAATATTTTACTTTCTTTACGGCAGAGTGTCATTACAGCTTTAGTTCATCAGGAAGTGACGGGAAGTGACGGTGGGCGTCCCGAGCAGGAGAGCTAAGCTCAGTGCTAGCTGTGAGTTTGGAGAGAGTTGGGAAGTGTGTTTATGTTGGCGTGGATGTAAAGTCCTGCAGTGTTCTCCGCTGTTAATAAAGCCATTAAAGTGCATCGGCGACGTGAGTCTCTCCTTCCCCACAACAAGCGGCATTACAGTATTGACCAGTGCACACCAGGAAATAAACGGTGTCATTTCTTACAGGCATTGGCTGGACAGCTATGTAGTGGGGCTTGTTTAACCTTTGCCTTGTGGGCAAGCAGGAAGGAGAGACGATGCTGAGAGATGTGTGTGTGTTCTGAGCTGCTGTCTGGTGGCCGCGTTCAAGAAATAAAGTTGGCAGAAGCAACAGGAGAAGTTTCCTTCTTTGCTTCGGAGCTGAATAACACTGACAAGTTAACAGACTAGTAGCGAACGGAAAAGAAGACGGCTTTGTTTGTGTCGAATACAGAAGATGAGGACTTTGATGGATTTGTGGATGAGGATTGATGAAAAATAACGTGAGTACATTCTAAAATACTTCAATTAAGTACAACCCAACTCAGTTTTGCTCCGGCTGCTTTTTAAAAACATATGCTAGCATGGTTTTAGCGTGCAGGCAGTATTCTATTGTATTGTATTGTAGCGTCGCTGGGCGCACGTCCTGTTCCCAGCATACTTTGCGGTAATGTTTTGGTGCAAATGCTCTTAAAGTTACATGTTTGACCAGGAAATAGCAAGCTCAAAAGAAGACGGCTTCTTCATGTGGAACAACTGACAGTTTGTGTGGATCTTGTGAATGATTGTGACTGAGCTCGGACTCAGTAATTAAAGTCTACACACGACGCCTTCATTGATTGAAAAACAAAACTTTTTTGTGCATGAAGCTTCCACTTGAATCGGTAATTTGGCCGCTATATGCGGTCAGATATTGACCAAGGGAGACAAAATGGGTGGCCGCTGGCCGCGTTGGACAGGTGACTGCTATACACAGGGTTTATAACATGTAAATTTGCTGCGGGGGATTTTTCAGTGGCTGCTGTAGGCAGGTGGCCGTTCTATAAAGGTGGCCGCTAAGACAGGTTTGACTGTATTATAATTTTATTCCCGTAATATTTTGAGTTTATACCCATAATATTCTAACTTTTATAATATTTAACTCACCCATTGCAGCCGTTGGCCAGTGAACTGCTCTGCTGGGAGTAATGCATTATGGGTAAAAGTTTAAATAGCTTTTGTTATTTTAAACTCGTATTGGTACTTACTTGTATATTTGCTAGCTACCTTTTGAGCGGTAAGTTGCTGTGTGCTGAATGTAGCGTTCTTTGGAAGATGACACCGTGACTGTTCTGTTGAGTAATGACCTCCTGCAATTTCCAACGTGTTGACAAGCTCGTCGTGAGTTTTCTCATAGCTCTTGACTGGCGCCTGTCAAATAAAGAGCTGCCTGGTCATCACAGACTCCTATGCAACACAATGTCATTTTATGACGCGGACATGTGTGCGACTTATATATGTACAAATTTGTTTTTCTCTCTAAATTTAGTGTGTGTGGCTTAAACACAGTGTGTCTTAAACACCAGAGAGGTAGCTTTAATCATAGAAAATAGGACATATAAGACATAAATAAGAATCATGTTTGTGTTTCAATGAATGTCTTCCGGTCATGTGGACAGAAGTTGACGATGAGGATTCAGAGTTGAGTGTTAGCTTGAGCAGGGCCACAGCAGTAGCCCTTGTTATTATTATGATGACGATGATGATACGTCATTGTTTGTGAGATAAATAATAAAAGCCTGTTGTTGGCGATCAAGTCGGTGCGTGTTACTGGTGACACCTAGTGGCCGGTTTAGATTGCAGGTCATCAACGTCTGGTATTGCCTTATGCTACATTTGTATTTTAGTTCATTTAGGACATTTTTATGCAGGAAAATAATTAATTTAGGCCAAGAATATGTAAGATTTGGACTAATAATAGGCCATTGTCAACCACGAAACAGCGATCATTTATTAATAGCTCGCTTTCAAAATGGTAGAGCAACTTCTTTAAACCTCAGTAAATATGCCAGTAGTATTTGGCTAACATCTAGCAACTGTCAAACAAATAAAGCTACCATAAAACTGTTAATGAAGCTACCGTGCTGTTGCTAACATTCTGGTGTGAGCTGCATATTAAAGCTCCCTTGAGGAAATGTCAATGTTACATTTAGAGACTTGCTTATTGTACGTCTTTTAGCTTAGCATCATGGCGAGAGACTTATCCTCCTTCAGCTAGTCTGATGTTTCGGAGTGGCTGCAGTTGATTTTCCTTGAGGTTTTGTCCTAATGGGAGACGGCTTTGACTCACAGTCTGGTCTCCAGGACGAGAAGCAGACGTGCCCTCCTCTCCCCCCCTAACAGCAGGGGTCGGAATGTAAACAGCAGCGTTTTCATAGAAGTATTTTCTCATGACATCCGTTCGCTCGGGAAAATGAGAGTTAAATTGGGTTGGATGATTATGGAAACATCTGCCATTGGGGGAACGTACGTAACATACGTAAGACAGTTTCACAATAACAATGGTGATCTTTGATCTCCAAGTGGTTTTTAGTGTCCAGTTAAGTGTGGTTTGGACTCGGATCAACCAAGATTTTGAACTCTGGCGCTCGTGAGGATGCTTGTTTTTGGTTTGGAAGCTCAGCCCTCAAAGGTTCTGCTTCGGTACCCTTGACATTCAACCTTTAGAACATTTTGGGTTCACCACAGTTTCCTGAAAGTCCAGCAGTGGAGTACCTTGCGGAGGTTTGCGCACATTAGGTCCAGTATCTTGGATTTTCTTCTTTCAGAGCTCAATGGCGCATTGCAGTCTTGAATACCAACGCTTATAAGTCACAAACACGGTAAGGCTATTTGACGAATAGCTAGCAACTTATCTATCCACCATGTACATACGGCCCTCGTTTAGAACGGTTAATTGGTTCCAGACTTCACCGTGATGAATGAATTTCCGCTATATAAGATGCAGTGTTTATAAATGGAATATTTTTGTAGTTAGAGCGTAGAAAACCTGTTAATGACTTTCTAAATACAGTTTTTAACATTGTTAGCGCCCTGTAGACATGAACATAACACCCTTTACACTCCTATTATTCTTTGTTTACAACACATTGCTCAACACTTACGCAGCAGGGCTAGCTAGCAATCTAGCGAGCAAGCCAGTTAGCCTGGAATTTATTTCTTCTCAACTTAAGAAGCCAAAAACGTAGCACTTCCACTCGGAATGGGAGGAGAACCTTTTTTCACTCTATCATGTGGGACATACCATGGCTGACTTCATGCAGTGTTAAGGTAATGTCATGTAAGCTAATGTCTCGATGTTTTGTGTCATTACAGCCTCCTAGTGACCAGAATACTACATATCACTTGTACTTCAATATGTCTGTGTAGGCTCTCAGTCGTACAGGAGTTGTCCATCGAGGAAAAGGCTTCTTGAGGCGTCATCTGTACTTCTGTGAAGAAAGTGTCGTAAGTGTCGTAAGTGTCGACACTTTCTTCACAGAAGTACAGATGACGCCTCAAGAAGCCTTTTCCTCGATGTACTTCAATATGTTTTGATAATAATAGGCCGTAGTGTACCACCAAACAGCCATCGTTTATTCATAAACGGAGATATGGCGAGGGAGCGATAGTCAAACCGTGCTACTGCGAGGGACCACTGTACAGCAGTGCCTTGGTTTTTGTTACTTATTTGTTCCAAAAACTGAAATATACAAAAACCGGGCCAAATTTTTTCAATAGGAAATAATGAAAATCCAAAGAATCCGTTCCAGACACTCAAAAATAAGAAGGAAAGAACAATTTTATAATTCTAGTTTTACGTGAAATTATTCCAAATGATGAGTAGCTACGACTTATTGTTCATGCAGACGTTCTCGTGTCGAGTTTATCAATGAAGAAAGCACGGATGGTGAGTCAGCACTCGATTTCACGGAGCGATACGGGTACAGGGAAAGGACGAGTATATACTGTATACCGTAAACTGTAAAGTACAGTATATACTGTAAAGTACGGTATGTACTGTAAAGTACGGTACATACTGTTAAGTACGGTATGTACTGTAAAATACGGTATATACTGTAAAGTACGGTACGTACTGTAATGTACGGTATGTACTGTAAAGTACAGTACGTACTGTAAAGTACGGTACGTACTGCAATGTACGGTACGTACTGTAAAGTACAGTACATACTGTTAAGTACGGTACGTACTGTAACGTACGGTACGTACTGTAAAGTACGGTACGTACTGTAAAGTACAGTACATACTGTTAAGTACGGTATGTACTGTAAAGTACGGTACGTACTGTAACGTACGGTATGTACTGTAAAGTACGTTACGTACTGTAATGTACAGTATATACTGTGGTGGTACCCTTCCAGCCTCTCCTTGACCTCCTTAAAACCTGGGAACTTCCGGGTACCTTTCTTTCTGCCTCTTTCTTGACCTGCTGAATCCTTGAAGTCCGTATGTTCCCATCCTGTCAAGAAGTCAGCCAAAGGTGTCAGCTCTTACATCCAAACCTCAGGTATTACTAACACAGTGCTTGGACTCAAAACCGGTTTTGGACCTTCGGGGGTCTTGTTTAAATGATCTGCCAAAGACATTGGAGTCCAACACTCCCAGGAATTCTCAGCTCATATTTAAAACACCTCACATTTCCTCTTCTGGGAAAAACGGGAGTATTGGCAAGTGTGTACACCCTCTAAATGATGAAACTGCCGCTTGGACAGCAGACGTTGTGTTGAATCCTTCCCTGGGGAGCTGTGGGTGGGCACCTGGTAGAACCCAGGGGCTGTTCCCTGAATCGGAAGAAAACGGATGAAACTGATACAAAGGCAACTTAGCATCAATGCTGGATTCTTTCCAGGGGGTGTTTTGAGCAAAGGGGGGGCCTGATCTTGGGGAAGGAGGTTGCCTCTTTGACCTCCTCTCTGGGTGCCCTCCTCCTATTCTGATTTACACTTTGCTGGATGCCAGCCCGCTTGGGAGGTCATCACCGCCAAGACTAGACCCCACAACTCAGGAAGTGGTGGTCCCCCCACCCCCACCCTGTGGAGCATGGAGGTGGCCATTGGCTGGACGCAGACAAGCAAACAGGTGTGGTCTGTTGTAGTGTCGCTATCAGGGCAAGGGACCCCGTCCACCCCTGAAAGGGGGGCTGCACACACACTCATACATGCACATGCTGGCTGGGTGGGCTCCCTGTTTACTAAAACAACAGGAGACGTCAACGTTTCAGTATTCAGACTGTTGCTGGGTCCCCACATGCCCTCCTCCCAAATCCCTCCGTCCCCATCCCAACCCATCTGGGATGTCCCATTCAGGAGAAAGTTCACCCTCTTGAGCTGCCTGACTAAAAAAAAATAATAATAATTCCCAGTCTTTCCGGCGACGGCGTTCCCGTTGCTTGGAATGCGTCCATGACACTGTTGGCAGGCAGATGTTTTCCACCTCCATGCAGACCACTTCCTCCCGCTTCAGCTTTTTGTTTCCTTCATGCTTTGCTGATAAATCACAAATCTTTAGCTTTGAATAATCCCTGAGGAAGTACGTCTGGAATGTAACAGGATCTGCTGTACAGTATGTGGTATTCCACACGATGTTGTTTCTATCACCGTTTGTTTGTCAGCAGGGTTCATGGATGGATCCAGGATTAGAAAAGCAAAGATGTTGCTTTCAGGAGTCAAACAAAACTCAAAGCTCACATGGAAAATGTCAAATAAACCTGGTGCTATCATTTATGCAGCTCTCGGCAAACGTGTGGCCATCGTGACATGATTACGCTACACCAGTGGTTCTCAGTTGTCTTCTGCCATGCCCCCACTGGGGGACACAAACCAGCGAAATGCAACAAAATCAGAAGACAATTGTCTCATGGGCACTCGGCCTGGGACGATAATAAATAAATAAATACGTGAATCATAGAATAAATGTTTTCCTCGTCTGCCGCCTCCAAACAGGCAGGAGGAGAGTTCACTCTGTGCATTGCTTTCAGCACCTCAGCGAGTTTGTTAGAACAATAGAACAATAGAACATAGAACAACGGCATGGACGGAGTGAGTCCTTTTGTCAGGCATACAGTCTCTTTGTATCGGTGGATGGGGGCAGGGCCGCTAGCATACACGGCGGGAACCTTGCAAGGTAACGTAGTATGAACAAAATGAGTAGATTGCAATATATTGTCACATACTGTATTTGTAATATTTTCTCATTGTACTTTTCATCAAATGAATGGTAAAATCTTGTTTTTGGAGGTGTTTTAATAGCGGCCTTCAAAGGTGGAATAGGTGTGTCCCATTATGTGCATTAATTAGCTGCCTGTTTTATCTGTTTTTATATCTTTAGAACGCACAGAAAAGAGAAAGACGCGTCCCACATGAGGACTGCGGATGACGGGCAACATCTTTTTTAAAAAGTGCACCCTTCCTTTAAGAAGCAATCTGTATTAACATTAAAAAAAAGCTATGCCTCACCAGCCATGAACCCCACCGCACGTCACAGGTAAGAAGTTGCTGTTTAGAGATTCCTTCCTGCGGTTTAATACTCAAAATTTGAACTTTGTGCACATTTGAACTACAAAGTGTGAGTTAGTTTTCCGATGTTTCTCACATTTGATCCCATCCCTCAAGCTTTATGGCGTTTTTCCTGCCACCCATAACCTTTTCCATCCCTCCTCCTCCTTTTATGCTCCATGGTGGGTGAGGTGGGCGCAGGACGGTGGGAAAACTTCTAGGAAGCCCCCCCCCCCCCCCCCCCCCCCCGGCTACGTTAACGTGTTCTCCGGCTGCATTGTGCATTTTTTCCATCTCCGTCGGCCTCACGGGTCAAGCAGAACCAGGCTGCATCTACGCCCCGCCCACCACCGCCACCACCACCTCCTCCCCGGTGGTGATGATGATGATGATGATGATGCTGCAGACGCACCAGCAGGAGCCCCTCATGTGGCGGAGGACATTTTGGTTTTGAATCACACTTTCCAGCGACTTCCTGCCTCCTGTTTCTCTTTCATCAGGTGCTCTGAAACGCCTTAAACATGAACACATGTGGCCGAGCAGTAACGTGAGTCTTTCCATTCCAGACGCTGGATTCACGTCTGCCAGGGAAAACACAGCGTGATGATGTAGAGGAGGAGGAGGAGAGCCAAGATGGAGGATGTCGGGCGCTCTCTGAGACCATGTTCACTCAAAGCATGAGTCCACGTGAGAACGTGTTCACATGCCGTGGAGCGCATCCAAACACGACAGGTGAGGCGCCGCTCAATCCCAGCGGAAGACCATTTGTTAGCCAATCAGAAACGGGAAGAAAGTCATGAGTGGAAAAGGTGTATGTTAAGAGAGGTAATACGTACACTCAATAAATGTCTTATGATGGCCACGGTTTGACACTGGAACAGATCATTTCCATTCTTTCCAATGGGAAAATGTGATTTCTGTGCAAACAAATGGCAGGTTTAGTGTCTGATTACACACTTTTTCCTTGTGGGGGACTTGAAATAGTGGCTTATCGCTGATAGCGACTCAGACGCTGACTAATCCTGATGGAAAGGAAGTTCTCCAGCTGCTGCGAGGAAAAAAATACTTTGATAAATGGGCTGTTAATCGTGTTCGAGCAGAGGAGAACAAAGAACGAGCTCTTGTCTGATGGGATGCTTTTTTTTACATGACATTAGGTATGAGGCACCACAGGATGACGTCTTTTGGCAAACCATGCTGCAAAATGATGGTGTTGATGCGCTAGCCCCCACAACAAAAGCACCTGTCAGAGGTCTCTGCATCATTTTTGGCATTTCTGGAGTGTTCCTCAGTTAAACGTGCATTTTTTTACACGTGGAAGCATCTATAAAGTGTAAAGAAAAAGAGAAGAAATCTGTAAGTCCACTTTGACTTTTTAGCAGCATATTTCAAGTCAAGAAAAGCAATCATGTCCGTTGAGCTCCCTGAACGTGCGGACGTCCTCTTCAGATTGAAATGTATCGCCTCACTTGGACATGGAAAGGCCGCTGATTTTAAAACGTAAACATTTCAAAGAAAGTCGTTTTTGAAATCATTGCTTTGCTGTAAACTGATTTGTATTACTCTAGAGCAAAAAAACACTTGTCACTGGACGGTTGGCGTCTCCTTAATTCATTCTTTTGTAAATTAGGACTATTCAATTAAAGCCAACAAAATGTAGAAATAAAAAAAAGTGTGAGATCTGAGCTTTTAAAGGACATTTCAACTTCAACAAACTTGACAAGCAGCTGCCAAAAACAAAGCCATGGATCAACAAATTCAAATTAGGAACACAGGATATAATATAAATACACTCCCACCCACTAGGTGGCGCCTCTTTTTAAACTGATATGATTGTTAGAAAAGATCATTGCACACCGGCCCTGGAAACAGCTTAGGAAATAATTGACAGAAAGTCCTCTTTGCGTCGTCAAATGTAAATTCAGACGACAGCAATGGGCCTAAATAATCCCAGGAGGCCATAAAAATGCACTCTCAACCTCTTTTAATCCGACATGATTTATTAAAGAAGCAACGGCTACCAAAAACTACACCCGGCATCAACAAACGTACATTTGCACTAAACCAAGCGTGACCAACGGACACAAAATGTAAAAATGCACTCCCACCCACTAGGTGGTGCCTCATGGTTTTGTTGAAGGATATTGCACACTGGCCCTGGAAACTACTCTGCAAATAATTGACAGAAAGTGCTCTTTGCGTGGATGAATGCAAATTCAGACTAAACCAGCGGACCTAAGTGGTCACAGCGTGGAAACACATTGCACTTCGAACCAACAGGTGATGCCGCTTTTGAATCCAACACGACTTATCCAAGTAGTGGCAGCTGTCAAAAACCACACCTGGCATCGACAAACGTAAATTAGCACGAAGCCGACGGTGGGAAACAGTTTTGAAAAGAACAAAAGCGCTGCGCTGTGCTTCTACAAATGGAAACGGGGGTAAAAATAAATGTGAAAGGGTGTTCTAACAAGGCTTGGTTTAGGAGCTTGGGTAGACTAGGTGGAGGACCAAGACCATTTCATGATGATGGACCATATTCTGCAGGAACCGAGAAGAAACTCAGTGGTTTTACTCCAAACAGAAAGGTGAGGCTGTCCATGGGGGGTCAGAAGGTAAAAGCGTGGTCCAGATGACTGATAGGAAGAACTTGAAACACACAAAGAGGAAAAGTTGTAGCCTGCGGGGGTCAGGCGGGGCTGTCAGGTGAAAACGTGGGCGAGGAGGGCGTGCTGCGTGGGCGGGGCGTCCCGGGAACGACAGCTTCAATCATCAAGCAGTGAGAGAGCGTTGACTTTTTGGCACTCTGTAAGACACTTTTGCTAAAGAGGACGCGACCCCAACGCTGTTTTCTGAAGCTTTGATGGCGACACCAACGTCACGGCGGTGTTCGCTCCTCTCCCTCGTGTTTGCTTGACAGCCGACAGACACGAGACGGGAAGGGAAGGAACGCTTTTCCCTCAGTCATTTTCGTACATGTCGAGCTGCAGCCTCGTATTCCAACCTGGCTGAGGACACCAGATGAAAGCTCCTCGAGTGTCGTCTTTGCAGCTTAGTCAGCCGTCATGAAACTCACTTTGACCTCACACCTCACCTCAGCACAGCCACAAACACTCGTATTTTTGCAGGAACGAGCACAGTAGAGCACAGAGGGTCAGCCCGGATGCGGATGAATGGTGAAAGCGGGAAAGCAGTCTGTGCAGGGATTCATTCCAGCAGAGCGCATCACCAAGCAACCATTGTCTTAAATCCAGGAAAAACATGGCAAGGAGTTACTTGTCTTTTGGCTGCAGGTCCTTCTGCTGCCTACAACACGCCGAATGTTCCACTTGTTCATTTCTGTTCCACGATTCAAACGTGACTTCCTGTGTCCGTCAGTGTGGTGATGGTGATGTTGATGTTGGTGGTCGTCTTGTTTCCCTTCCGCCCGCAAACCAAAACCCAAATGACTTCTCCTCAGGCTGCCTTCATGAACTGTCTTTTCGGTTTGCCACTGAGCGCCTTTCGAAGCCCACCGCAACAACCGATGGGCGTGCGGCGGCTGTGAACCCGACATGCGCGCGGCGTCACGGAGGGGCACTCTCGGGAACCAAGGTCAGGCACGTAAACGAGGGACGACCGTATTCACTGGAAAATCTCATCGCAGTTCCTCCCTTTTTCACGGTTGACTTTGGCCTATTATTAGTCCACAATATGAATATTTATGCAAATGTGACCTATTTTTGGCCTAAATGAAGCATTTTCAAGCATAACAGTTGATAAATGCGCTAAAATACAAATAGAAGGCATTCAAAGACAAAGGCCTGGTTACGCGTAACGTAAGACCTAGTGTGTGTGCATGTGCATGTGTGTGTGTGTGTGTAATTATGCAGGCACAAGTAAGTAAGTACTATTAGTACAGTCGTCCTTCGCTATATCATGTTTTTTGAAAAATGAATTCATAAATGATGGCTGAGCTGAGCCAAAAGGCAAAGCTGTCAATTTACCGGTGGATCCGCGTTCCTTCCCGCACTATGGTCAGGAGCTTTGGGTAGTGACCGAAAGGACAAGATCGGGTACAAGCGGGCCAAATGAGTTTTCTCCGTAGGGTGGCTGTGCTCTCCCTGAGAGATAAGGTGAGAAGCACTCGGAGTAGAACCGCTGCTCCTCCGCATCGAGAGGAGCTAGATGAGGTGGCGTCTGGTCAGGATACCTCCTGCATGCCTCCCTTGGGAGGTGTTCAGGGCACGTCCGACCGGTAGGCGGCCTCGGGGAAGACCCAGGACACATTGGAGAGACTATGTCTCTCAGCTGGACGAAGTGGCCGGGGAGAAGGAAGTCTAGGTCTCCCTGCTTAGGCTGCTGGCCTCGGATAAACAGTAGAAGATGGATGGATGGATGGATGGATGGATGGATGGATGGATGGATGGATGGATGGATGATGGCTGGTTGGATGGATGGATGGATGGATGGATGGATGGATGGATGGATGGATGGATGGATGGATGGATGGATGGATGGATGGATGGATGGATGGATGGATGGATGGATGGATGGATGATGGCTGGTTGGATGGATGGATGGATGGATGGATGGATGGATGGATGGATGGATGGATGGATGGATAGATGGATGGATGGATGGATGGATAGATGGATGATGGCTGGTTGGATGGATGGATGGATGGATGGATGGATGGATGGATGGATGGATGGATGGATGGATGGATGGATGATGGCTGGTTGGTGGTCTATCATTAGTCCAAACATATTGAAATACAAGTGATATGTAATATTCTGGTCACTAGGTGGCAGTAATGACACAAAACATTGAGACATTAGCTTACATGACATTACCTTAACACTGCATCAGCCATGGCACGTCCCACGTGATAGAGTGAAAAACAGTGTGGAAGTGGTAGTTTTTTTGGCTTCTTACGTCTAGAGGAAATTAATTTGAGGCCAACTGGCTAGCTCGCTAGCTTGTGACCTCACGAGCTTGCTAGCTAGCACCTGTCTCGAGTCCCTGCAGCACGAGAGTTGCAATGTGTTGTGAACAATAAATAATAAGAGTGTAAAGGTGACTATAGGGGTGTTATTTCATATCTAAAGGGCTCTAATAATGTTAAAAACCGTATTTAGAAAGTCATACACAGGTCTTCCATGCTCTAACTACTAAAATATTCCATTTATATTTCACTCTCTGCAAAGAATTTGCTTATAATAATAAGCGGACCTGGCAACAGTGATGTGCGTGTGTGTTATGTATTTATGCCTTATATGTCTTATTTTCTCTTATTATGCCTACTATCTTGGGTAATAGGAGCGTAAAGGTGACTATAGGGGTGTTATTTCATGTCTCGAGGGCTCTAATAATGTTAAAAAAAAACGTATTTAGAAGGTCATAAGCAGGTTTTCTCTGCTCTAACTATGAAAATATTGCATTTCACCACAATAAGGGAGGGATGATTGTATTTCACGAGTAATCAGACCCGTCTAGGTACTCTTTTTCAAAAAAGCGACAAAGAAAAGGAAGTGGTGGTCCAAGTCTGGATCTACATTCAGTGCTCTTTAACGATGCAACACCTTCATAATTCAAATGCAAAATAAAAAAAAACATCAAGATGCCTTTTGTATCTACTGTTTTCCACACACACACGATTTAAAAAGTAGCAAAGCACAACACGCCGCAGAAAAGCCCGTGCATCATTTTAAAATGTACAAATAGACAAAAAGAATGAGAGTAAATGGAATCCCAGTAAGTCGATGTCATGACTTTGCTTCTGAGAGGTCTGTCCATTCTGTTTGCGTGGTTACCCCAAATCCAAATACTAGAATAAAAACCACAGTGTTGGGGGAAAGTCAAGTTTCTTCACTTGTTGGAACTGAAACATCTTCAGGACAGCACATGTCTTTGCTGGACTTCTTTCAGCGGAGACGTCCAGATCACTTTTTGTGGCTATCGAGCATCAATTTCACTTGAATGTGAACAAAAGTCCTTGACATGAGATATGACACAGGACGTACGGAGTCGACCCCGGCCGCCAGCTACCAGTAGGTGTCATCTGCATCATGTCAGGCGTCGTCTCTCGCTACTGCTTAGAGAGCACGGCTCGAAGCATCGACATCCCGACAGGCCCTGCAGATCGTCTCACTTCATCGGCATGGAAACGCGCTGTGGAGCACCACATGGACGGGGGCGGGGGGGTGCAGGAAATGGGGCGAAAGTGTGGACGGTGCGGATGATGTTGAGCAGATTGTTGGTCTTCATTAGCGTGATGTTGTGAGGACAGATGGATGAAGGCGAGGCGCTGCAGCTGCGACCTATTAAGTTCAGGTCGCACCAGCTGCCTGCGATTACCCGCTGAACCTGCGGAGGCGCTGCTGCTAGAATTCACCGAGTGCTAAACCCGGTAACGTCATTCCAAAAATAATCTAATGACTTGTTTGATTTTGAAACTTTGACTTTGTCACTAATCCCCTCCAAAAGGTCAGATGAAAACCAAAGCGTACGACAACCGTGGCAATTTTTCCATTAAAAAAAGTCACATAAAACCAATGAATCCACTCCAAACACCCAAACTCAATTCTGTGGACTAGTTTGTGTGTCCAAAAACCAAGGTTTCTTTTTAACTATTATTTGTAACGTGACAACACCGTTAGCGCTAGCGACAGTGAAATGTGGCGTGCTATGACGTGCACTGATATCTACATCAACAATGACGCTTGACGCTTCAGTCGCCATTGGTCACTACCACTACACGGAAGCTAAGTACAGTCCTCCCTCGTTCATCGCGGTTCATTGGTTCCGTGCGTGAGCAGCAAATTTCCGCAAAGTAGGATTCAATATTAATAAACGGAATATTTTCACAGTTATGGCGCAGAAAGCCTGTTTACGACCTTCTAAATACAGTTTTTAACATTATTGCAGCCCTCTATATATGAAATGACACCCCAAGAGTTACCTTTACACTCCTGTTACCCAACATGGTCGATATCATCAGAGAAAATAAGACATAAATAAGATAACATGGACTCACGAGTTGGCAGTTCCTTGTTGTGTCTTCCTGGACTGTGAACTTGCTGCGGTGGCTGTTGTGTCATCAGTGAATTGCAATGGCGGCTTTACCCAATATAGCAGACATAATACGACCCAATGGCCCATTTAAGACGTAAATACAACTCCTGCTCGTGTGTGTCACAGTAAATGTGTTCCCCAGCGGGCCTTAGATGTGTGGAAGACAGGAAGTGACATCGGAGGTTCAGAGTTGGGTTTTAGCCTGTCGTGGGTTAGGGACACATTTTTCCTGCACTGTACCAAACTGCTGTGACCTCGCACTTAGCTTCTTTTTACACTTACACTGTAAATAAAGATGTTTTATGGGTGAAAAAGTGTATTATTGCTATCAACTTCAGTCTTTCCTCTTTTTTCCCTATTTTTCTGGGGTTTTTTTATTTTCCAAGGTTTTCAACTTTCTTCTTAAATAATCTTTGTAAATGTTATTTTTGTAATATTATGACTTGTTCCCATCATATTTTTGACTTTATTGTCATATTATAACTTTTTCCCCAACCAAATTTTCCCAAAAATTACCAATTTATTTTGTTTTGTTTTGTTTTTTAAACGTGTTTTTTCTTTAATATTTCAACTCTGTGCTATGAAAATAACATTATTTTTCCGCATAACATTACGAGTTCATTCTCTTAAAATGAAGACGTTTTTTCTCATTAGAATGCGGCTTTTTCCTCTTAATATTCTGACTTAATCCTCATAGAATTCCAGCTGTTGTTTCAATTTCTGCTAGTTTTTTTTTTTTTTTAATTTTCCAACTATTTCAACTTTGCACAGTATATACAATGCATGCAGTCATGGGAACAATGATTGGAGCAGCCTTGTTTCTTCAGTTTATTGACCATTTGAATGCCTGCTACACATTTGTTTGGACAAACACGATGATGCTAACAAATGCACAAAGAAAGTCATTCATGAGGATTGTCGTGTTGCATGAAGGTCGTTCACCCACTGTGGCGAGCGCCGCGGCGTCCTCGGGGAATTCTGCGACATTTCAAAGGAATGCATCACCCTGTGACTCAAACATGTTTTATTTTCATCTCCTGTCGTCTGCGGGAAGGGAAACCCTGTGGGGGCGATATTGACCGGGGCTGGAAGCGCAAAGTGAGTCATGAGGGCGCAAATGAACGCAGCCTGATTGGAAAGTCAGAGAAGAAGGAAAGCTGATGGAGATGCGTCGGCGGTATTGAAGGCAAAAGCGAGGGTTTTGGTCCGCAGGCCAACGCTGGAGAGTTTGCTCCTTTGTGAACTTCCAGCATCTCCTGAAGCTGGACCACAAGCTCCTGTTCCTTTGATGTCCATCTTGTCTTAAAACATGTGGATATGCCCGCGCCCCCCACCCCCTTCATATCAGTGCAAATGCAAAGCAGACGGGAGGACATAATCCCCTGAAAAGAAAGTTTGAGGTTGTGTGTTTGTTTGTTTCGGCATGGCTACAAACATCTGGCAAACACATCTCGTCATCCACACGCTTTCCAAACCCCCCCTTCCTCCTCCACGCAGCCCCTCATCTTCATCTCGCACTTCTCTGCACTTCTACCAGGAAATAGAAATTGGAGATTGATGTTTTAAGTCGGAGCCCCGCCTCTTGTTTCTTTTTATTTCCTTTGAATCCCGTTCAGCTGGATGGGAGGACGCACATGAAACAAACACAACGTCTGATTGTGGTTAGCGCTTTGTCGTGTTTCACAGGCTCTGCTGGCGCACCACGGGGGTGTCCAAAGTGCGCAGCGGGGGCCATAAGCGGCCCGCAGCTCGTTTTTTTTTTTTTTTTTTATTAGCCTGCGGCAAATGTATGACAATAAAACGGTCTGCATCACGTTATGAAATACATAAAAGGTTACGAGGAAAAAGTCGAGCACAACAAAGCTTTCATTCTCTGTGCACAGCGCGACGCTGGCCGTTAAGGCTGTGATTGGCCGGCTGTTCCCCGTGCGTATACGACGCGTTCACCTCCGCAAACACCTTGGCCGCTGCTGTAACGCATGGATGAGCTCCAGGCACTTCTCTCTTTAATTGCTGTGGTTCACGGACGACCGGGAGACTAACAGGCGAAATAGTGGAGGAGAGCCGCGGTTGCTCACACGCAGCCGACGTCGTGACTGCTATAAAAGCGGGGGTGTCTCAAAATTCGGCCCACGGGCCACTTGGGTCTTCTTGGCCTGCTGCACGTTGTACAAATAAAGTTACACTTTTTTAATGGGAAAAAAAGAGCAGGAGCCAAAATGTAAGGACTAAAAACTGAAATGTTGATGTTATAAATAATAATGCTGATTATTCATTGTCATTTTTTATAATTATTGATTTTATTAATCATTTTAATAAATATTAATTATTACGTATTCATAATTGTGGCTTTATTATGATTAAGTTAATGAATAATTATTCATTCTTTCATTCATTTCCTATGCCGCTTGTACTCATTAGGGTCGCGGGGGTATGCTGGAGCCTATCCCAGCTGATAGTGGGCAAGGGGCAGGGTACACCCAGGACTGGTCGCCAGCCGATCGCAGTATTAATAATTAATGAATAATTATTGTTATGCTTTAATAATGATTACTTTTAGATTTTTTTACTTATTAATTTCATTCGTAATCATTTATTAAGAATTGTATTTATTTATATTGAATTATTTAGAATTATTATTTCTGTTCATAATTATGATTATTATGATGTATTCATAATTATTATTATTCATAATTATTATATAAATCATTGTTCAGTCATTGCCTGTGCCGCTTGCACTCATTAGGGTTGCGGGGGTATGCTGGAGCCCATCCCAGCTGACTTTGGGAGGTGTGGGGTGCAGCCTGGACCGGTCACCAGCCAAATGAATGAATTATAATAAATAACTAATAATAATAATAAATTTTTTTTTTTTTTTGGCTTTTTAGAAAATAAAAAATAAATTAAAAGTGCCTCCCCCTCATCCTTAGATTTTTCAAGGTGGCAAGGTGGGGGGCAAGCACTCAAAATGTCTTCAAGGTTCGCAGGTTTGTGTGTGCTTTTGTCACGTGCTGTACCTGTACTTTTATTTTGTCTTGACATACCTTAACATAACATATCTTTGGATAGCTTTTTTGTAATAAATGAAAGGTAAAAACGTGGCCATGCATCATGACAGCGGCGTCCAGTGGGCCACACGTGTGCCGCTCACAGCGCTTCCTGAAAATAATATAAAACAACAACGAAAAAGCGCTACGTAAATAAGAAGTTACAAGCAAAGTTGGCAACATCACAGCGGTGCTGATGACCACACATTGACTTCAACAGAAGACCGCCTTTTTTTTAGCCTTTTTTCTGCTGCCTTTATATTTGTGTCAATTCGGTATTTTGAAGCCTTTTTTCTTTGTATTTACTTAAATATATTGACCTGTTTGATTGACAGTACATTGGATTGTTTTTTTTAACAAAAACATATTTAAAAGAAACGAACAAACGCACCTTTAGTTTTTCAGTTTGTGGCGGATAACCCTTTGCACGCCTTATGACGAGCAGGGTGTCGCCCTCTAGTGGTGGGAATGACAATAACGGGTTCGACGACAGATTTTAGTCATGATTTCAAAAGAAAACACATTTAAAGAAACTCACAGACTCACGTTTGCTCTTGAACAAACACTCTTTTCTTTCG
Organism: Dunckerocampus dactyliophorus; assembly: GCF_027744805.1. Classification (NCBI taxonomy): domain Eukaryota; kingdom Metazoa; phylum Chordata; class Actinopteri; order Syngnathiformes; family Syngnathidae; genus Dunckerocampus; species Dunckerocampus dactyliophorus. The sequence continues at coordinate 22,425,501 of NC_072835.1, read as the reverse complement.
ACTCTCTTTTTTCCATACTGCTGATGTGTCAACAGCGGCGCTATTCTTTTCTACTGGCGCTCACGCGCACACACACACGCACGCAGCTTGTAGCGATTCCAGATGTGCGCAGGCATGATGTCATGCAGACCGGAGGCGCTGCACTCCACTTTTTGTGTGCGTGTTTTTTTCTTCTTCTTTTTTCTCCAGCAAACATCACCGACGAGGAGGAAAAGTAAGTGCTGGTAAATTCCCAGACGATCTTTGATTAGCTTGTGAGTCACATCGTCGTTGGTCATGGCGTTCAGCGTGTGACACCACCCCCCCTCCCCGGCTGCCTTTTTTTTTTTAAAGGGCCAGCTGCATGACGTCATTCATTCATTCATTCATCCGTGTAATGCGAGTGTAAGGAAGTGACGTGATTATCACCAACAAACACGTGTGCCTCAGATGTTCGGGGTGATGATGACGAAGGTGATGATGATGGGGTGGGGGGTGAGTGTTGTGTTGGTTGCTAGAGAACTGCCGTGCAAATGAATAAATAAAAAAAACGAGCCTGTAAACTTCACGGCGTGAGGTCTGGGGGGTGGGGGACGTTCAGGGGGAAGGGGCTTGTGCGGACCCCCCCAGTTACATCCCCCAGCTGGACTTCCTAAATTTGGGCCTCCAAGTCCAGCTGGAGGAGAGACCGACACGTTCTAATAGAAATAATCAATATGTTCCCATTGGGGGTGGCCGATACTGAGCATTTTCCTATCGATACGATACCAAGCAATGCAGCGCCAGTATTAAAGATACTGATACCGATTTGGCCATTTTTCAAGTTCAATGAATAAAACACAGGACAAAAATGTTACACATTTTTAATCAACAAATTATTAATGAATGTATAATTAATTAATACAATTTAATGAATTACAAACATGAATCTGTAAATACGACAAAGTAAAAATATCAACAGAAGAATTCATTTATTTTAATTACTTACAAATATTTGAAATTTATCAGAATTGATTTGAACATTTTCAAGGTCATGTATTTGCATTTGTACACAATTTATAATTAAATACATAAATAAATATCTAATTGATAAAAATATAAGTGTCGATATTAAAGATACTGATTTTGACAATTATACAGATTTTTCACAATTCATGTATTTATTTATAGATAACTAATATCATTATAATTAATCTAATTCATTTCTAAAAATACAGCAATATAAGACAGTGTAAAAATAAATAAATATATCCATCCATCATTTTCTATGCCGCTTATCATCAGTAGGGTCACGCGGGGATGCTGGAGCCTATCCCAGGGTACACCCTGGATTGGTCGCCAGCCAATCGCAGGGCACAAAATAATATATAATACTAATAAATGTAGCAATATATAAATATAACATCGAAAATGTGAAAAAAAACAAAACCACATTTGTGAAAATAAACAAAACAAGAAATTAAACATCAATCTCATCACGCTAGTATCAATACAGTACTAGTACTACCCTTAGTATTGATACTATTTGGGTCCATCGGCAAAAATCATCAACAGAAGTCTCTGAAAGTCGGTAACCAGATGTCATCGCGTGAATACAAAATGGTTATAAATATGGCCACCAGGGGCAGCATTTGGCTGACAGCAAACTATAATGTGCACTGGTGGAAAGGTCCCTGCTGGGATGTGAGTTTTTTATGGTGAGGAGGCGGAGCAATGGTGGGCGGGGCTTCTTTAAAGGTGACTTCTTCCTTCCTGGCGATCATAAACCACACAATCCTCCTCCCAAGCATCTGAAATGGAACACAATATCCAGTTTCTTTACATTTTGGAAATCATGGAATAGAAATAGTCTGTTCCAGAGTCAAACTGTGGCCATCCTTATACGTTGGAGTGTCCAGGCAGTGTTTTAGGTCATATTTGAACATTTTGGAAGTGTAAAAAAAGAAACCAGACACTAGCTTGATGGAGCTTGACTGGTGTCGTGGTTATGTGCCCATGTGGTCATGTGATAGCTTTAGAGAGCTCCAAACAAAAGCCTCCTGTTGTATGTTGAGCGAGCGTTGATGTGTTTCACACATGGACTTTTTCGGGGAGGGAGCGGGGGGTGATCTCCATAGGTGTGCTTTTGCCATCAGCAGTCCAGACAGGAAGCTCATGGCGGGAAAAAGCTGCCAGAAAACCTGCCCCACCAACATGGAACCCTCATGTCCTCGCTTAGGTTACGTTTAGTGGCACTGCCTGTACACTTCATGAAGGTGCATGCTGGCCACAGTTTGACCCTGGAACAGATTATTTCCGACCTCTCGGCCCACAAACGTGAAGGATGTGGCTGGCCTTCACTTTGTCTGTCAGTCGGCCGCTTAGCAACAGCATCATAACCGTGGCAACCAGTTGCTCTCGCCGTGTGGCCTGGTGGAAAAGCCCAGATGTTTCCGTGTGCAAGGGAAAAATATCACCCCGGGGCCGCTGAACCAATGGATAAATATCCGACAAGGCGGAACGTCACAGGGGCGAAGTTTGAACGACACGTGTAGCTTGTGAAGATTCATCCAAAAAAAAATGCAGCTTCATGAAGCTTTAAAGGGGATAAAAATGTCGTTCTCAGAGGAGGAAAGTTAGGGAGAAGAGCCAGTGGGGTAGGGGGTGGGGTGGTTGAGCGGGGTCAAAGGTGAATGAAGCAGTTTGAGGGAGGAGCTGAGGGTTGCATCTGCGCAGCACAGCATGCATCTGCATATTCGTGTGCGGGGAGGGGGCAGCAACTGGGACTAAGGCAGCTGCTTGACCTTGATTGTCAAACCAGATGTGTGTGTAATACTACCGCATTAGTCACTTTGTGTAATCAAATACTTTTAAAGAGCTCCAAACGTGACTTCGATGTAGCACAAACAAAGCCAACAAATAGATGTCAAAGAATCGCTGACGCCAAAGTCAACAAACACTCTGACAGTTCAGCAAAATCGAATTGAAAAAAAGAAGCGATCAACTCTTGGGATGCAACGTGAGTGTCCTCTGGTGGCTGGAAGGAGAACTGCACTTTTCCGCGCATCCAATAGATGACGTCACATATTGTGTTGTAACATGCCAATGCATTACTGGGTTTCAACCACGTGACCTACAGGGAGTTTCGGTGAGCAGAGGGCAACATACACAGTATGTTTCAAAATAGTTGAAAACAAGACTAATTGCTTCTAACATGTCAATTTGCCTTCTTACACCCCATCAGTGTGCATGAATACATTCAGGTATATGTTCTCCATCGTTTCGCTGCACTGTTTGAGCTCCATAACCAATTTTCAGACGGATTTTACGTACTAATTCCGGGGCTGCCAGAAGCTAACCAGCTCCCTTCGTGGAGCATCGCTGGACATTCTTCCAGGTGGCTACATTTCACATTTTCGAGTTCCAACAGTGTTTTACATTGTTTTTAGTATAAACTGGGTTTATTGATGGCTCACTTTAAACTGGGGCGCGTTTACTGGGCTCCACTCGGAGAGCCTCTACGCCGTAAAAGGTGGTTTCTCGGCGTTTCCCAAACTTTCTTTCCGTCATGATAGACTATCGTAGTAATAACACTTTCCCAAATACACATTTGAACGGTTTTCACGTGCGATAACGGTTAATCTGTGCGGTATTTCTAATACGCTTGTTTACTCCCCATTTCTTTTGAGGCAGGGCTGACAACCGGATGTGACGTCATACACTGATGTTTCAGACTAGGGATGGTAAACTCGATTCCTTTTACCGGACACAAGTTATGAGTCACTCCCTGAACGCAGAGCGTATTCACGGAAACCTGCGTGAATGGGGTACTCAATTCACTCGACACAGAGCTCATGCGCAAAAAGTCCGGCGCCTCCCCTTTCTTTGTTTCATGCTAATTAAAATACTCTACTAAAACGGGAGGACGGTGTTAAAGACGGAAGACAAAGACAAGACACAGGTGACTTTCCAGGCATATTTAATTGGCACAGTAAACACAATACAAAGTATTCAGTGCTCCAGAAAACACAAGCAAAGGTCTACCAAACGGAACACAGGAGACAAAGTGCAAAAACACACCATGTGGTAGTCTTAACTTTTGCAAAGCACAATGCAGGAGAGGGCACGTTCCCCTCAAAAGTTAAAATAGATGTTTTTATTCAATTTTCATCTTTATTCATATATTCATTTATATACTCTGTCATGGGTCCACTGTACAAGCAGTTTCATGTTTGTCTGTCATCAGAAGTGGTTAGTTTACCAAGGAGCATTAGGGCCTCACTGAACAGAAATAATACAACTTTTCCTCATTTTAAGAGTAAAAAAAGGGGCAATGTTGCCAGAAAAAGGTGACATTTTACAAGAATAAAGCAGAGAAAGCTCCGCCCAGGCTTAGTGTAACGAACCAATAGGAGGAGGGTGTTGGCACACCAATTCCGCCCACTCTTACTGTATTTAAGGCCTAAGCTACCAGCACTTATTAGTTTGCTGACGAAGCTCTTCGGATGAGGAGCGAAACGTCCGACACCTTCTACACAGAAGTACAGATGACGTCTCAAGAAGCCTTTTCCTCAGAGAAAGTTTCATCATAAAAATGTATATTTTTTTTTATATTATATATATATATATACATATATATATATATATATATATATATATATATATATATATATATATATATATATATATACATACATATATATATATACATATATATAAATTACGACTTAATTCTCGTAACGTTGCCTTTGTTTCTCCTAATATTACAACATTTTTGTTTCAAACATTGGTTGGTAGAATTATGGCATCTTTTTTTGATTTTGCTGCATTAACATTAAAGGAAAACTGCACTTTTTTGTTGGAATTTTGCCCGCCATTCACAATCCTTACGTGAGACACGAACACACGTCTTTCTCTTTACTGTGCGTTCTAACCATATAAAAACTGCTAAAAAGAGGCAGGCCCGAAAGTACGTACTGGGACACACCTATTCCGGGGGAATAAGAAAGAAGAAAGAAACTCCCAAAACTGCCAACAACACTCCATTTACCTGATGTGACCTGCATATTAATCAAACTACAGTGACATTCTCACGCTGAAGAAGTACGTTACTGGCATAGTGACACCTCGCTACACCACACCGGCTATCTACCAGCCGGCTAGCGGCTACCACACACTCGCCCACGGAGTCACGCCTCAGGCCACTACCGAAAGGTAGCGCCACATATTGGAGCTGCTGCCACTGCTGCTGTGTTTGGTGCAGCGCTCCTTTCTATGTTGCTATGTGAAACCAATGCGCCCAGAAGTAAGGTTTGCTACTGCTTAAAATGACCAAAATACGGCAAAATATCACGTTATCATGAATGTGCCTGTTACTACATGCTCACATCATGGATATCAAACCATAAAAGCTTGGAGGTTTTCAGAGGTGTGTCCCATTACATGCATTCTTAGCTGCCTCTTTTTAGCAGTTTTTATATCTTTAGAACACACAGAAAAGAGAAAGACGTGTGTTCATGTCTCAAAAGGATTGTGAATGATGGGCAAAATTCCAACAAAAAAGTGCAGTTTTCCTCTAAAGGTTTTCTCTGAATACTCCCATAAAATGACTTTTCTGTTAGTCTTACCAGTAACGTATTCATCGTAATACTACAACTTTATTGTTGTAACGTTCCGGCATGAACCTGCTAACATCGCAACTTTATTCTCGGAACATGACCGCCTTGAGCATCTTTGATACTTTTGTTTTTCTTTTTAGTGTGACCCTAACGCTCCTGCGTACTTGGGAGTCGTACGCCACCTATTTGCAGTAAAAGGGTTTCAGGCCCGTCCCGGGCAGAAGACGCAATAAACGCGTTTTCAGCTCAAAATAATCCTACAAAAATGTCAATTATAAAATGAAAATAAAAAAAGACATATGTGCCGTTGTGATGGTTGGACATAACTGGCTGAGTTTAGTCTTGACAGTGTGGTGCTTTTTGGGAGAGTGAGCAGGAAGTGTCTCATTCTGATCACATGACGCAGGCTCACAGTATATTCTCATATACAGTAGACGGGGAGGAGCAGTTGTTTGTGATGACAACAGACAAAAGTAAAACACACAGCAGAACACAAGGCAATCAAGATCTCACTTATTTATCTTGGGGTCCTGCTTGTGTTCTGACGCTAGGGGTGGGCGGACATGGGGGTGGGGTGGCTGACATGCTCTCTGGTGGCATTCAGGTTATGTGAGTTTGATCAGGCAATGGGGGGTTAACTCAACGTAAACGCTGGCGGGAAGGAGGGGGGTGACCCGGCACCCCACCGCCACCAACCCCGTGGCCGCCCCTTGGGCCAAGGGGGGCGAGGAGGAAGACAGGGCAAGCATGCAGCGCACCACAACGCGACCCAAACGGCTGCAGAAATGGCAGCCAAGGTGCTAGCCTGCAGGGGGGTGGAGGGGATGTGGAGTGGGGGAGCTGTGCAGGTGAGGGCGGGGAGGAGCGTGGGTGGACGGGGGCGTGGTGGCATCAGGTCAGAGAGAGGAGCAGACACCAGCGACATGACGGACTGATGAGCGTAAGCACTGTGAGCACTTCCGCCTCCCGCAGTGGGCGGAGCTCCTGCAGTCACACATTCACACAGCATGTTGGATGGGGTGGGGGTGGTGGTGATGCAACAGGGGGCGGGGCCTCCTCCAGTGGTCCTCTCTCTGACCACGCCCACTGAGCTGAGAGCAATGCGGGTTAGTCGCAAAGCGGAATTCTGTGTCCTTACGGCAGGAGCTGTTAGGATGACAAGCACTAACAATTTGGATTTCTCCAAATACTGTGTGTGTGTGTGTGTGGGGCGTGGAAAATTCGTTCTAATTGGCCGTCTCGGTGATTTCTCTGAGGCTGCTTGCCCTGCCACTCCTCAGCCAGCCTCGCACTTTTAGGAATCTGCAACGCAGGAAAGGAAATAACAAACAAAACAGGTGACAAAAAGAAAAAGAAACATTAGATGGCGATGGAGGGGAAAAAGACAGCAAGCCAACTCCACGTGAGTCATTGATGTACTTTAAACGTACACTATGAGAGGGGGGAAACTACTGCGCAAGGGACAATAGCGTCAGGCGTAATACCACTTTCCTCCTCAGGGGGGTAACAGTGAGTCACAATACAGAATCTTATTCAAAGCAGTGACCAACTGCATAGCTCATGCTAATACAGCTAGCATTCTTCTCCTTCACGTGTTTTTTCTGGGATTGGATGTGGGGAAATGTCATTGGGTTCTTTTAAGGAAAATAAAGTGTATTTCAGCTTTGAACTTACGAGGTACAGTAATGTCAGACGTAATACCACTGTCTTCCTCGGGGGGGGGTCACACTACAGCATTTTATTCAAAGCAGTGACCAGCTGCGTAGTTCATGCTCATGCAGCTAGCATTCGTCGTCTGTGATTTTTCTGACCCTTTACTTATTGGATATGAAAAGGTTTCTTTTGGCGTCTTTTTAAGAAAATAATAAAAGTGTATTTCAGCTTTCCACTTACAAGGTACAGTAGTGTCAGACGTATACCACTTTACTCCTCAGGGGGTGACAGTGAGTCACTGCAGTAGCTCAAGCTAATACAGTTAGCATTCTTCTTCCCATTTTACATTACTGGTTGGATGTTAGAAGATTTCTTGCGGTGTCTTTTAAGTTCAATAATAACAATAATGTGTGTTTCAGCTTGTTACTGATTTATTTAAAGTGCATCACATGTGAACTGCACCTGCCTGACTTTATTTACAAGGCTAATTTTAAACAGCAGCCGCTACTTATAGTCATTAAAAAGTCAAATATATTATAGCTCTACAGCATGCCACTCTTTAAATGGGGATTTACCTATATTTTGTTTAACAGTAACCTACAAAAATAACTTTTCACATATCTGAAAACACTTTACAGCAGATTGAAACGTTGTCGTCGTTACACATTTAGCATGCGTTCCGATTAGCAGTACAAATGTGCACGTTACATTCACGTGTGTGTGATTTATTACAATACAGCAGTTGAAATCTTGACCCCCTCCAAATAAAAAGTCAAATACTGTTTGTGATGAGGTTGTCTTTGACCACTAGGTGGCACTGCAGTGCTTGTTCCTTGCTTTCCTAACACTGAGCTCAATGAGGCACAAAAGAGGAATTCTGCTGGACTGCTCCTTCCCTCGGGAAGAGACAGGACGTGGTAGCGGACTGTGTGGATTGGAACTACACCATTCTGACTGACGGTATAAAAAAAAAAAAGAAAAAAACGACACACATACGCACTGTCTGTTAAATGTATGTCATAGCACCTTTGGCGTTGGTTCCCAAAAAGACCTCAACGTAGGACGTGGGGACGTATCCTTCCTCATCCTCGTTCCTGCGCACTCGTGTCCAGCCGTCGCCTTTATCCTCCTCGATGACGTACAGCAGCTCGCCCTCCGCCACTGAGATGGTGCCCTCGTTGTGGCCTACAAAGCAACAACATTCCTCGTTAGGAAGTGTTTGTCAAAGTCAGTTTGTCACTCGTGGGGCTTGTGTGTTTCACTGCGTATTGATTGCGGGTTCTTTTGATTCCCACCCAATTTTTGGCTAAATTTGGACTTTTGAAATCATGCGCTGGAGAAATGAACATTTCTATTCAACACTCCTCCTCCTCTGCACATTCACCAGGGAGGTCACACTCCTCCTCACATTCCTGCGCATGCGATAGCAGTCAAGCGGCCGCAGCCTAATATTTATACGAGGCTCCGGCTTTAAAGCTTCTCCAGTGGTTTCTCCTGTTTGCATCCCGTAGTTACCATTAACATCAACATGGAGAGCTATTTTGTTGAATATGTATCACATCTTAAGAGTGCATGCATGCTGTTAGCTTAGCATTGTATTGTATTGTACTTTATTTATCCCACAGCAGGGAAATTCACTTGTTACAGCAGCAATCAAGCAATCAGCAATCATTTCTCAATGTGCTTCCTTCGGCTTGTATCCTGCTTTTTTTCTTACAGTCTTTCAGTCCATTTTCCAGGTAATTACGCTGATGAAACTTGCTCTGGGTCACCACAGATGAATTTGGCGCTACCTGTTTTCCCTTTATCCACATTATAAAGAGACTGTCTATCTCAGGGGTGCCCGAAGTGTGGCCCGCGGCCTTTACTAAAAATAAAATTAAAGTTTTAGGGGCACTGTGGGGGAAAAAATTAGCATTAACAGCACGTATCATTAACAAAATATTGGTTTCATTCTTTTTGGAAGACAAGGGTGTCCTTTTTTTTAAATTTTTGTATTTTTTATTATTTAATTTTTAAAACACAGCAAAAATGGGGAAAAGTGAAAAGGCGTTATGTGATAAGAAAGATGACACTAATAACATGGTTTTGTCACCTATTACACAAATCTGACATGCAGGATGGGGTTTTTTTTGCTTTGCTTTCTAAAATGTTCAACGTGCTTCTAAGTTTTTTTTCCAGAACATTTGAAAACATGACTAAAAAAAACAAATAAATGGCTAAAAAACAAATTAAAGAACAGTAAGAATGGAGAAAGTATACATTCTGATACTCACAAAGCTAAAAAAAACAAACATTTTGTCATTCTGCCCGGCGAATTGGCGACGGCGTCACCCCTGCAACCCAATGCTCATGCCGCAAGCCAGACACCAGAAAATTAATACTTGATAATTCACTGGTAACTTTTCTAGTGAGCAATTTGATGAAATTCCCATCCTAGTTGTGATGTTCTGAACTGGTTTCTAGTCTTGTCTAGTCCTGTAGTTACCGTCAAAAGGGTACAAGGCCTTGCAGGTGCCGATGGTGGGCAGCGACTCTTCATCATCAAACTCGTCGTCAAACTCCGGCGTGGTGGACGTGGGGTTGGGGTTGGCGTTGGCTTTGACGTGCGTCTCTGAGTTCTGCTCCTCTGTGTAGCTGCCGTCCGGGCTGCTCGAGGGCCAACACGCACACAGTAAATATGCCGTGAAAATGAACGCCGGGTTTGTCTGCGGCGACCAAGCCGGATCATCTGTCCGAGTATACCTTACCTCTCTCTGTCTTGCGCACAGTTGTTGTTCACCGCCGTGCTGTTCTGGCTCTCGTAGACTATGCTTCTCCGGTGCGTGTCACTCTTGGACGGCATCCTCTCCTCCACCTCAGATAGCCAGCCCTGGAAGCACAACACAGGCATGATTAGCGTGTTGTACAAGCGGCTACAGCCTCACATTCAAGAGCTGTGGAGCACTTCCAGCTGCATCACAGCTTGTCCTAATATGGACGAGGAGCAGGCACGCTTGGAAGAAGTCCAGCTGGAGATGCTGGAGATGCTGGAATCTCACGTCTTCCATAAAACAAGAGAAAGATGCAAAGGAAGAAGAAAACCTGCCTCAAATTTCTGCACGTCAAACTGGAGCTTCTCGATGTTCTGCCCGATTTCTGCTAGCCGAGGGTCCACGCTGGTAGGGTCTCCCATCTGCGGGTTCTTCACATAGACGTCTTTCATCTTTGTGAGCGCGTCCCTAAGAGAAGAAAGCCATGTCAGTCTGCTGTGGTTTGATGATCGCAACCCCAGCGTGTTTGGACAAACCTCTGGTCCATCTCCTTTTGGATGTCTTTGTTGAGGTCGTCCAGCTTGGCCTGCAGCTTCTTCCTCCTCTGCTCTGGCGGAAGGTGGCTGAAGTCCTCGGGTCCAGAACCCTGAGACACGGGAAATGGACCAAAAAAACGGAAACAAAGATGACGACTGTGAGGATTTTTGACACTATGTTGCTAGTTAGGTGCAGCATCTCCTGTTGTAATGCTGCGATGAGGGATGGATGGAGTGCAGTTCCCTTAGTGGAGCTAAACAACACAACTGACCTGAAGGAGATACTGGATACTCTTTTTGTCATACTGGGAGACCTTTCACTTATTCAGTTGCCACGCACCCGTCTGCTTCCTTATTTCAACTTTGTTATTGACGGTTCAAAAGCGTATACTCTAGGGGTGCACGATATGAGGGAATTATGACGTCATACCGCTAAATCATGCTCTGCAATGAGGGGGGGAAAAACCCATCAGGCACACAAAAAACCTTATCAGCCACTTGAAACGCCAGCGCCGCAGCATTTGAGAAGTGGCTATGGTTTGCCAGAGATCTCCATGACGTCGCACCAGCTGCTCGGAGCGTGTGCACGAATACAGTGCACCTTGCCGGGTCATGCCAGGTGGCTCCTCCCGGACGGCTGCTCATAGCATGTGTCCAATACAGTGCACCTGCTGGGCCACAGGAGGTAGTTCCCGCTGCTCTATACTCTGGTTGTCCTGATAGCAGTGATGTGGTAGTAGTAATGTCATATTTGATTAGGACAAACCAACAGGTACAGTTGGTTAAATCCACATGTCCAAGCACTAACTACAGTTAAATAAAAATTAAAAAAGTAGATATAAAAAAGCTACCGGTTATCTGTACCACATTGGTCTTGAGAAGCACAAAGTTATCTGTATCGATTAGAAAAAAAACCTGATATCGCGCATCTCTAGTATACTCCTTTGCTTGCGTCGCTAAACCTGCGTGGACTGGATAGGTGGAGGCCAGACTGTGGATCTCACTGAGTTTTGGAGCTACAGACTGGAGGTCAGGATGATACGACACATGTTCAACGGCACCAGGTCACCATGGCAACCTTACCCTTTCTCCAAAGCGTAGCGGCATGCAACACTTACCAGGGCATGCAACACAACAAAAACCCTTTGTCAGTTGTCATGCACAACATGCTAAGGTGGTTGTGTATTAGTGTTTTTCTTTAAAAAAAACAAATCTATGGCATCACAATGAATCAAAAACTAGAAGTACTACAGGGATCGTGTGTGATTGTTTTGTATCATAGCCAACAATGACGACAGCAGCACTTCAATTAAGGATGTTTATCATTGGTTTTCTATGCATTTGATGTCTGTTAGGCTAGCATAAAGGCAGCAGGAATGGCCGGTCTAGCTCTGTCCTGTCCATAGTCCTGATTAGGGATGGTAATGACTGATTCATTATTGGGAATCATCATTTCAGACTCAGTATCAAATGACTTGATAGTCCTGATGTAAAAACTACATCAGTCAGTCAATTTCCCAAAACTTGAAATGACACAAACAGAATTAGTAGAACAGCATTCCACAACAAAAACAAAAAACTGGGCATGCAGTGAGCATCTACGACTCAAGCTCGGATTAGTACGTGTTACGAGGACACGCCGCCGTGTCCACTTGGCGGACTACCAGACAAGACTAGCAGCTAAAACACAGTAAATGTGATCACCTCAATGAGATTCCGGACGTGGGAATTGAGTGTGATCTGCACCACAGAGACCACACACAAAGATGGGAAGGGGAGAACACAGCCGTAACATAAAAAAAAACACACACACGCATCAAAAATAACAAATGAGAGCCTTTGTTATGTCACAGCAAAATGAATTCAAACCAAAAGTCCAAAAAAAGAAAGCAACATGAAGACTTTTGAGAGAACGCTGTAGACACATTGTGTTACTGGGAGGACGTGACATGCGTGCAATGGTCATGCCGCTACGGTGGTGTGGTTATCATACGGTCATGCTTACCAGCTTGAGAGAAAGCTTCATGGTGGGGAGGAGGGGGGCAGGGGGGTGGTGAGGGGAGGCGCAGGAGAGAGAGAGAGAAACACAAACACTGTCAACAACCAGGGAATTATGAGGGACATTTTCCTTAATAGAACAACACAAATTAAGATGTTTGCAGAGAGCCCTCTCTTGTCTGCTGACGTCTACTTGAAGATGGCTGTGTGGTGCGTGGCAGCTAGGTAGAAGGATGAGGATGATGAAGGCAGGTGAGGAGTACACAGAGAAGATAAAGGGACAGTGAGCGCCACCACAACAAAAATACCCTTTTTAGATGCGAGTCATGAACGTGTCGTTCAAAAGTCACACATTTTTTACTGACTTGGGACTCACGGGTACTTGGCTCCCCTTTAACTCGTTGCCTTGCTCACCCCTGAAAACGTAACATGTCACTAATTGTGTAACTGTTATTCTACCTGCATTTGTAGAAATGTATCAACCTCGTGGAAAAAGCAACATAAACTCGACAAAACCAACGATTCACTCACTCAGCCCCTAGGTTACACTGACTCACAGATGCTTGACGAATACTAAGTTTCACTGACTAACGAGTGCTCGACCAAGACTCAAGTTTCACCGACTCACGGGTCTCCGAAGACCAGAGTTTCACTGACTCACAGGTTAACGGAGACCCGAGTTTCCCAGATTCACAGATGCTTGATGAATACTCTACTTTCACCGACTTACAGGTACTCAACAAAGACTAGTTTCACTGACTCACGAGTGCTCAACAAAGACTTGAGTTTTATTGATTCACAGGTATTCAACGAAGACTTCACTGAGTTAACAAAAGTTAACAAAAACTCGATTTTTACTGACTACGGGTGCTTGACCAATTACAAGTTGTTGATGAATATTCTGAGTTTCACTAACTCCCGCGTGCTCAACAACGACTCGAGTTTTACAGGCTCATAGGTGCAAGTTTATGCGCTTGCGCTCTGTGACGATAACTCGAGTACCCGACTCATAAGACCTAAGTAAAAAGAATCGAGTTTTTCATCACTACCCCCTTCGCTTCCTGTACCACCTGTGCTGCCGACGCGCTGACACATACTGGACAGCAGAGGGCGCTAGAAGCACGTTAGCCAGATCCCAGCAAGGAGGCAGTTGATGGAGAGGCACTAGTTAGCTTGCCAACTGGCCAGAGTCGTCATTGCAGAGAGACTAATTGGGAAAGCAAGGTGGAGAAAATAGTTTGGGGGTAATCTGCGCCGTGGTTTTTAGATGAGAGGGGATGTTTTGGATCCAAGGAAGAGCGCAGGTGTAGCCCTATAGGTGGTGTTTACCTGGAGCAGATGCCTTTGTAATCCAGTTTAGACGCTCACAGGCTGGTGCACTCTGGAGGAGTCCGCTAAAAGTAACAACCATCTACCTTAACCCCCCGCTGTTAACTTTTCCGCTTTACAACTTGAAGACTTTCTGCCTTATCCAACTTTAACACCAACCAACAATAACAACAAGACATACATAGATAAACATGAAAATCATGAGTCGCTGCAGCAGTCTGCCAAACAAACACAAGAAGCGCTGGAGGGGTGAATTCCAAGCACCCAGACGCGCAGTGCCACCTAAGAAGGTGAACAGGTATCAAACAAAGAGGATGGGCTGGATCCTCTCGTCCGTGACGGCCCGCATCCTCTTTGTGAATTGACCCCCTTGGGAGAAGCTCGGCGGGGAAAAGCCCGGGGAAAACAGCCGCAGGAGAACACGGCAAACAACACGGGACGTCAAGCTGGCACATGTGATGCGTGAGGATGAAGTCATCGTCTCTGCTCGTTCGTCTCGGTCACATGTACCGAGAGGAACGGCGCAGACAGTAGCCTCTTTGATGGGAGCGCTACTCGCCCTCCTCGCTCACACTTACGACGTATTGCCTGGCTTCAAACGCGTACGTGGGCCGGCCCAGAGTCCTCTTCATGAGCTCTTTGTGACAAGCGAGCGAGCGCGGCGATTGCTGCTGCTGTTGGCGGTCGTCGGAGAGAACACAGTTTGAGTCAAAGGAGATCTCAGGGGACAGTACGGACATCTTAAGCTCTAAGACACACTTTCTCTACGCACAGACACACTGATGGTGGACTGGACCCCTAATGTTTTGAAAGCACAAATGTGACGCAGTCATTGCATTGGGGGGTTTCATTTACGGGTGCTTTCACCTTAGCACACTTTTAAACAACAAAGCACCATTTTGAACAAACTTGATGCGGTTTGTTTGGTCAGGCGTATGTACAGTACGGTTCCAATCCAATTCTGTAAACAAGAAGACTCAAACATAGAGGATACGTACCATACAAAAGCACAGACCTGGTTCAGCATTCGCGGTCCAACCCGTTTGCTTGTGCAATCACTTCTACGCTGCTGAATTACTGTAGTTTCCTGGAATTTGTGTATCATTTCCAGTCTTGTTGTTTTTTTATTCATTCTGCTTATTTCTATTGTGCAAGGAGGTGGCAGTCATTCATTACTTGCGAGGATTGTATTAATTCAATGTGGGTTTGACATTTGGATTGTATTTATTTTCTAATAGGAAATGTGTCGGCCCACGACAGTTATTCTATGACTCGGCTACGTTTATGCAATCGTGCCATTCCCTGGCCCCCCTCTTCCAATCGACCCTTATCCGGGTTGCGGGGGCAGCAGTCTCAGTAGGAGAGCCCAGACCTCCCGGTCTCCGGCCACCTCTTCCAATTTCACCAGGAGAACACCAAGGCATTCCCGGGCCATCTGTGGGACATAATCCCTCCAGCGTGTCCTAGGTCTGCCCCGGACCTCCTCCCGGCTGGGCATTTCCCGAACGCCTCATGAGGCATCCAGACTAGATGTCCCAGCCACCTCACCTGGCTTCTGTGGATATGAAAGAGCAGCGGCTCTACTCTTTGCCCCCTCGTGAACAAGACCCCTGAATACTTAAAACTCCTCCACCTGGGGCAAGACCTCGCTCCCAACCCGCAGGGTGAAATCCACCCTTTTCCAATTGAGAACCACGGCCTCAGATTTGAAGGTGCTGAGTCTCATCCCAGAAGCTTCACACTCAGCTGCAAACCGTCCCAGTAAACACTGAAAGTCACTGAAAGTCACAGCCTGATGCGGCCATCAGGACATCATCATCTGCAAATAGCAGAGACGAGATCCTAAGGCCCCCAAACGGGACCCCCTCGACGCCTTGGCTGCGCCTAGAAATTCTGTTTACAAACAGAATCGGATCATCATCACCATGACCAAACTGTACCAGAATTAGTTTGGAACCATACCGAAAGCACCCAAACTGTGATTAAACTGTGCCAGTTTGATCCAACACTCATTACATTAACATGTATAAAAATGAAACATATCAAACATGAACACAGTAAAAGCTGACTCAATTTAATGAAATGAGACATGGGGGGAAAAAGCACAACCTAATTTAAATAACACCTATGACCGTCCAGCACTCTCTCTAAAGAAAGGTCAAACATGAATGGTTGAAATCTGAGTCAAACACGATGTATCAGATTGAGGCCTTCTTTATCGCACTTCTGAAGAGCTGTCGCAACACTTCCGCTTTCAGAAAACCCGCACTTCCTGCCATACGGGGAGAAAAAAATACACACGCTTCCTTTTTTTTCTCTCTGCAGACCTTCAATGGTTTCCTTGATGATATATACACTGTTGCATTGTTCTTTTCAGATGTTCACACCGATTCACATGAAGGTTGTACTTTCAATAACGGCTGCCCTTTCAAAATACAAGCGTAAACAAAGAATGTTATTTGTGGAGTGCGGAAGGAACATGTGAGTTAACACCCATTCCTGAGGTCAGGGTGGACTAGGGGTGGAGATGGGCAATGCAAGGTGCGTTTTGGCCTTCAGAAAGGGGGATTGGATTGGGCGATGAGGACAAGCGGCGAGACCCTGCTTCTGCTGCTGCTGATAACGCCACCAACCAGGAAAGCCCTTTTTTCAATCCCAACAGTGACTCAGCCTGATGAAAACCTATAATCCCCTTTTTATTTCCTACATGTGCACAGACAAAAGAAGATCTGCCCTCAGGAAAGTAAGAAAAGAGCAACTGCGGTCTGTTGATGCTAGTGTCAAGGACGGCTTGCTAGTATCTGCCAGGGGGGAGGGGGGGTGGTGAGTGGGAGTGTCACAGTGAGTTAATGTGAAGAGGAAGAAGAATGATGACACAATATGAGGACACTGCGGGTGAGTCAGACAGGTACCACTGATTCATAGCGCTTTGGGAAATATGGTAGGAAAAAAGAAAAAGACATCCGGACATTGTATGAGTGAAAGCGCCGTCACGTCTGTTGTACTAGCATGCTACTATGCCATGCCACAATTTGCAAAAAATGTTATTTTTACAAGACAAAAATAATGGATGGAAGAATAAGGAGTCTGTCTTTCAAATCTTTGATTCACCGCATAAAATGTGAAAAGTTGTCAAAAAGGGTGGCAGACAAATTGTTGAAAGGGGACCATCAACCTTGTGTTGTTGGCAACCATGTTTGCTGCATGCTGACTGTACCGTGTTTCCTCAAATCTACAGTATACAAAATATCAAAGTGGCCTTTGTATGCTTTCATTTTCCACTACAAGAAGTTAGGACACCCTTGGCTAGACCTTGACTCTGATTCCATCGGTTCATCCATCATCTTTTATTATGAGAGTACCTATCTATGCATTGTATAATTTAAAATACATCTCATAAGCGTGTGAGGCATATTTAGGGCTTCAACCTGGATTGTGCTTCAATGCATTTAAGTCGTTAGCTTGCTTCATTGCGAGTGAACAATGGTAATTGAAGAGAAACGGGGACGGTTCTGGAGCTGAATCTAATCCTGCAAGTAGTGGGCATCTACTGTGCTTTGAACAAAATAAGGCCTTACCTCTAATAAATGTCTATTGTTCTCTGGAGTTGAGTTTATAAACGCCCACATTATTTGAGGAAATGCAGTACATTGCAGCGCTAACAGACGGCTCCAAGGCGAGCTATTGATCTGCGGGAGTTGACCCATACAGTGTGGAAGGTGTGGCGTTTGGCACTGAGACACACAAGCATGCTCAAAGCTTGGCGGACACAAACAAACACGCACACTTACCCCTCGCCTCAGGCTCCGGAGGCAGTGCATTTTGGGTTTGGACGCCATGAAGTCGTTGAGGCGGTGGGAGAGGGGCTCCTTTTGCTGCTTGGGAGACTGGGAGTCGTTGGGAACAGTAGAGGGTGAGGGCGGGGATGAGGCTGGGGGAGCAGGTGGGGGCTGGCGTGGGGACGTTAACAGGGACATAAGCTACCGGTAAGAAGGGATCCGTCACGGACAAGAGGAAGAAAATCATGGAAGAAGAAGGGGGCGAGATTCCCATGGTAAAAAAAAAAAAAAAAGGACAAGTCAGGACAAGGAGGAGGGAACACAAAACGAAATAAATAAGCCTCCTCGACAAATATTAAAAGAATTAACAGAAAACCTTATCAATGAGGGAATGTCAATATTATCAGTGGAAATGCATTAAACATAAAAAAAATGTTGAAAGAAGAGCAGCGTGAGTAGAATGCGTGGATGCGTCAAAGCAAGCAGCCATGGAGATTCAGTCCAAGCGCATGCAGGCTTCCAGTTTGGGAACCCTTTTAAATTTTTTAAATTTTTTTTTTAAATTAGGATCCTCCTCAAGGCATGCCAGCTAGGACGAGACGTTCATCCCTAAGGACGTGAACAGCTCAATTTGAGGCCTTTGTCACAGAAACTAATAACTAGTCCCAAAAACCGTCCCCAGCGGTTCGGGAGAGGTGCAGAGTGGAGTTTTAGTGATGCCATGCATGGGCCGGTCATTTCCCAAACAAAAGCAAACTAGCAACAAGTGAGTGACGCGGGATTAAAGAAAACATACCAATTATGGAACTAATTCTTTGCTCTCCTGTGATTACTGTGCGTGTGCATAGTGTCAATTACCTCACATACACCTCATGAAAGCACTAATCCAAAATACAACAGGCACCAACGCTAAATGATGTCCTCCCCCAACGCACTCATGCTGTAGTCTAAAAGCGAGAGCACCACCAGCCCGTAAGACGAGTCAGAACTCAGCTCATAGTGGACGGCCAGTGGAAAAGGGAGAGAGACTGTTACTTGAGGTCCGGCGGCAAGTTAATTCATGTCGGTCACAATGAGTCGCTCCGCGTTGGAGAGGTGAAAATGCATTAGTGTGTGTTACAGTGGGGATGCTCCACGTCAGTGAGGGTGGTTGCCAAACAGGAGGAAAATAAATCACCATCAAAATTGCAAACACTGTCTGTCAACCTGCAACCTTTGCTGTGTGTTACCTTGTTTTTGTTCTTAATAAAAGGCCACAGTTTGCCCTTGCTCTTGCCCGACGGCCTCTCCTTGCCCTCCCGTGAGTTGGTCAGGCTCGTGTCGGACACCGTCCTCTTCATGGCCTGCCCGTAGTCCTCGAACTCCACATCTCCCGGGGGCTCGAAGCCTGACTTGTAAGACTCCACCACCTGTTTGGAGTCCTGGTGACAAGAAACACGATTGGCAGCGATTAAGTTAAGTTAAATTGAGATACTGGATCCAAGTCACGCCGTATCAAATTGTATTGTTTAAAGCACGGGTCTGTAACTCGTGGGCCGCAACCATATTATGTGGCCCCCTCCCTACCTGACATCAACATTTAGTGTAAGTGCGGCTCGCGCACCCTGGGGAGATGCTGAAAGGCAATTTAACTCGCTTAAAGAGACTCTTTGGGCAAGCAATAGTCAAGAACTTAACTGGCCGTGAGCTTGTCATATAGTGAAATGAGCAGGAGTGGTCACAATACAGAACACTTACTACAATCACGGTGTGAACACAAAAATGCCAACACAGCAGTAAAGTAAACTACTAATATTTGGAGGAATCATAAACAACTATGTAAACTCTAAACACACAAGTGCCGCAAAGCATGCTGGGAAGCCAGAAGCACTCCTAGCAACGGGAATGATACGATGCGGCCCCCCTTTGTAAATGCTTGCTTAAAGCAGCGGACAGAGGGGGCGATCTAACAGCAATCTAATTTACATTATTTATTATGTATTGTGTAAAACAAAGACAGGAACAACATCAAACTAAAAGCACAAAACAAATGACATTTTTCAGAGAGAAAATCATAACGTCACTGTTTGATGTGTGTGGTAGCATGGATTAACTTGCAGTTGTGCGTCTAACGAATATGCACATTAGCCATCAATAACATAATCAAACCTTACCTTTATGCACTCCCACAGAGTATCAGCATTTGGGACCACATACAGGTATAAAGTGAAAGGCCACTCTACTGTATTTTTCCTCTTTCTTTCTGTGCAGCGTGGGAGAATGTTAGCACACGCACACAGCTACGGTGCATTCAAGGACCGTCAAAAAAAGTGGGACAGGTCACCGCTCGCCGAAACACAGTGAAACAAAACAACAAACATGCCAAAACTGTGGAATGTCTAACTGTATTATTTTTTGAATAAAATAATGGTCCATAATTTCCAAAATTGATATGTTTTACACGTTTAGAGTTAAGAGAAACCTGATTCCAGACTGAATAGCTCATGACTCTAGCACCGGTGGCCCCCAGGTCAGTTGAGTTTGAGACCCCTGGTTTGTTTATAGTGTTTGTTTAGTGCTGTCATCGCGCAGTGTTACTACCCTTTCTGTTTTGGGTATAGCTGTATACATGAATTTTGGTTATGGGTGCCTCATGCAGGTTTTTTCAGGGATATGGGTCACTTGTAATTTAGTCTACGGACGGTATATACAGTACATGCATTTAGATGCATTCAAATCCAGAAATCCTAAATGGCCATTTTTAACTAATATCAAAACATTCACGGGGGAAGACAAGGCTGTGTTGACTGTGACCAGCGGAGACAAATTACTCCTATAACTCTCTAAACTCTAAATAACAAGACCAGGTTGCGACATCCTTAACTACTGGCTTGTGTGTTTCACTTGTGTGTTAATGGGAATCTATTTGATGTCATCTTTACCGAAACAGAGACAAAATATTGTGCCAGATTGTTCTCGTCTCAATGTGCCCAAAAGAGAGAACGGCAGGCTGTATCTTAACGCGTCGCCGCATGCTTCCTGTGATTCTCCAGCTAATCAGCAGGTCTGGAGATAAACGGCAACTGTTGACTCTGGTGTTTACAGCTCGTGATAAAGAGTGAGGGCCGTGAGCAGCCGTGCCAGAGCAGAGAAAGGAAAAGACCTAAATGTGTCAGCTCTGACAAAAACACTGGGGAGGGTCAGGACCCCACTGGGCTCCACAGATGCAGGAAGACGCAAATGAATCATGTGCAGAGCATAAGAGACGGAAGGCTGCAGTTGGGACGAGGGGTTAAAAGGCCTGCGGTAAAGAGTCATGTGACATGTTGTCGCTTGCCGTTGTTTACTGCAGCATGAGGATGGCGGACACGCCCGCTAAGTGCTAGTATGGAATCCCCTCAGGATGGTTTTTAGTCACACGGCAGGAAGCCAACATGTGACATCCCAACAGATAAACATGCCGTTGTTTTGTTCTTTTTTTCCCCCTGGCCCGTACTCACTGTCTTTGGCTCGATGGACTCGGCGGCCGTCGTCATGCCGTCTAAACATTTCCCCACGATGGGCAGGACCTGGCGGTCCAAGTCGGCAAACGTCTTCATGCACACTCCTATCCTCTCGATCCTCTTCTCCTCCATGTCTTGAAGTTTCTGCAAAGCACCCACCAGAAAGCGTTATTGGTTTGGGAATCCGAATTAAAAAAAAAAAATGGGGGGGGGGGGGGCACTTTGAGAAACTTTGCACTTTCTTCTCCCGCTAATGGCAGGACCAATGACTAAATAATGTGATGGAATTTTCCAGAAATCTCTCTACACTTTTACAGTGCAAGAGGTGCAGCTATGTATCATCTTAACAAAGACATGAATACACCGTATTTCCTCAAATAAATGTAACTTGTGTAGGGTACGCCAAATGCAATCGGGGGAATGTGAAAAAAATTCAAAACAATTCTTGCCCAACATTCAGAATTACAAGTGGCCTCATAGCACAAGGAGCAGATAGGAGACATTGCACGAAGGTGTTCATTGCTCTGTGTGCATCACATGAACAAATAACAAGTTTGATGATTATTTTGTGTATTTTGTTTACATTGGTGTTCCAATCCTGGCACGGCGTAGCCATGAAAACCTGTCACTGTGAGTGGGGATTCCCCCGGAAATGAGGTTTTATCCTTGTTTGCATGTATTTTTGTACTTCGGGTTACTATCTTATCGTGATTGTTTAAAGTTCCCCTTCAATTTGGTATTAAATGAATATGCAGACTTAAACCAAAGCTATCGTTAGTGGACAAAAAAAGTCAAGCTTAAATTCAAGCCAGTTAAATGGAAGGATGCCAACATCAGACTGGAATAAAAGATATGTAGGATGTTTACGTCTATTTATTAGTGCTCATGTCAAACTATCACAATGTCACCATGCAAATTCACATTTTTACCTGGAATTACTATAAGATGTAAGAACCAATTAATTATGTTCAATATTTCAAGTTCATTAATATAATAAGGTTTGTTTTCTAAGTTGCAAGAGTACATGAGCGGGTACTTGACTTCAGATCTAATGTCTGAATGGGTGCGCCACTGTAAAAAGTTTGCGAACCACTGCTCTCGTGATTGCCAGGTGGAATGTTTACTTAAATCAGGGGTGTCTACACTTTTTTCCAGGAAGGGCCACATGCTGAAAAACAAAAAGATGCAAAGGCCATGTTTTACACTAAGAAGAAGTTATAAGAAGTTTCCTACCAGAAGTTATATAGTATAATTCAAGAAAAAAAAAAACTCCATTTCCACTTTGTGATATAGGTGAAAAAGTGTATTATTAGTATCATCTTCAGTCTTTCCTCCATTTTTCCCGATTTTTATTACCTCTGCCAAGGTTTGTTTGTTTGTTTGTGTTCTGAGTGGATTTGGATGAAATTTTTATGAATGGGATGTGAAGTAGTTAGCGTACAGCTTGGATTACAGTCTACATTTGCTGTCCTCTCAAAAGAAATCAATACACTTGCAACAAAGGAGAGTACACCCTCGTGTTAAACTGGACTAATCGGGCCCAATTTGGCATGTGGTTGTCGTGTGACTCGTTAGTGTTACAACGTCTCAGGTGCGAATGGGGAGCAGGGGTGTTAAATTTCTCTCGCACTGTCGCATACTGGTCACTCAAAGTTCAACATGGCACCTCGTGACAAAGAATCGTTGCGCTACATAATAAAACATTTGCAGAAATTTAGGGGGTGTACTCACTTTTGTGAGATACTGTATACTCTCTGCAGTTGAGTAACTGACCACTATTTGAGGAAATACCGTAAGTAGTAGCTTTGACATGCCCGTAAGAGCAGAATCTGATGTGTTGTACCTGGAAGATGTTGGGGATCACCGTGTAGTAATGTTCATTCTGCTCCTGATTGAACTTTTGTAGGTAGGACGAGTAATCGCTCTTGCTGTCGGACGCCATCTGGTGCCTGACCTGAGCTTGCTGCCGTGCCTGCAGAAAGAATAACACAGAAATATTATAATGACGCATGTGTACAACAACCGAAAAGCATCTAATAGGGTATCTCTTTGTGTGTATGAGCACTCGTGCATGCACGCTGACACATTTAAACATGACGCTTGAGGCTTGGCAGTAGCAGGGCAGCAGCAAATAGGAGACCCCCTTGGCTGCAGACTGGTGGGATTTTGAGATTTGCAGTTTCGGTGGTCGTCCGGCTAATTTTGGCCTTCTTGCTGGTGTTGACCATTTTGCAGCAAGCGTGGTAGAGCGGGGTTGGGAGGGGAGACGCAGCAGGAGCAGGCCTATTACAGATCCCAGCAGATGGAGATGAGATTATCTCAGCTAGACAGCATGTGCGCTGCCTTTGTGTGCCTGCCCGCGTGTGTGTGTGTGTGTGTGTTTGTATTTACGTGTGGTGTGTGTGCTTGTGCTGCTAAGTAGTCGTATGCTTCCTCTTTCCATCAGATTGGACGGCCAGTCCAACACAAACACTTGTTGCTTCATCATGTTGATGCTAGCATTGATACGAACGTGCTGAAGGATCATTTCAAACCCACACACGCTCCTCACACACACATGTGGCTAAGCAATAGCTGATGTCAGAGAATAAAAAGGCAGGACACATTGGAGTGGAGACAGTCATCACGGACATTAATTCCAGCACAGGAAGCGAGGCGGTTATAATACCTAAGTGGAAAAGTGATATGCAGGATAAAGCTATAAAAAATAAAATTTAAAAAAAGCAGTGCACGTGTGAGCATGCACGGATAAAGTAGTGCAATGCAAAGTGATGAAGTGCACAACAACAAGGTTGCCATGGAGCCCTCCTGGCTAATCATGAAATCATATAGCCAAATCACATCCTGTCTTGGTTTCCTGTTTCCTGTCATTATTGAACGCTGAAGGATCACGGGCAACTCACACTTAATAAGACAGCTACATATTGTTTTATTATTGCACATGTATACTTGAAGACAGTGAGGCAAGCCACTGACGTCGAGAAAGACACATTTGTGTGTGTGTGTGTGTGTGTGTGTGTGTGTGTGTGTGTGTGTGTGTGTGTGTGTTCCCACAGACACTGAGTCCACTGGTCCTACCTTGAGGGAACTTCGCTTCAAGGCATGGCATAAAAATGAAATATACAAACACATACACAAACAAAACAAAAGGATTGTTAGCCGTTGCCAGCTAAACAAGAAGTTGCCATAGAGATGCTTCCTGGTGCACCCCAGTGTGTCATCACTCAAATGGAGAAGCTTAGTAAACAATCAGTTTCAACATTTTACATAAAGGAAAAATATGCCTCTGAAGTCACACGAAAGCAGAGTTTGAACCCTCGTGTACCTCACTAGATGTGTAAAAAAAAAAGGATCGGTATCGGATCGGATTGGATCGGATCGGCAGGACTATAAAAAAAATCGGGGATCGGGACATTACTAGTCATATGTAATATTGTGGTCACTGGGCATCAGTAATGTTACGTACTTTGATGAGACATTCTCTTACATTACATTGCCTTAACACTATATTGTATTTGTACTTTATTTATCCCACAGCGGGGAAATTTACTTATTTATACTTACTTATTTATATGGAGTCAGCCATGGCATGTCCGATATGATATGAGTCAAATAAAGGTTTTCCTCCCATTCCATGTGGAAGCGATAAGAGGTAGATAATTTTGACTTGTCACTTGCATGCTCAGAAGGTGGGGGATATCTGGGATGTGAATCCAAACCCCAAATTGAGGGATCTGCTCGCCAGAGGAGGCGAGGGACCCATTAGAGGTTTGCCTCAACGCCAGAATAAAAACCGCAAAGGCCTCAACTTTAATAAAATAACGTTGCTGACAATAACAGTCATGGGTGCGTAACTTGTCAAAACAAACCCACGTGGCATGGAAATCTTTCTTCTTCTGGGCCCCAATTTGAATGTTTTGGAGCAAACTCCTCTGCTGTAGACGTAAGACTATGTTGCCAGATGGTATGGTTTTGTATTTTAGAATGCAAGGACACTGCGTGGGGCTCGATGCGTGCTTCCGTGTCATGAGCCTCGTACAGTCGCGCTTCAAGACATGCATTTACGGTGTTACGCGGGACAACGCAGCTCTTGTTTGCAGGATACTTCCTTGCGTCCTCCCAGCTAAGTTCAACTAAGTTAGCATAAGCCCGCTGAAGCTGTTTGGCAGCTACGTCCACAGAGCTGAAAGGGTCTTTATTCCTGCCTATATTTGCATAATAATCGGGTCTGAACTGTGTCAACTCGGAGCCTGACCCCCTGGCTCCGGCAGCTAAGGAAGGGGTGAGAGCACGCGCTGCTGACCCATGATGCCTTGCAGGCGTGGGAGCTGTGTGTGTGTGTGAGGGCTCTTTAAATTGGATGTGACAACAGGAAGTCCTGAGAATATGACAAGCGCCACATTGAAGAGAGAAGACCCCGCTTCAATGGCATATGAGGCCAAAAGCCAGGGGCAGGCAGGGGGCGTGTATGCCAAAGAAGATGACGAGAGGCATGTATGGACAACCAGCAGTTTGGCACATACCTTTTCCACATCAGCCTTAGTCACGTTGATGTCAGCATCCATCCTCTCAAAGTACTGCTGTGCTTTGTCTGCCTCTTTGCAATCACGCTCAAACTTCCTTTTGCACTGAAAAGAAGACAGGAACCCAATTCAGAATCATGGCAAGCACTGTGGCCATTCTTTGGAGGCAGGAAACGCGCCGATAAAAGCCTTTTTCTCAATGCGCAAGGTGACCTTTTCATGAGCATACTCATGCGTCACATATACATTTCAGATACAGTCCTGTACGCAACATGGCTCATTTTATGACACAGTGGCAGCCTGCAGATTAAACAAATGTTCATAGTGGTCATTTGTGTCCACAAAAACAAGCATTCATTTGGAACAATCGACAGTTTGTTGTGCCTATCTGCTTCACGCACAAAGAGATCATTGAAAGCAAACACACAAGTCGAGGAGGACGCGCCGGCAATGCATGGCCGTCACACAGACCCCTGTCAGAAAAGGGGGTGGGGCTTTAGATAAGAAGTGGTGTTCTGTGAAAGCTCTAGACTAAAGCGAACAGAAGTGACACTGCCGCATCTGCTCTCGTCGACTTCGCCACAGTGTGGACCGTGACTGTACTGAATTACACGCTGGAAATAAACACAGTGGACCCCTCAACACGGACGGATTTGTTTAGTGTCATTTTAACCACACTTATTTAAATAAGTTGTCATGTATTATGTTAATTAAACAATTATTTTGTTGCAGTGCTCAAACTTTCACTCTCAAACAATAAAAATAAAATACTTTGTAATATAAATGATCAAAATATGAAAAGAAAAAAATATGTCTATAAAAGAAATTTAAATACAATTACACGCTATATAGAATAATTACTTTTATTTACTAAAACAAAAATAATCCTTAATTTAACAATTAAAAATCTATCAATATTAAATATTTCAATGTATACATTTATAAACACATAGAAATTATTTTGGCCGTTGTACGGGGGGTTTCTGAGGGTGCGCTGTGCGATGCTGAGCTACAAGTGCCACAGCTGCACATTTGTGGTGTCACTCACCGATTCCAGCTGTTTCCACGAGCACTCGATGTGCTGCTGTGCTTTGCGGCCATCGTGAAAGTGCTGTTGGAAGAACGAAAAAACACAAATATAAATGCCATTCACAGGCTTACTTGTCCTGACATAATGAGGATAACATTTCCCGTAACCCTCCCCGCTACAACGTGAGTTTTATCAATATTAATCACATGATAATGGCAGGGGGGAATAAAGTAGGACAAACACGACTGTATGAACAGCACATAATAAATATATATGACCTCATTCCCCACAAGCTTAACTTTGAGAGATTTGTACGAGCTTGAGCAGATGGCTGCGATTCAATTTGATTAAAGAGCAGCCAGAACAAATCCTGCCAGAAACACACACACAGACTGAACACGTCTGCACCCTTCAAACAGCCTATCAACGTTGCATTCACTAATTGTTTGTTTTACGTCATATGCATTTTGGAAAACTACCAGAGATGATTTCAATCGGTATAAAAACTTTGCAGAATAAACCTACGTGGAGGAAGTCAAAAGACATTAAACACCAAATTTCCAAGGATGTTTGGGTTGGTTGGCAAGCAGGATTACGCGACAATTACTTAACATACTTCCACAAAACTTGGTGGAGGGGCATGGGTCAAGACAGTTTTATTTTTGGGGCGGTTGATCCTTGTCAAGGAATGTTTATTGAGAATTTTTTGGCCGTTGCAACATTTACCCAGTGAAAATAAAAGAAACCTTATTGTTTCCATTTGCCAAGACTGCCAATGCTGTCGCCCTTGGTTACGCCATGTGTGGAACTTTGGATCAGTGGCTTGAGCTGAATATCGATGGTACGACACAATAGCAGGCCCAGGGAAAGCGGTTGCTTCTACAAAGTAAGTTTTACAAATGCATCGCATTTTGTGATTTGTAGGGGTGTCACGAGACGAGACGATGCACGAGATTGGTTCCATGGGAACAAGACGAGATTTTAACATTCATTTCAAGAAAAGTACAATGAACTTTTTTTTTTTTTACCGAGTCACATAACAATGTGGGTTTTGAAATGTTTGCTGTCCCACAAATTGACACTAAAAGATATTGTCTACATTTTCTGAGACCAAATACTGTTACTATATATGATAATAATATCTATCATCTTTCACTCTGTAAAGTTGTGAAATTGCTGTTTGTGACCAGTATTTTCTCACAGGCAATTCGTACTGTCTAACGTTTGCAGCATTTCTTAAAGAGCAGCCTTTCTTTGGCGGTGTATGAAACTACACTCTGTGAACCCTAGGGTTGGGCATCTAGTCTCAAACATTGATGTGAACCGGGACTAACGTTACGATTCTCGCGGGATCGTTCAACTTTCGTTCAACACCAATGAAAAAGAAGCTGGCGAGCACCAACGAAGAAGAAGCGGCTACAAAGTTTGGCTTAACTTCAAAAAGAGCGATAGGCTCGTTTGCAACACAATGATATCATGCAAAGGAGAATGCACGACAAACATGATTAAACACCTTCTCATTCATGGTGTAGAAAGAACACAGTGCCCCGTCATTCATGCGCTACGTCAGACTTCCTCTAAGCAGTCAGACTCACTGAAGTCAACAATAAATGATGTTGGCCTCATGCCAATGTAACTGAGGGTTTCAGGATGCCCACTGATGTCGTGGAAGTTCGGTGTAAATACAGGACAGGAAGTACGACTGCAGGGTACAAATTTATTCATGTGTATTCAGTTTAGCAAAGGTCAAGAGACCTTCTCAACTCACACAAACCCCTGTCCAGCCTTCAAAATAAGAGCGCTTTGCACTACCTCCTGTTTACTCCGGTAAGAAAATAATATTAAAATATTCATGGGGAATTTCAGACATTTCATCCAAACAGAACTCTGGTTAGCGCCCTCATTTACACCATACATACCTTTATGACCCTGCCTCTTGGAAGCATCAGAATAGAGAATCGTTAGGAAATGGAATCCAAACACGGACTTGAAATCGGAAGCGGAATCGTTCAAATTGAAACGATGCTCTATCCTAGTGAGTGTTGACTGTCGGTGTGTATTTTTTTTCCCAAATGGGTTGAGGTGGGCAAGTTCGTTTTGTTTATGTTGCCACCATCCATCCATCCATTTTTTCCACTTATCCGGGTCCAGCTTGCGGGGGCAGCAGTCTCAATAGGAAAGCCCAGATTTCCCCCGCCGCCTCTTCCAGTTCCACCAGGAGAACACCAAGGCGTTCCCAGGCCAGCTGTGAGACATAATCCCTCCAGCATGTCCTAGGTCTGCCCCTCCTCCCAGCCGGGCGTGCCCGAACCACCTCAGCTGGCTCCTCTCGATATGAAAGGGCAGTTGCTACTCACCCTAGTGTTGTAAAGTTGCTACTACACTTTCCAACAAATTCGGCATACTGACTTGTTTTGTGTTGATGGGCTCACCTCGCTCATTATTAACATTTCCACACAGGAGCTGTGGCATTTGGCTTTGGAAACATCTTTTCGCCCTCCTAATTTTTACGACATTACCTTGCATTGCTCCTCACAAGGCTCCAGTTTTTGACTGTGTGTATGCTAGCCACCCTCCTCCACCCCGCAGAGACAAAGCGACTGTATGACTGACAAGAGGTGTCACTCTGTCTCACAACATCTTAAGCTGTTGTTCTATGAAGTGTCTAGGTCAGGGGTGTCAAACTCGTGCCATGGAGGGCCGAGACACTGCAGGTTTTCTTTGCAGCCTGTCACTAAAGCACGTGATTTTAATGATCAACACCTTCAGGTTGAGGGAAGGAGCTCATCAATTAAATCACCTGCTGAAGAAACTGGTTGGAGAGCACACCTGCAGTGTCTCGGCCCTCCAGGGCACGAGTTTGACACATGTGGTCTAGGTGCTGAACTAATGCACAGGGTGAACCCTCTTTCTGCCTGTTTGGAGGCGAGGAAAATAGACGCATGCATATGCCAATTATGGAGGCTTATCATGTGAGTTTTATTTCTCAATGAGAAATCTCGTCACATTTTGGTCGTGACACCTTTAGTGATTTGTGCAAACTCATGAGACGACAATACAAATCTCAGCTACACCGTTTTGGCGAGTCCCACTTCCCTTTTCCTGAGGTTTTTAGGGAAGCTGGCGAAAACAAGGAAGTGCTCAAATGTTTCAGAGGAAGTATTTGACTGCAAGCAGAACACACTGTGGAGCTGCTCAAGTCCTGTCACGTGCACAATGTCAGCTACTTAGGAGCATGGCCTTCATTTTCACTCAATAATGACTAAGATAAAGGCTGATACAGTAAATCAGCCTCTTACCCGCTGACTTCATTGTGCGTGTGTGGAGCGTTCCTACAAGCAAATGTTTCCCCATTACGGCATTTACGGAAAATATCTTCATGCCACGTTTCCAAAACGTGAATCAATACCGATGAAGCAACCTCATTGCGATCACAACATTCTGAAAACAATTACAGCAAATTTTGACAGACAAAAGAATACTTCGCTGGGAGTTTAGCTGTGTACGTCTTGCTATTATGCAAGAACCGCCCCCCCGGGGCGCCCTCCAGGTTATCAGACTGGACCAGAGGCGTGATGGAATGCCAGCATGGATCTCAGAGGCGACTATTTATCCTCTAGTACTCTGCACTCATCCACACAAGCTATTACAGGCCTCCAACACAGAAGATGCAAACGTGTGCCAGGAAGTACAGTGCAAACTCCAAATCTAACTTCTAAAATGGGTTCAATACTGGGACTGACTGGGACGGCAATAACCAGACTGAAAAGTTCTCATTTCGCCTCATTTTGCTGCTAAATGAATGCAGACTCGGCCACCTGAAACAAGTGCTTGCAAGTAACATCTTGTAATTCTCGACTGAGGAACACAGGAGCTATTAGCCATTTAGGATGAGCTAAAACTCTTCATCAAGAATTTGTCCAGACCTTCGGAAACCCGCTGGAGATAGTGGACTGTCACTGAGAGTGTCCCGAGTAGTCCAAGCCATAAATTTTGCCATAAATTAGCCGCATCACTGTACAAGCCGCAGGGTTCACGGCAAGAGAAAAAAGTAGCGGCTTATACAGCAGAAATTCTGGTAATAAGATTTTTAGTTCCTATGTTGAGAGCGTAAATGGAGTCTGGGATCAACAAAATAGAAAATCAGAAAATCAGTTTTTCAAGGTTTTAGGGTAGATCCCACCCGTATTTTATTCTGTGAGGGGAGGCTCACTGTGAAAAGCCCTTCTCTAAACTGTTGCAATTGTGAAAACTTCATTAGCTGTACATGCAATGTTTTAAGTAACCTTCTTAAATCAGGGTTTCCCAAAATGGGCTGCAAGTCAGTTGTTGTTTTTTTACCACGTTGAATTCCAATGTGTATGTCAATCAGGGCCAATCAATCTTCCACTGTACACATCCGCATGCAGGCAGGCCAAAGTTCTAACAGGACTTTGTTGACATGACATGGTGCATAGGAATGTGCACCTCCCCCACACCTCCACCTCCCCCACTCCTGTCAACACATAAAAATCCCTCTAAACTGCAACAAATCATCGCAGAAAGAGAGGCGATAAGGGTGATAAAAGATTGCATCAAGACTCCCCACGCTTGGAACGTTATGCACTGCTGATGTCACTGAGGTTATTTTAATTGTGTGTGTGCAGCGACAAAGGAGGAGGCTGTTTTTTTATTAACCTGCTGAACATTAAAAAATATATAATTTAACAAGAAAATCAGCAGTAATCAGCAGTAATACAAAAATAAAGTCAAAAGAGAGTAACATTATAATATTATTATATTATTTTTAGATGTATAGAGTTGAAATATTAAAGAAAAATACATGTTTTTTTTATTGTAATACAGTATTATGAGAAACAAACAAAACTAATTATTTTTGGAAAATTAGGTTGTGGAAAAAGTTATAGTATTACGTGAATAAAGTCAAAATATTATGGGTATAAAGTCATAACTGAGAATAAAATTTACAAGAGTAAAATTGAAACAGTTGGAAATAAAAAAAAAACAGCAGAAATGGAAAAAAACAGCTGTAATTTTACGAGAAACTCTGTAATGTTATGAGGAAAAATAATGTCATTTTAGTTGCATACAGTTGAAATATTAAAGGAAAAATATGTTACTTTTTTAAAAGTCTGAATATCATAAGAAACGAACTAAACAAAATAAAGTAATTATTGGAAAATTAGGTTGTAAATTCGGTTATACTGTTACAAGAATAGAGTCCAAATATTATGGGTATAAAATCATAACTACGAGAAGTAAAAACATTTACAAGAAGAAACTTGAAATAGTTGGAAAATTTAAACAATAGCCAAAACAATAGCCAAAATGAAAAAACTGAGAATAAAGTCAAAATATTAAGAAAAAAAGCTGTATTCTAGTGAGGAAAGAACATTTGCAATTTCACCAGACGAAATTTGTAATATTATGCAGAAAAATAATGTCATTTTAGTAGCATAGAGTTATACAATATAAAAATACATTCATTTTTAAAAGTTGCAATATGTGAAACAGATGAAACAAAATAACTTAATTAATTTTCTTAGTTAATTTTTGGAAAAAATGGTTGCAGAAAAAGTTATAATATGGGGTGAAATCTAAATATTATGTATATAAAGTCATAATATTACAAAAAGAAAATGTATAAAGATTATTTCAGAAGAAAGTTGAAATATTTGGCAAATATAAAAAACAGCAAAAATGGGGGAAAAGAGCCGAATGTGAAGTTGATATTAATAAAAGGCAAAAAATGTCTCCTTTATCACAAAGCGGAGATGCTTTTTTTTTTTTAATACAAAGTATCAAAGTAGCCTTTACATCCTTTCATTTTCCACTCGGTAGAAAAAGTTTAGACACCCCTGCTTTAAGCGCTTGTGGATGAGGCCGGTATGCACAGCACCAACGCTTTGTGGTTCAGATGTTTACATGCTAATTCCGTACTTCCTGATTTTCAGCTGAATAGGATGTCACTTTATGTGTGTGTGCAAACCCCAACATGAACGGAACAGCAGTCACGTTTAAGTATCTTAATCAGTCATTCAATGGAGATGACACCTCACTAAGCCTGGTGAGGATAGCACTTTGCTGACAGAACACCTTCTAATCATTCATCATCATAATCCCAATCCAGAGGAGCATATTTAAAACTCCTATGCTGTCCTTCATGGACCTGGCCAGGGAACAAGCAACGTATTGTCGCAGGGAAGCCAAGGTTTTGTGCAATTGTGTCATCTTGTTTCTTTCTGGGGCCTGTTATAATCCAAAACTAATTAAATATGCTTGTATAACATATTAAATCCAGTAGCCTGACCTGTGTGATGTTGTGAAAACAAGTGCTCTCTCTCTCTCTCTCTCTCTCTCCCTCTCTGGAAAGCCTTTAGGACAACATTGTTGGCCTCACCTTGTATGCGGAAATGAGCTTCACTCCTTCCTTTTGGACGAACCAGTCTAATAATCTCACAACAAAGTCAATGAAGGTCGCTGATAATGGACCTTCCTCGGTTCTCTTATTTTTTTTGTTGCCTCCGCTCACATGGTGTTCGTTGTTGTTAGGGAGTGTCACGAGACCCTCAGTTCACGAGACGATACGATAGATTGGGGCTGCGAGAACGAGATCAGGCAAGATTTTGACATAACTTTTAAGAAAAGTACAATGAAAAAATATAAAAATATGTGATGTATTTAATTTCTACTACTTCTGCACTCTGTGTATGCTAGCGGCCCCGCCTCCACCCACCGAGACAAAGAGACAGTATTGTATTGTTCTATGGAACAAATGCGCAAAGGTGCTGAAACCAATGCACAGCGTGGACCCTCTTCCTGGCTGTTTGGAGGAATGCACATGGAAATTTATTGAGGCCGGAAAAATGACCAAGTTCATTTTCACTAATTGTGTGATTAATTAATTATCGTGTCCACGAGACATTTTTTTTCTGAACGAGAAATCTTGTCACATTCTACAAGTACTCGTGCGAGCTCTTATGACACAAGATCTTGTGACAGCCCTCAGTAATATGAGTGTAAAGGACCGTAGGAGTGTTATGGCATGTCAGAGCGCTCTATTAATGTAAAAAAAAATGAATTTAGAAGCTTTAAACCTGTTTTTTATGCTCCAAGTATGAAAATATTCAATTTATGAATAAGGGATCCTACTTTTTCATTTATCATGGTCGGGTCTGGAACTAATGAACCATGATGAACGAGCAGTTACTGTACTTGGATTGCAATTCCTCACGATGCTACACTCTGACTGACAAACGGGCTCACTCCGTTCATGCTGTTGTTCTACGGAACAAACGTGCCAAGTTGTTGAAACCAATGCACAGAGTGAGTCACTAATAATATAAAAGTGAGTGAGTCACTAATAATATAAAAAAAATTGATTTAGCAAGTACATACTCTGTGTATGCTAGCGTCCCTGCCTCCACCCAGCGAGACACAGACTGTGTGACTGATAAAATGGCTCACTCTGTTCATACCATTGTTCTATGGAGCAAACGTGCCAAGGTGCTGAAACCAATGCACGTTTGGAGGCGAGAGGTGAGGATAACTAATCTTGTGAGATCTTGTGACACCCCTGGTTGTTGTGCTTTGGCCCTGTAGAACTAAAACTGACTGGACTTGTGAGGGTCTTCATCTCCGGTGTAGCTCAGCACAAATGTGTATGACGAGCTTTGGAGCCAAGACGCTTGTGTTTTTTTATGTGGTCAACTTCACAAGCGTTGACTATCCTTAGGAGTGTCGTAATTATGCAGAAAGAAATCTGAACACTTGACAGAGAACGGTACAGATGAAATGATGCATTTTTTCCAATTCACAAAGGCTTGCAGACCCCCTCCCCCTGCTACGGGACCACTGCAACATGCACAGAGTGTCAAATCTAGACTGATTGCTAGTCATAACCCAGGGCAACGCTGATGTCAACAGCGAACATACACTAAAAAAAAAAAGGTCACTGTGCCTTTGAAGCCCTCTGGTTTTGGTTTTCCACTCCAGTTCCCTCAGCTGGAGCTTCCGTGACACGAGAGTCCACAGCAGATTTTTTCTTTTTTCCATAAAGTACATTTTCCAGCTGGGTAGATATCTCTCAGCTCTCCTGCAACTCTTTTCTGACTTAATGAGCGCCGAGCAGTGATTTATGAATCATGCACAGCAGCAACATGACTCCCTCCATTGTTTGAATAATGTATACAGAGCACCGCTTTTGTCAAATTTGGATTGAAATATCTAAGACTGCACTGCACTGAAAGCACCGTTAGACTCAAGTCGGTCACGTTCTGCACTTCTGGCAAGCCTCTGAGCGATGCTATATTTACTCAAGCATGACCTCAGTGCAGGGTGACGAGAGCGTGCTCATGAAATGGGCTTCTTAATTCCGTGTGGAATATCTCGCACACAGACTGAGTACAATATCTGTGGTATGTTGACAAGGCAACAACTTAAGCCTGAATTATGCTCCAGAGCCTCGGAGCTGCGGACTGCAGAGCTGTGATTGGTCAGCTTTTCTTCGTAAATCATTTCCGGTCCTTCCCCTCTCAGGAGAGCGTCCGCAGTAATAACAGAACCAATGGGGCAAGTCTGAGCAAGAAGTCCGAAAATATGAGCACCTATATGATAGGGGTGTCACGAGACAGACAAGTACACAAGACGACAGCAGTGAGCTGGCATTGTTCAACTACAAGCTGAAACTACTACAGCTGACACCCCTATGGAAATGCCGCACGTTAGACAGTGTCTGCTGAAACCCCCGCTATATAATACTTCGTCATGTCTCTCCTCTGCTTAAAAATTGGCCATTTTGTACTACTACCCCGGAAGCAAAGTAGCTAGTCAAAGAAAAAAGACGGTTGTTGTTGCTCACGCTCAGGAAAACACTGCCACCTAAGCGTAGCGTTACCTTTCGCTAGCGGCCTGAGGCGTTGTGAGCGAGTGTGTGGTGAAGCTAGTCGCTAGCCGCTGTGGTGTGGCGAGGTGTCACTACGGCATGTAACGTAGTTCTTTGGTGTAACAATGTTAATAACAATAATACCAGTGTCGCTGTAGCTTGGTTAATATGCAGGTCACATTATGTAAATGGAGCGTTGTTGGCAGGTTTTTTCATAAGACTGTATAGGCGGAATAGGTGCATCCCATTAAGTGCATTCTTAGCCCGTTTTTAAATGCTTTTAGGCGCCAAAACAACATTTTCATGTCAACAAACAAATCCAAAAAGGTTTGCATCCGTTTTCAGTTGAAAATGGTCTTGTGTAAATCTGCCCCCGAGACCTTACTCTTACCGATTTCCTCTCGGCCTTGATCTCCTGCAGGTAGCGCGAAAGCTCAGTGATGATCTGTGACGTTAAGTTCTCGGCAATCACCTCGTGTTGCCCCGCATAGTCGTTGAGTTCGTTGAGCGTGGTCAGGAAGGCTCGACAGAATGTGTACCTGGCGGAACATAGTCAAATAGCCATCTCATTCAAGAGGAAACATGGTAGTTGAGTGAGGTCACGGTGTTGTAGCTTACTTGCTTTCTTCTTCTTCTCGAGAGTTCTTCTTGGGTTGGTACTTCTTTGATAAATTTCTGTAAGGACAAAGGATAGCGCTAAATAAAGATGGCTGCCACACCATTGCCATTATCTGTCTCTCGACACACACGGCCCCTTGTGGACCTGCCAGCGCTCAATGCTAGTCAATTCCGCAGAGCGCTTCCTGCTCCAGCTACGACATCTCCATCCTTCTCCTCGTCAGGTCATAAATTATTGCCCCCCATCTCCCACCCAACAGAGGTTAAACACAGAACCAGTCACCAGAAACAAGCATGCTTTTTCTAATGTGGCCTTGTTGTGACTCCGGCTTAGCGGCACCAGATGAGGGATGAGAAAAGGGACGCTGTCTTTCATGGATGTTCATGCTAACATGCACACAACGCTGGAACAGTGTACAGTGGAATTACAGAGACTCGTTGTCAAGAACAAAATTATGGAGAACAATACTTGTCAAGACGTGTATTACTAAATGATGCACAAGACATGGGGGGGAAAAATCCATGTAACATGCGTCTGCACTCAATCCAGCTTAATCTGCGCTCATCCCCGACGCCTCTGTTCCCTGCTGGTGTGTGCGTGCACTGTTGCTAGGCAGATATACTACTCCAGCTCTCCCCGAATCGTCCTCTAATTATAGCACAAGTCACTCAAGCGCCAGTAGATGACATCTGTCAGATTGCTGGTCCGCTCACCTAAACATATACATATTTTGAAGAAATATACCAAAATAAAGCACTGTTAGTGCAATATTTAGGTACAAAAGATGAGTTGTGAATTATTTTCAAGTGGAAATTGGGGGGGGTTGGGGGGTGGTCAGTAATGCATTGCTCTGCACTGTGTGAAGTAGAAGCATTGTGCATGTTTACACCAATGCCATTGCAAGAGGATTATTTGTGGATTAGTGCAGCGTGTGGCTGGTATGCTAGCTGCTTGGAAATGCAAGGGATGCATTTAACCTACACCAGACCGCTAATCATCAGTAAATTCAGAGCTAAAAGCCAAGCCATGTTAGAAAGACCAATTCTTGCCCACAAAATGTTGAAATAAAAGGATTGCTTTTTCAGAATCAGTATCAAGTATCCAGTAGTTCGCTCAGTATGAAGAATTTCTCCTGGTGGGTTGGTGCAAGAATAAAAAAGTATTGAATAGTATTGAGGGTACAAATATACTGATATATTATGCATGTTTAGAGCAGAGAACACTTTTTCATGAAAGTAGTAGTAGTTGTCATATTTTCTGCAACTACTTGAATATTTTGGGGGCAAAGGGTAGGCAGGGAGCGCATGTCACTGCACACTAGTAGTCCTATTATCTCAAGCGGACTTAAATCTACAGAAAAAAGAGGACAAGTCTGTTGGGATTTGCCAAAAGGCGGTTGCTATGGCAATGCAGCATTGGTATTGGCTAGTCAGTATAGCATTGGGGGGGGGGGCTGCTTTGGAGTCCATACTTGGAGCATTACCCATATTGCCAGGCCTCTTTAAAGATGACTAATGGAGGAGAGGGGGGGTAATCTCCCACTGTGTTAGCATGCCTTAGGAAGGGTTGCTCATGCACTCGTTGTAAATGGCTAGCCGAGGGGGGCGGGGGGTTGGCGGAGCACAAATCTGGGTCAGACCAGGGGTACATAATGCTGATACCTACATGTCACTATGGAAACGCAAGCTCCGCCCCAACTTCACAAGCAACCCCCCCCCCAACCACACACGCAGACTTCCTCTTGCCTGAAGCAGAAGTCAACAACAGACATGCGTGAGGAGAATGAGAGGAGAATCCTGCACTCCTGCACGTATTAAGTATTGGTTTCACTCTGCACTTGGGGTGGAGCAGAGGGTCACAGGTCAAGGTCAACTACGAAACAAGCTGCTACAGCTTCACTCTTCTTGTTTCCTTCAGGGGAGATTCATTTGCTCAGTTCAAATACTCACCTAATTTGTTTTGCATAGTTGCTTTCTATCTCTGACCTCTCCTTGACAAATTTGGTGTACCGCTCCACAAACTCGATCCCCCACTGCGTATGCTTCTCCAAATTGTCAAATTGATCCTGCATGAAAGAAGAAGAAGCGGTGATTAATGCCGATCACATAAAGTGCTAACTGTAATAACGTGCGATGCAAACTCAAGTTCCACGACACGGCTTTCAAATGTTAGTGAGACACTGCGAAAATTAAGCTGCACTGAACGCATCAGTGGGTAAAAGACTCGCAAACAAACAATGGAGGAGAAAATCCTACATCTACTTCTTTGCAATGTGCAATTGTATTCGAGAGGAAGCGGCAACACGTCCCACTTTGTTCTATGGTTCTTGACCGCACCATTGTGCGCGTGCTAACTCCCACACTGTAAAGATAGACTGCTATGCTGGATTTTTTCCCGTTTTTCTTTCACCTCATTTTTGGTCCCAAATGCTGATACTTTGTGGGAACTCACAAAGGTAAGACTTGATGAGCCTAGTGGTTAGCATGTTGGCCACACAGTCAGGAGATCGGGAAGATCTCCGTTGGGCATCTGTGTGTGGAGTTTGCATGTTCTCCCCGTGCGTATCAGCTTGCTTGGAACCCTGGCTGACCAGGTACAAGAAATAGTACCCCTTTGTACCTGGCAGCATCTGCTTTTCTCACCCGAGAAAAGTAGTGTACAGTGTAAAATGACCATTATAGTTAATAGTTACTTCTTTATAATGAAGGTTTATTGTTTCCACTGCCGCACAATGGAGACTAAATAATGAAAACACAGCCAACAAATCTGTATGTCTAATTCTAATAGAATACAGTTAGTGACATTCGGCTTCAGTCTTCAGCCTCATTTGCAGCAGGAACTATTTTCCATGTGGCTACCCTGACCTCAGCTATCAGGCAGGATGCGTGACGGTGAATGTGTTTATTCTCAGACAGACAAAAGCCTCTGACCTCCTCTCGTGAATACAATTCAGACCTAAAAAAATACAGGGCCCGCAGGAGACTGTCCACTCTGACAAAACTCAAACCATTATTTTTGCTATCCTGCTCCAAAACACGTGACTTGAAGGAAGGAAACCCTGTGGTCACCCCATCACAAACATTGATAAACATACAACAATCAGAAGGCAGCTCTAGAATGACAGACTTACAACATTGTTATCCTTTTCATGACTACAGAAACATGCTACCTGGGTGTAGCTCTGGCAGATCCCCATCCTGTCATGTACCATGTCTGGAGTACTAGTTTTTCAAATCCAGCCTGTCACAAGTGTCCAAATACATTATGACGACCCAAGCAATGCAAGCGATGCTTCTCTGCAGTGAAAGCATGCTCACTGAGGCCGGAAGCTGCTGTGGTGGTGATGTCTGAAAAACAGGTTGAGCATTTCGACACGCTTGCATATTACAGTTCCCTTAGTGACTGTGCTGTATGCAAAAAGATGAAAGCGGCCTTCACGGGTCAAACACTGGGGGAAACAATACAGTGTTTTGAGTGGAGTGGGGGAGTTTGCAGCAGGCTTTGTTAGCAAGTTTCAAT
The DNA here is from genome assembly GCF_027744805.1 of Dunckerocampus dactyliophorus. Taxonomy (NCBI): domain Eukaryota; kingdom Metazoa; phylum Chordata; class Actinopteri; order Syngnathiformes; family Syngnathidae; genus Dunckerocampus; species Dunckerocampus dactyliophorus. The sequence continues at coordinate 22,385,820 of NC_072835.1, read as the reverse complement.
GAGCAATCACTCATCAACAAGCCACTCAACAGACCAGATAACGGTCTTCTAATGATAATGCTCACTCTGACAGAAAGTGCATTCTGCACGACTGACTGCAGCCACATTGTTCATAATAAAAATAAAACCCTCCTCCCTAAAAAGACACTCCTCCGCTACACACAGAACTCACATTACCCTTTTTTGCAGGGGCACCATTTTAACCCGTTTGCCCCGGAGAATATCCAAATCCAGCTTAGTCAGAGACGTCATCCAAGAGCAGGCATCCACAAAAGCATCTCCACGAGTATCCAAGCGGACTTCTGGAGTGGGAAGACTCCCCTCACACCTCACACCCGACAGAGTAACTGTTGCAAGTAATTCCTGATTGTCGGGAAAGGTGGAAGAAGCCGAGAGAAAGCAGCCGACTGCCCACGACTGCCCGCCCTCTTCTCCAACTCGGTGAGAATGTTAAGCGGCCCGCTGCATTAATGCTCCATCAGGCGTAAGGTGGACTGGATGGATGGAGGAGGAGGAGGACAGGGAAAGGGAGTGAGTGGAACAGGAGGAGGGAGGGTGGGAGCACGGGGGGTTGAAAGGAGGCGGGATTACACGGGAAGGGATTACATATGAGAGGGAGTTACTCTGACGGCAGCATGGCCTTGAAACGCCCCCCACCCCTTTCCCGGCCCCAACCACTTAATTGTATCACATTTTACATGTAAATAGCAGAAATGTTAAATAACAACATTGTATTCTCACAGGATGAGCCTATTGGGGAACGAGGAGGAGCATCTACCTAAACAGGAAAACAGTTTAATTATGAATCACAGGCAGGAGAAAGGGAAAAGTCATTATTTACAAGCTAACTCTGATTCATAATTTACTGTAAGAAGTCCCTGCACTTTTTAAGGACTGTTTTTTGGAGCCTGAAAAAATTTTCAGATGCCTCTCGAAGACGACGATTTTAAAAAGAATAGCGTTTTTGATGTACAGTAAATAAATGAATTCCTCTCCAATGAAGAGTACTGTGCAAGTGAGCGAATCAAACGCTCCATTTTTCTCCCGCCTGTGACCTTAACGGCCTATCATAAGTTCCCCTGACATCACTGATAAACATTCACTTTACAAGGAAGACGTTTCGCGTGCTAGTTGTACCAATGGCAAATTGCAGGACAATGCGGAGGCAAAATGCCCACAAGTGTAAACGCCGCTTAATTAGTGTGCATAGCTTACACGCTCAAAGTAGGAAGATGCACCATATAATGCTTGTAGTACGTTGGAATGTTGCCGCCCTCTGGGATGCTGGAGGAACCTGCACTCCCTTTAATCAAGTATTTGTCGTGTAAACGTACTATAAGGCCCATAAAGCGCAGCGTAATAACAGCTTGACCGCTGAGGAGTGCTGAGACGGGGGTCCCAACAGGGGCCAATCCAGTCCCACTTGTGCTTGTTATTGCAGGACACAGTTTCCACTCCCCGTGATGCAGGGTCTATTGTGGTAGTACACAAAGGAAAACAAATGGAAGTTTTATTATTATTCGGGAAATGGGAAAGGAGTTGGAGCGGGGAACAAAAGGAGACCCAAGCAGTTACTAAATTTACTGTATGTCGGGTGGCCCATGTGACTTAAAGAAAACAAATACGTGGTTGTTCAAGGATCAGCCTGCTGACCCACAGCCCTTCCCAACTGCTGATGGGGATTAGGGATCATCTAAATGCATTGCAACACCACCTAATCGGCACTAATGCACATTATTTAGCCTCCACTCCAGATTACATCTCCTGATCACGCTCATCTACTGAGGGGCAATTGATCTGATCTGCAGAGATAACAGATCTCAGGGGGCTTTCTTCTGGTAAAATGATCCTCCTTGCAGAAAATGACTCAATCAAGTAATATACAATCAACCTGAGAGGAAAAACATGACTCCCTCACTTTGTGGCTGACGTTATTACCCCAGCTCAAGGTATGTTTTAATCGCGAGCGGTTACACCTCTGTGTTCATGAGAATGCTGAGCGTAGAAAAGGAGAAGCATTTCCCACTTGTACACAGGCACTTGTAAAGCAACTGCAGGAAAAATTTCTGATTTACTGTACATCCTCAAACATGACACAACCCTACAAGGTGCACAGAACCTGGTTGAAAACTGCATGAACATTCCCGTGGACACCAGGTGTTTTTCAGGTCACAGAGGAAATACACCATGAAAAAGACACATGTGGGGGGGCAAAGGCAGCTGCTTCACTGATTGACCAGGCGGGATTTAAAAGAACCCCCCCCCGCCCACCAAATAACCTAAAAATATTAGAAAACAGACTGAGAAATGAGCTGTCTCACTTCTACTGCAACTTATTGGTACACTCATTTGTAACAAGGAGATTGATATTAGCATGTTTCAACCGAGTGCAGTCTTGCTTGCGTCAGTGTGCCTCTGACAGGAAACCTGTTGAGTCAACGCAAAGCAGATGTCCCGCCACTGCGGGTGGGGGCATCTCAGCCTGAGGGTGTGCAGATGTTCTATTGGAGGGAGGCCAATGTGACCTCAAGCCTATTGTCTTGAAGACAAGGGGACAGTACAAGGTAGTCTGCTATTCTGCCACTTGTCTAGTTTCCAAAAACAAATGAGTTATTTTCTTAAACGTTTTCTTAAAAGTTTTCTTTGGAATTTGGATTTGTACAGAGGCAATGTGAATGGAGTTCAGTAGAGCCTTTTAAATATTCAAAGTAAGAGTCTGACTGTTTAACTTATGTTCCACTCCAGTCCTGTCAGTGGCAGCAATGTACTATGTTACATAGTGGCGGCTATAAATATGTAAGTACAGTGGTACCTTGGTGTTCATGGCCGGTGAATACAGTGTTCCCTCTCTCCATCGTGGTTCACCTTTCGCGGACTCGCTGACTATGTAGGACAGCCCTAGTCTGCAACTGATTCAATGCCTTGGTTTCCGTTATTAATTTTGTTTAAAATGTTTCACAAAAACCAAAACGTATGAGTATGCAATTATTCCCATAGGAAATCATGTACATCAATCCGTTCAGGATACCCAAAAATATTAACAAAAAAGGCATTTTATGGAGAATATTTATAGTTTAACATGCAGAAAACAATGAAAAACAACTTGGGCTACAAAACTACACGACCTGGGTGTACAAAAGCCAACATCAGCAGTGCATTCTGTGCTGGTGGAGGTAAGATGGAGTCGAGACAAAACTAGCACAAAGCTAGCCATCCATCTAAAAGGCTTCACCTACTGCTTCCTACTGTTTGGGTGGCAGATAGCACACACAGTGAAGCACTGTGCTCCGAGGTCCATGAGCTATTCCGTGCACGGCCTGGCTGTGGGTGTACGACAGCGTGGACAAATATTTGGTGGGTGATGCCAGAGCCTCTCTCGAACACACATCCAGCTTTGTCTGAGGACGCGGGGTGGAATAATATCTTCGTAGCCCAGAGTAACCCCCCAGGGTAACTGATAGAGGGTTGTCACAGGAAACAGGACTGAAGCCAAACACACACCTGCAGAGGGCTGTTTTTCGACTTAACTGATTCAACAGCACCTCTGCTGCTGCAGCCAAGTATTACATCCATTTTCCCCTCACAATGAATCACTTTGATACAACGGCAGAACTCTACACCACCCCTACGTAGCACACTCTGGAAAATACCTCTATCCCTAAATAGGATCAGTTATCAGTATTTACCAAAGTAATCCTCTCAAAAGTCACAAAGCAAACACTGTGGAAGTACACTCGCACAAACCTTATGCAAAATCACAGCAGCTGTTTGGTGACCTTACGTGCAAGAGTTCTTGTTTGCATGCCATGCAGATATTTATAGTAGCAACGCCTCAGCCCGTCTGAAATTTAAGATTATGTGCATGTACATGAGCAGGCGTATTATGGACTGCAAACGGACCTCGCTGCCTTTCCATCCTGACTCATGCTAACTGGAAGGCTTTTTGTACTCGTCCTTTTTCTCACCGCTTCCTTTTCAGACTTCACCTGAATCAAAAAGCCTTTCATTGAGTCACTTTCATGCTGACTTACGGTGCTGGTCATCTTCATTTGGAGAAGCACCTGCAGATACTCTTGATAAGGACTCAGCTTTCGCTCCTCTTTCTCAGGTTTCACAGAAGGGCTGTCGAGGAAGATGAAGAACTCACTTCTTCTCCGCAACATGGTGGCAGTGTTAAGGTTACAAGGAAGTCCAAAAAATAAAAAGCGCCTCAGTGAAGTCAGTCCATCTCAACTACAGCTAGACTTGCAGTCGTTAGCCTATGTGGGTACAGTGAGAACACATTTGATTAAATGACGTGGCTATTAATCTGATTACTACACCTCCCTTGTAACTAGCCTCACCGTCCAATGGGAGGCTGCCGTTCGTTGGATTACAATCCTGCTGGGCCTTCAAACACACATTAGCCATTGTTCCAGCTGAGCTGTTTTTCTTCTCAAAAAGCTCTTTAATTCTTACATAATAAATTGTCTGGAATAAGGGTATGTCCTCATACAAAACTACAATTAAAAAGTAAAAAGCTGAGAGGCAGGTGGGGCTCTACTCAAACATGTTGGCAGGTCTGTTAGTGTCTTATTCATGGTAAATAATGCTGATGCCAGCAACTCGTCCAGTGATTTGTGCAGATAAATAAAGGGATAACAAAGGTTGTTAATAGTATTTCAGATCAGGGGGACGTGAAAAAATGTCATGTGCATGAGAGAAAATTGAGAACCACTTCTGTATGTGAAAAGACTCACCTCCCTAATTTGATTTCCATAAATAAAATGGAGGTCAATCAACATGTTGGAAGGGATTGTGTTAAGATCTTGGTTATATCTCGATTGGTGGTCCTCTTCTTGACACTGTTCAGTTCGGTTTTGTTGGAGGATATGAGTAAAAACTGTTCTTTTTAAGAGGCAGGTAAGATTCCACAGGGCAAGCTTTTATATCTGCACTAATCTCCAGTGTGTTTCTGATCAGCCACCATGAATAACATGAGCTCGTCCTAAGTGGACTTAGTGCAGGTGTTCTTCTATTGAGGAAAACCCATTGCCGTGAGGACCTCCGGTGACTGAGTTGGACTGGTTGCAGTATCATTTCCTCTGCCACAGTGGTGATTAGAGGCTAGTTGTAGCAACAACAGAAGAGGCAATGGTGACAGATTAGAGGCTGTAACAGTCTGCGACGGGAAGCCTTGAGTCATGGATAAAATTACAAAACAGCTTCTTCTCCGTGAGTTGTGAGGGCATTGCGTAGTTGAGAACAACACAATAGCTGTGACAGGCGACACATCAGTGGATTCATCATTGCATTCCTTCTTCAAAGAAGCCAAAGACTATCTAGTTAAGAACCCACAGACCCCCACAAGACTTCTCTCAAGTAGAATGTGAAGCATCTTTGTCAATGCAATCCTACTTTCTTTATGCTCCCTTTCTGCCCCCTTTCTTTATGCTCCTCGCACCGTGGGTAGCGGTGCAGGGCCTTCAGAGCCATTTTACAGTCAGTCACAGGGGGGTCAAAGAGGGAGGTCTTGGGGTGCTACTGCAGTGTCAGGGGTTCAGCCATCGGGGGAGTTTGGGGTTGGCTGTGAACAATCTGGCAGAAAGAAACTAACTAGCTCGGGTTTCCGGCCTGGACATGTCTTGAATGTCAAACGAGCGACAAGGGATATCGTTGGACTCTTCGAGAGTCCCTGAGAAAACATTGAGGATATGAATCCAACAAGAGCTGAGAAAGTATATGCATAGCAGGAGATCAGCCTTGTTATGAATGAGTCAAAAATCCAAACATCAACTTTCCAATCCCATGACACCCCAAGACTAAAACTCTTGCAAAGCTGTCCCAACTCAAATTGAACTTCTTTGCAGTTCACAGGAAGGAAAAAGTCATCTTGTCAGGAGACACTCCAAAATCTCTGCAAGTCAACTTACTTTTAGCTGCCGAGCTTTGAGAAGAATTTCAGTTTTATCCATGCTGCCTCAACAATGAGTACAAAAGACTGAAAGTTCGTCAAGGCTGTCCAAAGCATCGGTTTCCAGTTCCCAACTTACTCGAGAGAAGTGAAATTTTTAAGGTGAGTCAAAGTGTAAAGGTGCATTGTTTCACTTGTGCTTTATCAAAATGAGCTACTGAGCTCTGCAGTGTAATTGGACGACACACTTATCTAATTAATATTGAACAGCAGCGGCAGTGCTGCCTGCGTAAGGGGTTATCCACACAGAAGTGTTTTCAGGTCAAAACGACAAAATATTTAATCGTTTCTGGCTCTCATCTGCATGGAAACGGAATTCTGGGTGCCCCAAAACTGTATTTTTTAAATACATCTGAAAACGCTGGCTCGTCATTTGCGTGTAACAAGCAATCCGCCGCTTTTTGAAAATGATGACGCCAGAAGTGAGCTTTGACGACAAGCCAGTATAATATCTTCTACTCCCAAAATGACTCGCACAAGTAATTCCACTTTGTCAGAAGTCTAGATGAGCCTCGGAAAGCACAAGACGACGGACTCACGCGCATGCGTGCTTTCCTCTTCCATAGTATGGTGTGTCACGTGCTTCCATAAGAACGTGTCTGTTCACAGCGCCGCACGCAAGTGTGCCTTGTGCCATTTTCACCCAGGTCATGCGTTCCCGTCTGGATGCAACTGTTTACTAGTCTGGCACGATGTGAACGCACATTTTTTCAACCTGGATAAGTGGAAGAAAATGGAAAATGGATGTATTTCATGACTAATACTGTATTTATTGACCCATGTTTATTTTTCATGACACATTACAGTTTGTCATTTTTCAGACTATTGTCTCAGAGTCAGACATTCTATGAATGTGACATCATAGTATAAGAGGTTTCAAGTAGCTCTGCTTTTGGAATTAAGTTTTTTGCAGGGCAGAATGCAGCTGGAGTCTTGTTAAAACATTCCTTTTGATACAGTCTTTCCTGGTGAATTTACAAGCCCGGGACGACGATGGATGGTCTTATTTTCATGGCAGCAGACGTCCCTTTGTCTGCCTGCCTTTATGAGCACAGTGAATACCATCATCAGTGCTGTGTCGCTGCTCCAAAGGCCTTCACGTTCACATTGAGGTCTATTAAGTAAGTGTGCTGTCTGATCGGATTCTTTCATCATCGTGGCCGTGGTGTAATGCACAACTGAATCCAAAGACAACTTGTTTAAAATTGTTCACCTGTTAGTCAAAAGTAGGGGTGTCATGAGACGAGACGATGCACAAGATTGGGTCCGCTAAAACGAGTTTTTAACATTAATTTTAAGAAAACTGCAATGACAAATATGACTGGTCAAACGTTTTTATTTAAAATTCACAAAACAAGGCAGGTGCATTTTGAAATGTTTACTGTGCCACAAATTGGTGCTAAACGATATTAGCGTCAATGTTTTCTGAGAGCAAATGAACCACTGTTGTGATGATATGTAGTTTATACATAATATAATATCAAAATAATGAAATATTTCCTTTAATATGTCATCTTTCACGCTGTAAAGTTGTGGAATTGCCGTTTGTGACATGCATTTTCTTACAGGCAATTCGTACTGACTGTCAAAACATTTGCAGCATTTCTGGCTTTTCAACTGTATTAAAGAGCAGCATTTCTTTTGCAATGACTTTCTGTGAACGCACACAATTTTGCGCTGTTCCGTTTGTATTTACTTTGCCGATTAAACGTTTCAGTGAGTGCTGACTGTGTGTGGGGGTTTCTTTCCCCAAATGGGAAAACTGGGTCGGGTGGATATGTTTGAGGTGGGCAAGTTTGTTTTGTTTATTTACAAGGGCTGTGGCATCTGTCTTTGCAATCATCTTTTTTCCTCCTGATTTCTACAGTCTTGCATTGCTCCTCACTAGCCTCCAATTTTTTGCTGTGTGTATGCTAGCGGCCCCCCATCCCCCCACAGAGACAACGTGATTGTATGACTGACAAGAGGTCTCAATCCATCTCACAATGTCTCTATAGTGTCTAGGTGCTGCCAATGCACACACTGAACCACCTGTGGTAAGGGGATGCCCATTGATTGGTCGACAGATAAAAGTCCCATTTCTGTTGATTATGCAAAGGGAAGAAAATTAAAACGCATTGGAAATGCCCAAAATCTCTCCAATTCTTGGTGAAACTAACATGACTGCAAGAGCTGTGTGCATTGCTTCACCGGGGGGGAGCTCGTGGGAAGTTGAGAAATGCAACTAAGCAAGTGACATCGCTTCCTGAAAGATCAGTCAGTTTCCTGTTCACGTTGGGTGTTCAAGCACGATGTGGTGGCTCATTCATCATCTGTCACGTTGCAATCCTGTCTTAAGATGCACTCTTTCTAGCTCTACAAATTGGTGCTGTTTATTGTCTGTGAAGTTTGAGCTCAAATCATCCTTTCAACGGTTACATTGTCATCGAATAGCTTTATTAATCTCAAAACAGTATCAATATGTTGACGTATGGAAGTATGAACATCAATGTTTACTGCATGCATACCTAATAACTAAAATGCACTTGCTGACTCCACCACAACATCCGGCCCCTGCTCTCCAGGAAGCCGCGGTTGCCATCATTACGATGGTGTTCTGTTTTGCTGCATGAGCTAGTTTAGGAAGACAAGATAATAAATACCGTCTCCGGTGACAGCCACCTGTGGAGTATTGATGTGCCCTATTTGGCGCCCTGTTGCAAGGACTAGGAGCACCCTGACAAGTGTGTGGATTAGCGTCAAGACATCTGGCTACAATACAGTATTGTCTTCAAAAGCCTGGTCCTGGTTTTCCAAGAAATGTTTTCCAGATTTAGGGTATGCAGGGAAGCCTGTAAAAGTAGTCCTAAAGGCTCAGCAGCAGCAGTCGCTTGGTCAAGCATTGCGGTAGTAAAGAAAAATACACTGACATCACAGGCAAGACACAAAGAATGTGGAGCACAAGCGCTTGTCTCTGTGAACTTTGCACCAGGTAAATTACTGGAGAATGAACCAGTCTCTCCTTACCTTTTTTCGCCTCTTTGAAAGAAAAATACATCTGACTTAACTATCTCCAGACCACATTTTGGCTGCCTGGGCGGGAACAAAAGACTTGTCTAAGGCTTCATTTACACTAGGCCGCTTTGAAGTGAAAACTTTTGCAAAACTGTCATTTTGGCCTAAAAATAGTCAATTTACAGCTGATGTGATGTGCTTATAACGCTTCCCAAAGCAAGTGTCCTTTTCCAGTGGTACCTCAGTTTTCAGTATTAATTGTAGGGCCCTGTGATTTACATGTTAATGTGTTTCCGGAATTGGGCAAAAAAAAAACGTAATCTACTGGTAAACCTCACGGAAAGCAACATAATGTCATCGTGAGGAGAAGGAACGTTTGTGTGGGTAAGTATTTCCCACACAAACAGACTCAATAATGGCGGAATGTCAGCACAAACACTAACCCGCCCCTAACGGCCGCCTGAAACACCGGCAAAAAGTTGGCAGAAAAACTTTGAAACTCCTCTTTTATGGCACGTGAATGAAAGGCAGCAGGGTTAGCTTAGTTTGGCAGAGCGTGCTAGTGCGGCTGTACGAGCGTGTTTACACCGTGGTGTGCTTTGCCGCTCGTTGATGCAAACGAGCGTTTTACGAAGCCCGCTGATGCAAGTTCTGAGTGAAATAAGGACGAGAGGCACGTTTATTCTTTCTCCCAGCTCGTCTTAACCGTCAACAGACATTCTCAACATACCTCAACAGACCTTCAACATAAGAGCGCAGGTCGCCACATTCTGTCTAACTGTCTAACAACTGCAAGCATGGGCATTTGAGGATATTGTAGCAATGTGCAACAATGTAGCAACAAGCCAAGCTATAGCCGTCTCTGAATATAAATGTAAGGATTTAAATTTAAATTTAAATGGAAAAAACAATTTCGAAAAAAGTACAACGGAATTTGGAGAAAAAGAAAGCATATTTCATCATGCCCTATAATTGGTTCCAAAACGTTTCACAAAAAACAAAATGTACAAAACCGGGGCAATTTTCCCAATAAGAAGTCCATTTAATCTGTTCAACAAACACGCAAAAATATGAACAAAAAATACATTTCATAGAGAATAATCATAGTTTCACATGCAGAACATAATGTAAAATAATTGTAAATGATGAATGGATGGAACTTATTGTTGATGCCGACTTCCTGTGCATCCTGGCGAGTGTTTCTCACCTTTATTAAACGGCTGGCACTAGCAACTTTCTTTGGCCCCATGACGTGTTATTTAGAAGTCACACGTAATAAAAAAAGCAGGGACAGTGTGTCAGCAACTCATAGGGTGCTTTGTTAGGGCATGTGAATTTGCGGAACAACACGGTACAGGGCAAACGGACTAGCTTGTTTCGTGCAATATTGTACAAAAGCCAAGACAGTGAAAACTGGGGTGTACAAAAACCGAGGTTTGACTGTTTGACTTGCAAACAACAAAAGGTCTGAGTTCTGGTGCGGATGAGTGTGGTGCTATCAACAACTACACATTATTCATTGTAACAAAAGCTGTATGTGACCTTTTCTGTTTAAAAGGGTTTTTTTCAGGTAAACATACCCTTAATGTCATTTAGCTTTGATAAAGCGTCTGTGATTTATGTACTTTCATAGAAACCCCCGAGTAAAGACATCTTAGGACACTCAAAGTGAAAATCTGTTGCCTTAACACAAGGGAGGGGGGTGTATATACAGTATAAGGAGTTCGACAAAATGCAGCAGGGCCTTCCTGCCGCTTCAGATGACAGCTCCTTGTACTGACTTGCAAGCATATGACACACATACAATGAACCCTTCCAGCAATAGACAGCAGAACAAGTACATTTTTCCACAACACTCCTCCGCAACAACAGGAATTCCGCATCTCACAGCCTTTTATTATTGTGTCATTAAAATAGCCTTGACACACACACGGTCCTGTCATCTTCATTGTTACCGTGAGCCACTATTAAGCACGTCGACCTGAATGTCTGACTCAAGATGACTACTAAATGACGCTTGATGGCAATTACAACCTTGAAAAGAAATGTAAGTGGCTTCAAGTGTGACTTAACAACACTGGAATTTATTTGTCTTTTCTCTCCTTTGTATGCCTTTAATGTGCAGGACCCCCTGATATGTCATTGGGAGTACTGTGTATGCATGGTAACACATTATTCAGGCTAGTGGATAGCCTTGTATAGCTACAAGTTGCTGGGTCTACAAAAGTAAATAACCATCTAGTGCCACAAGATGGCAGTAGCTGTTTATCTACCTCTGCATGCGCTTTTAAATTAAGTTTCTGCAAATTACATTTGCCATACTGCTGTTTTCATTTAATTTAGGGGTGCACAATAATTATCGGACTGATAATTATCGGGCCGATATCAGGGAATTACGACATCCTACCGACAAATCCAATACCATTAAAAATAGCTTTGATAACCAATATTTTTTTGTTTAAATGCTGCAATGAGTTGAGATTACCCACAGTGTGCGGGTGAGCAAATCAAGCGCTCCTTTTTTCTCTGGCCTGTCATAACTTCCCCCCACAAACATTTACTTTCCAACGAAGACATTTTGCGTGCTCGTTGTACCAAATGCTCTGCAAAAAAAAAAACCTCATCAGCCACGTTGCCGCGGCATTTCAAAGTGCAAGAGTTTTGCCAGAGACCTCCGTGGCGTCACACCGGCTGCACCTAGATGGGCCACGCCAGACGGCTCCTCCCGCTCTATACTCCTGTTCTCCTGACCTCCATAGCAGCACACGGGCTGCTCGGAGCATGTGTCCGAATACAGTGCACCTTGCTGGGCCACAGCAGGTGTCTCCTTCCGCTCTATGCTCTGGTTCTCCTGATAGTCGTGATGTAGCAGTAGTAATGTCAATATATTTGAGTTTTTCTTACCTCCAGGTGTGCACAAACTACAGCTAAACATAAATTGAAAAAGTAGACATAAAGAGGTTATTGGAGAAGCAGAAAGCTATCGGTTTGAAAACAGCATGCTATTACAACATTGTGTCTTTTATGCTTGATGCTTGTTATTTACGAACTATGATTTCCTCTCCACAATCGTTATTAAAGTTAAAAAGGAGGCAAACTGTTTGCTTTATCGCATCACACAAGCGAGTGTGCTGTGCTGCAAGCAAGTACAAGAAGGTCTGCCAATAGCAAGAAACGTGAACCCAAAAAAAATCTAAACACTAACAGGTTAGGTTTTAGGTTGTCTGGTTACAACTTGTCAATTTTCAGAGCCTGAAATCACAACGTTCAAATTCGTTGCACTATCTAGCGACTAAATTGTTCCTAAGTCTGAATGTGAGTGAATGCTTGTTTGTTGATATGCGTCCTCTGATTTGACTGGTGACCCAGAACGGGGTGCACCCCGCCTCTCACATCCAAAGCCAGCTGGGGTAGGCTCCAGCTCACCTATGCCCCGTACCAAAAATGTGTGGATGGATGTAAGATGATCTACTTTTTCTCAGATTGGACGACATACATGCATCACCACAATAGCTACTCTTAACACACCCCTGTGGTGGAGCATGTTTACATAGCTGGTAACAATCAGTGTATAAACCACTTGATTGTGTGTAACAACATTGTCTTGGCTGCACTTCCTCCACAAACCAGAGCCGACGGTTGCAGTGTCCTACACCTGTTTTGCTACACACTGAGAAGCCAGGGCTAGAATGCTTCTGCAAGGTGACACAATTGTTATATTTTAAGGGGGTGTGTGCCTGTGTGCTGCTCAACTAAAATGGACGCGCCGTTTGTCTTTCTAGAAAAGCCTCGTTTTGACGTTGGAGGATGACAGCAACAAGCGACGGTTGCACCAAGATGATGACATCAGACATAAAAGACGATAACGGTGAGGATGAAAGCATTAGCTTGCTAAACTACAAATTAGCTTAAGTGCGCTTCTGGCTATCGTGTGCACGTCGTTCTCTTTTTTTCCACCACCAGCATATAACAACATTATTTTTTGACATATCATTGTTAGTCTTATTCTAGGACACTCACCCATAGCTCTGAGCCCCAGCTCATGGTTTCAGGACGATGTCCTCGGAATAATCCACGACTCACGCACACAATAACGTCTTTTGTTGTCTTTTCCGTTCTCGCCAGCCAAAAACTAGAAGACCAAAAAACGAGTCCAGTCTTCTGTGTGGCTTTTGTGTCAACGTCTCATCTTGCCTGCTTCAAGATGGCCAAGATGTTGCAGAGTAATCCTCACACAGCATAGCCTCCCTCTCTATGCGGTGTGCGCGCGCGCCCCCGCCTCCACTCAATGACAGCTGCTCCGTGCTGCGCGCGTTCACGATGCAGGGGTAAGGGGGGTTGAACTGAACTGGAGGTGGGTGGTGATGATAATAATGGAAATGTGTGGCGGTGGTTTCTCGGCAGAGCTCAGCAAATAATGCAGATGTTAATGTAGGTTTGAATTCGTGGCGGGCGGGTCGATCCAAATATCGATAGTAGTGATACCGACGGCAATATCTCAGGGCCGTCAGGGTCGATCCCGCACACACGCGTAGATATAAAAAAAACAAATGCAACGGGGAATGATCCTAATAAAAACGCTGCAATTACAAAAGGAACAAATGCAAATGAAAATGCTTCCAATATAAAAACAAAACACAAATCCCCCAAAAACTGCCTAAGAGAAATGCTCGGAAAGTGTTTCGGAACGAAACAAAAACTAATCGTGTTTGCCTGAAGTCTTTGTGTTTTATTCTCACGATCAACAAATGAAAGGCAAAAATTACAAAGTCATTAAACCATCTTGAAAACAAGTATTGGTGTCGGTTTTATGATCCCTGTGCACCAGGGGTGTCAGCAACACAAAAAACTGCATCTCAGCTTTGTGATATCAGTGAAAAAGCCTTTTATTAGCAACAACTTTGGTTTTTGCTCTTTTTTTTCCCGTTTTTGCTATTTTTTTATGTTTCCAAATATTTCAGCTTTCTTCTTAAATCAACTTCATAAGTTTTCTTTTTGTAATATTTTGACTTTATTCCCATAATCTTATAACTTTTCCCCAACTTTATTGTTTCCTCATAATATTACGACTTTAAAAAAATTGATATTTTAACTCTGTTACTAAAGTGACATGATTATAATTATGTTACAAGTTTATGTTTATTAAATTGTGACTTTTTCTCATTAGAATACAACTTTTTTCTCGTAATATTTTGATTTTATTCATTTAAAATGACCGCATTTTTTTCCCTTTTATGCTGTTTTTTTCTTTTTCCAACTATTTGAACGTTCTTCCCACAATATTTTGACTTTATTCTCGTAAACATTACAACTTTTTGCTCAAACCTAATGTCCAAAAAATTACAACTTTATTTGTTGTTTTGTTTGTTTGTCATAATTTTTTCTGTAATATTTCAACTTTATGCTACTAAAATTACGTTATATGCTATTACATTATTTTTGTAAAATTCCAACTTTTTCTCATTAGATTCCAACTTTTTTCTCTTAATATTTGGACTTTATTCTTGTAAAATGACTGCTGATTTTTCAATTCCTGCTGTTTTTAGCATTTTTTTAAAGTTTAGTTAAGTTATATTTCTAGGATGGGCCGCAAGTGGCATACAGGCCGCACCCCTCCTGTACAGTATTTACTTGCTATCTGATCGATACCAAAATTTGCAGTATCAGCCACCCCGAGGTTGAAGTGAGACATGAAAGCAAGCAGCCGGAAGGTGGGGGTGTAAGTGGGGGAGGCTCCTAAATCTCACAGTTGCCCCAAAGCAGATGTTTCCTTGAATACACACACCCCATAATAAGATAGCCTGCCCTATACTTTATTTTTATGGGCTTAATCACACCGTAAAGTCCATATTATTACTCTATTATTACATTTGACTGTGTAGTTGACAATTGGAGTTACTACTATGTTGCACATGAGCACAGTGCATGAGTGTGGCTGTGTTGAGCTGTGTTGGGTAGGCTTTTCTGCATGGCGTTTAAAAATGTTAGGTTGACTGAATATCTTTAAGTGCTTACAAAAACATGCACAATAGCTTAATTGATGACTAAATTATCTTTAATGTCCACAAAAACACGCACATTGGACTCAGAAAACAAAACTGCGTTTCAGGTTCATTGCTTGCTTGTCAGTCCCAGGATTGACAGGCCACCAGTCCAGTCAGCCGGGATAGGCTCCAGCTTCGCTGTGACCCTGAAGCACAGAAGTCTGTGGTTATAATCACCAAAAAATTGGAATACAAAGGTAAACAGGCTCCATTCACTACAGTATTGCTAATACAACACTACCCTCTAGTGGTGACAAATGAAGATACACCGCTTGGGACGCTGTTGTTGGCACTTAACGTATTTCTAACTGATATTAAAATTAGTCAACAGCAGTCAAAAACTACTCAAAACACATCCAGCTTGAGGTGGAAGTCGTTTAAGGTAGCGTATTATACAAATGCACGGGTACCTTAAAGCCACATTATGGGAATATTGTTTTGGTGGTTTACTATGGGAAACCATATCAAAGCCATACATCTTGTCTTATGATGACAAAGCAGTATGGGCTTTGTAATTTTGATAAAACAAGTGGCTTGGATGTCTTACAGGGAGGGAGGACGATTCTGCATTTTTGACCCTTCTTGATGATGTAGCTTCACAGTCGTTAAACACGTCTTATCATATTCTATATTTGACCATCTTTGGACCCGTTTATTGTGTTTCTGTGTGGTATTTGTTATGTTTTTAAACATTTTAGGGGGGTAGGCCATTAGTAGTGTAGTGGGTCACGCAGGAATCATAGCCGGGGATCAGTTCCCCCTCAATGCAATCGTCCCAGGATTCACTGGTGAGCAGTCCAGGGTGTCCTCTATGGTCCCTTTTAGGGGTGTCACGAGACACCAGACGATACACGAGATTGAGTCTACGAGATGAGATTTTACCATTACTTTTAAGAATAAATTGCGATCTATTAATTTAATCTCTACTACGTTACCTTGCATTGCTCCTCATGAGGCTACACGCTTCTGCACTCTTGTGTGTATGCCAGCGATCCCGCTTCAGACTACATGACTGACAAAAGGGCTCTCTCCGTTCATGCCGTTGTTCTATGGAAGAAATGCGCCAAAGTGCTGAAACCAATGCACAGAGTGAACTCTCTTCCTGCTCGTTTGGAGGCGGGAGACGAGGAAAACTGACCCGAATTCACATGGCGATATATTGAGGCTAGCAACATTGCGTAGTTCATTTTAATTTATTGTATGATTCATTCATGTATTATTGTCCCCAGGCCCAGGTGTCTACAAGACAGTTTTTTATAACAAGAAATCTTGTCACGTTTTAATCTCGCGAGATCTTGTGATTCCCTAGCATATAGTTTGGAAGGTGGGAACCTACCATAGGTTCTGGTGCAAAGTGCTCGAACTAACAAAGCATTTCCATCATGGAAGAACCACTTCACAGCGAGACAAACAGGTCCTGGCCTGGTCGATATTAAAGTAGTCGACTCCAGCTTCCTTAAGAGACTGAACATTTCTCCTCAACGAGCACCCGGGTGTCATAATCCAGGCTATTCCTGAGCAGGATTGATGATCGACATGTTCATGGTAATCTACCAAATCATGTCAAGTAGATCCGTTCAGCAGTGCCAACAGACAGCCTCAGATTATGGCCAAGGATTGGATTAACCCTGCTAATCCAATTATGTACACACTAGTCTCATTTCTGAGGATGGAGACGGACCACTTAAAGCAAAACAAACCTGTTCTGTTAGTTCAGGATAATTTCATTTATTCGGACTGTTGTGGGACGGCCTGGTGACGTCACAAACGGGGTCCAACACCCGGAAATAGAAAAAAACAGAGCGGATGACGGCTGGCTGGACTGGATGTCATTGAGCAGCACATGAGTAACTATACATGGTCGCACTGAGGCGCCGTCGACGCGTCACAAGCGGAGGGAGGGAAAGAAAGGCAAAAGACCGGCCCACGGTGCCACCTTTGCCCGCGGAGACGTAGCCGAGCAGCAGAGTCGGACCCAGCCGTCCACCCTCGCCACTTCCCCGCTATGGACGTGCTCCTGTGGATGCCCCCACTGCTGCTGGTGCCGCTCCTGTTGTGGACCAGCAGCACCTTCGTCTTCTATTTCAAAAAGTGCTTTTACGTGGCCTGGATGATGGTGCTGGCCCTGGTCGCCATCCCGCTGTGCATACTGAAAAGCGGGGGCAGGGACGTGGAGAACATGAGGTGAGTTTTGACAGCTAGCATGCTAGCTAGCAGGCTAGCACTTGCTGCCGTGATGAACAGCCTTGCAGCTAGCTAGCGGCATCGTCAGGATATTTACTACGGCGTGGTTTTGAGGCTACAAAGCACAGCTTTACCCCAACAGTCCTTTCATTTGCTTTGCCAGTTTGCGTTACACAACGCCTTTAAATCGTCCTCGACTAACGTTAACCTGCAATCATAAAAAAAGAAGCGCCTAACGGCAACAACCACATAAATAAACAGAGAGAACGTTCGGGAATCACCTCCAATGTGCGCTATTGTCAGTAAGAGTGTTACCCGTCCGATGTGAGTCGAACACAAGTCAGTTCATAGTGGACAACAAGGCTGCCATTGTTGTGTACATTCACGCACCTGAAAAGACCCCTTTTGGGGGGCTGCTAATGAAAGCAACGTCTCTACAACTACAACGACCCCTAACCCAGGATTGTTGGGGTTATCTTCCTGTACATAAATACATATGGGGGTGTACCAATTAATTCTGTGCTTGATGAATGTAGCTACTCTACAGGCAGGTTTTTACAGGCTTCTACAGGCGCTTTATAACACACACGGGAGATTTAGACCCCCCCCCCCCCCAGCTCATATCACACTATATCATGGGTGGCCAAAGGTCGGCTTGGGGGCCATTTGCGGTCCTAGGCTGTTTTTTTAATGGCCCGCGGCGCATTCTAAAAATATAATGTAACCAAAAAATCTTTAAAAAAACAACAACAAAAAAAACAGCAAAAGTGTTCAAATCAGCAGTAGTTTTACAAGAATAAAATCAAAACGTTAAGAGAAGAGTTGTAATCTAACGAGACAGAGTTGAAATATCTCCGAGAATAAACTGAAATATTAAAGACAATAATATTATATGAAACAAACAGAACAACAAATAAAATTGTAATTTTTGGAAAATTAGGTTGCATAACTCAAAATATTAGGACAAAAGGGTGGCATTTTAACGAGTACAAAAGTCGCAATTTTACGAGAATAAACTCGTAATACGATGAGGAGAAATCATGCCATTGTAGTAGCACAGAGTTGATATATTAAAGGAAAAAAAGGCGTGATGAGAAACAAACAAAATGAAGTTGTAATTTTTGGAAAAATTTGATTGGGGCGAAAATAATATGGGAATAATGTCAGACTATTAGGAAAAGAAAATTCTTATCAGCATACGTTGCTTTACAAAATATCAAAGTGGCCCTTGCATCCTTTCATTTTTCACTATGTGGTCCTTGCTGGAAAAAGTTTGGACACCCCTGCACTATATTGAACAGATGCGTGAGAATAATAGTAATAGTACTAACAACAAGCTATGACGACAGTCCCATTATTATGAGTTTAAAAAGTGTGGCTGTCCAAACATAACGCAGCAGGTCAACCCGACATCTGCCAGTGTTTGTAACGCAGGGATTGGTAGCGTGCGGAGTCACAAGCAACTGCATTGCTTTAATTACCTCCTAGAACCAGATGCCAGATGGTCTGGTCCCCCTGATGAGAGATAGCTAGCTTGCTGGCTGAATAGTTGTGACTGAGGCGCATATATTAGAAGACCACACTGCTCTCTGCTGTTACGTATTTGACCGTCAGGTGAGCTGTCAGCTCCAAGCTTCACTTCATGACAGTGACAATCGGGGTCAGACTTTTTGTGGCCGAGATGAGTACTGAATGCTGTTTTGGCTTTTATACACCAGCTAGTAGGACAGACAGCTGTCTTGCAAAGACCTTAAAAGAAAACTGCACTGAAAAAATTTTTTTTTTTCAATTTTGCCCATCATCCACAATTTTTATGTGAGACATGAACCCATGTGTCTTTCTCTTTTCTGTGTGTTCTAAAGATATAAAAACAGCTAGAAAGAGGTATGTAGTTGATGCATGTAATGGGACACACCTATTCCACCTTCAAAGCTCGCTATTAAAACACCTCCAAAAACGGAAAAACGACATTAGTGCAAGTTCATTGATTTCACATAGCAACATAGAAAGGAACACCACACCTAGCGTTAACTTTTCTAAAGTCAAAAACAGCAGCAGTGGCGGCAGCTCCAATATGTAGCGTTACTTTCGCTAGTGGCCGGGGCATTGTGATGCACCGCGGGCGAGTGTGTGGTGAAGCTTGTAGCTAGCCTTGTCACTATGCCAGTAACATTTCTTCAGCGTAACAACTTTGATAATAATAATAAGAATGTGGCTGTAGCTTGGTCAATATGCAGGTCACATGATGTAAATGGGGCGTTGTTGGTGCTTTTTGGAGGTTTATTCAGAAGGCTTTATAGGCTGAATAGGTGTGTCCCATAACATGCATTCTTAGCTGCCTCTATTTAGCTGTTTTTATATCTTCAGAACGCACGGAAAAGAGAAATACGTGTGTTCATGTCTTATATAAGGATTGTAGATGATGGGCAAAATTTAAAAAAAGTGCACTTTTTTATGCATCGTGGCCTTTTAGCGCGATAAAACATCCCAAGACTGTAGTCTACATTCTTGCACTCCGTTAAATGCTGTTCAGGTGCCACTTTAAAGGACGATGATTCAAGGTGCTTTCACGCTAGCATTTTTTGTTTGTTTTAATCAAACCCTAGGTTGTTTCCAAAGCAATAAATACTTGTGTAGTTCGGTTGTACTGAGAAATCCATCCAAACTCAGTCCTATGAACGATTCAGGTTTGACCCCAACCACAATAAGCTGATGGTAAGTTGACAAGTTGGCTTCTGAACAGTGTTGTGGAAAATGTCCTTTAGCACCAGTGAAAAGAAGAAATGAACTTTTTAACGACAGATTTCTCGTTTGTCGTGTTTACTCTGTGCAGAAGAATCCGGCTGAAACAAACCTAAAGCAGTCTGCCTCAAGTGTTCCCCTGAAGGATGAAACAGAAGCATAGTTATGTGAACTCTATCAGGAGAGACAAACGGGTGCAAGGGCGTACTGTCGTCCCTCGTTTATGGCAGTTAATTGTTTCCACACCCGACCGCGGTAACTGAATTTCCGTGAAGTAGGATTCAGTGTTCATAGAAGGAATATTTTTGCAGTTAGAGCATAGAAAACCTGTTTATGGCTTTCTAAATATGCCTGATTAGAGACCTGTAGACATGAAATAGCACCCCTATACAGTCACCCCTTGCTACATTGCAGGTTCAAACATCGCTCCCTTACTCTACGGCCTATTATTAGTCTAAAAATGCACATTTAAACAAATGTTCCATGTTCTTATGGACAAAGGGACAGAGGACCAAAAACGTACCGCTTCCACACGGCCTGGGAGGAGAACATGTTTTCACTGTCATGTCGGACGTGCCATGGTCTCAATAAGGAAACATCACTGACGCCTAGTGGCCAGAATACTACATATGACTTGTATTTCAATATTTTTTGCTAACAGTAGGCCATAGTCAAACCACGAAACAGCTGTCATTTATAAATCATTTTTTGAAAAACAGCTATGCTGGTGAGAGATGACTGCATTTGAGTTTTATAGAATAGAAAATGGATAGATGGCTGGATCAACTGTAACCCGATTAGCAGCTCAGTCGCTTGTCCTTAAAACTCCAGAGCTACGGTTGTTTTGTTCCCCTTTGGCCAATCGTACAAATGCTGCAACACCAAAGCGAGCGATTGCGTAACCGCTGGCTTTTGAACTGACTTGACTTACCACTGCGCTGCTCTGCTGGCAGATAACCCAAAGGTTGCACTTATTACGCCGGTGTGGCAGTCAAATATGTCATCTTAATCAGCACCGGCTGGCTTTCACGTGACCTCGCAGCACCGTAGTCACAAGTTACATGTTCACAATTGTTTTATTCAATTCAAAATGGAAATTACAGAATTAGAAAGGGCACCTGAAACTCATTAGTACTTGAGTACAAGGATGCCTGTCACCCCGAGTGGTTAATTCGGGTCCAGTGGACCATTGTCAGATGACATTAAGGTTATTTAGAGGACAATTTGAGTCAAATGTCCCGCACAAAGTCAGTTTTACGAGTTAGTATTGATGTTGGGATAGGGATGACAAGAGAATGTGATTCAGTGCTGAGGAGAGGACGTGAGGCACTGTCACAAGGATTTAGGCGGAGGACAAGGAGTGACTCGGCTCTTTTCTCCGGGAGACGAGAGGTCATTGAAGTCGGCCATGTCAGATGGCGCTAACTAGGGTTTGTGACACAGTCAGCACCAGCATTTGGCAGTTACCTGCATGCAGTTTGCTAGCCCTGGACTGAGTTGTTCCTGTTGTCATCATTCAATACTTTTTAATGAATTGTGCCCCTCAGGATCATCCGCTCCCTCGTTCGCCATGTCAAGTATTTCCTCGGCCTTCGATTCGAAGTCAGCGGCTGGGAGCACCTGCAGACCGAGGGCCCCTACGTCATCATTTCCAACCACCAGAGCTCCCTCGACGTTTTGGGTGCGTACTGCAGGACCAGTGATGGTTTTCGGCTTTCACTCCCCAAAACCTCCACTGCCCACTTCTGGCCCGCACGTTCACTGGACTCGAGCACGTTTGCATCTGCCGTCACTTCGTCTACAACAATGCATTAACAGGCCCGCCAGCAGTTTTCATACTCATCACACAGGGGGAGGCATGGCTCAGGTGGCAGAGTGGTCGTCTCCCAACTTGAAGGTTGTGGGTTCGGTTCTCTGTCCTCCCGTGATCATGTCAAAGTACCCTTGGGCAAGATACTGAACACTCTCAAAGGAAAAGGGTACTTTTTTCTGGATTTTTGCCCATCATCCACAATCCTTATGTGAACACACGTCTTTTTCTTTTCTCTATTCTAAAGATCTAAAAACAGATAAAAAGAGGCAGCTAATTAATGGGACATCTATTCCTCCTAAAAAGCCCGCTATGAAAACACCTCCAACATGGTTTTATGGTTTCATATCCATGCTGTGAGCATGTAGTAACAGGCACATTCCTGCTAACATGTAAGACTTACAGTACTTTGCCGTATTTTGGTCATTTAAGCATTATCAGAACTTTCTTCCGGGGTGCATTGACTTCACATAGCAACCTAGAAAGGAATGCAACACCTAGCGTTAACTTTTCCAAACTCAAAAAACAAAAACACAGCAGCAGTGGCGGCAGCTCCAGTATGTAGCGTTCGTTACGTTTCGCTAGTGGCCTGAAGTGCTCACAAAATTCCAGCTATTTTTCTGCAGTTTATTTATTTTCCAACAATTTCCTCTTGTAAACTTTCTTTTCATAATTATGAATTTGTTCCTATAATATTTTGACTTTATTTCTGTAACATTGTAACTTTTTCTGCAACCCAATTTTCCAAAAATTACAATTTGTATATTGTTTTGCTTGTTTCTCATAATATTACGACTTTAAAAAATGAATCTTAAAATAACATATTTTTTTTCTTTCATATTTCAACTTATTCTTGTAAAATTACTGCCTTTTCTTGTTAGATTACAACTTTTTTCTCTTAATATTTTGACTTTATTCTTGTAAAATTACTGTTGATTTTTGCTGGGTTTTTTTGTTCTCGGGCCCCCGGGCTGCACTTTGGATATGGAGTATTTGAGTATTTTATTGCTTTATGGTTATTTCTATCACGCAAGGTGGCGGTTATTAACAACAGGCTGGAAGAGCGATCATTTTCATTATGAACAAGTCCGGGTTGACCGCTCCTACCCAGGCCCATCTCTTTCAGTGAGCCCTGATTGGAGCGCTCACATTCGTCAAACGAACTGGACTTTGCGTGTCAAGAATTCCCAAGCACAGCACTGATTTCCCACTGCGAGAGCGCCCGTAGGCTCGGCAAAAACTGGGACAAATATCCATCGACTTTAGTGCACACGGAGGACCACGCGGTCACTACAATTATTTTAAAAGCATGCCAGGTTTTGATTTGATGCGTTGATCAATACCGGCGTCAATATGATGGATCTCATCCAGCCTCAGATCATAAACGAACAAACCACGCCGTCATTTAAAATCACTTGTTGTGATTCAGGCTGAATGCTTTTTACAGTACATTTCACCAAGTGCTTCACCTTCCTCTGGAGAACAAAATGTTTCCCCAGTGGTGTGTTGTCTGCGGAGCGGGAGGGCGTTTCATGCTGACTGATGAGTGGAGGCTGACAACGTCTAATTAACATCTCAGCGCCAGGCTGTGATTGTGCATTTGCATCGCCATGCCGACAGCTCCATCCAGCTTCAGGGTCACACACGCATGAATCCACATATGGTGTGCTCTCTTCCTCAGGCCTGATGGAGATCTTGCCCGACCGCTGCACCATGATCGCCAAGAAGGAGCTGATATATGCTGGCACGGTGGGCCTCATCTGCTGGCTAGGCGGCATCGTCTTCATCAACCGCAAGAAGACCAGCGACGCCAAGAGTGTCATGGCTGACGCCGCCCAGACTATGTTGGACGAGCAGGTAGCACAACGTCATCCCAGAACTTTCACAGCTTTCAAGGCTGTGTGATTGATTCTGGGGGGGTTCTCCTCCTGTAGATCCGTCTGTGGGTGTTCCCAGAAGGGACGCGGAACCAGAGAGGCGACTTGCTGCCCTTCAAAAAAGGCGCCTTCCACTTGGCCGTGCAAGCGCAAGTTAGTATCGTTTTTGTCACCCTCACCTTCTTTAAGCCTAGGTCACTACCGATCGTACGGGCTCCCACGGCCTACGGTCTATGTGAAAAAAAAGGCAAGAAACGCACGGCCGCAGCCCAGCTGCAGAGGTTCCTTGTCATGCCAAACAAACTCTACGGGTGCTTATGTTTTTTTCAGATTGCAAGACAAACTTAGTACATCTTTGTGCGTTGTCTGTATGGCCAGCGTGTGTCTTTTGTACTTTTTGCTGGTGTCAGGTTTGGGAAAAATGTCACATTTTTTTCGTACAGCGCACTTGCGGACTCCTATGTGTGTCGTGCGCCACACATGCACCTCACCTAATCAGTAGGGGTGCCACAAGACGATACACGAGACTGTGTCTACGAGAACAAGACGAGATGAGATTTGAACATTAGTTTTAAGGAGTACAATGAAAAAAAGAACATATTGCAGTCTACTAATTAGATTTCTACTACGTTACCTTGCATTGGTCCTCATGAGGCTACACTCCTCTTCTGCACTCTTGTGTGTATGCTAGCATGGCAATATATTGAAGCCGGCGAGATTCACAAGTTTGTTTTCATTTATTGTCTGATTAAGTTATATATTTATGATTGTCCCAGTCATAGTGCCCATAAGACGAGAAATCTTTTCACATTTTAAAAATCGTACGTCCGGTTGTGACCTAGGCTTTAGGGATGAGCCCACTTTCATCCTCTCACTGAGTGAGCACTGTACACCGACTTGGGGGAGCTGGTCCCCTTTACATCACTCCCCCTTTACATACTCATAATGACACTTCATTGACTTACAACGACAATTATCTTGAATTTAATCCCAATCCTCGTCATTTTTCCCTTTTGTTTCTGGAGAAGTTGCAGCACAAACGGACAGCTGTGTGTGTTAATGACTTGCATCGCCCCCTGGCTCAAAGCGTCTGTCCCGAGCGCACACTCAGGCAGGACAGGTGGAACGAGTTTAGAAAACGGGTAGTTTTAGTGCGTACGATTGATGTCAGGTTGGTTGGTAAAACCCCACTGGCCCTCATTAGTGAGCTCTGCGTGGAAGTGTGTCGGTCTGAGGTGGGAACTCTCTATTCCCGATCAGGAGAAAACAAGTCTGTTTCCCCGTGATTATGGACCGCATCTATCTGTCACTGTTTGCTTCTGTTGAGTTCTGGTGTCTCTTTTCCATTTGTGGCCAGAACAGCTCAATCGAGTGAAGCAGGACAGCCCCCCAGGGGGAAACCACGCTCAACTCTGCCAGCCCCTCTGACGGCCCACTGAGGGCCCTGAGAGAGCAACTCAGCTTCTATTAGTAGCAATGGTGGCCAAAGTGTGTTTGTGAAAGAGCTCACTTTCATGTGAAAACCATCCAGCGTAAGTATTGTGATTCTAGCTGGGGCCTTAATTGGAGAGAGGCTGTTTTTTCAGAAATGAGAAAAGTCATTACAGTCGATCCCTGCAATGACTTTCAAACCAACAGTGGAGTAGCAACATTTGAACTGCTTGATGCTGAACACTTCAAATATGAGTTAACAAAAACTACATCAGGAGGTTGCCCACAGCCACAGATGTGCAATTAGAAACCCTGGCGGTTATTTGCTTTTGTAGACAATGCCCCTGGCAACTATGGGCAGCGGCGGTTAATTGATTAGAGGCGTTAATTGGTGCTTTTTAGCGTGAAGATGCACTAAGAACGATGGTCTCTGGTCAAATTTGACTTGCTTCCTGTCACGTTTCAGGCGCCCATCATTCCCGTGGTCTTCTCCTCCTACAGCAACTTCTACCTACGGAAAGAAAAGCAGTTCAAATCGGGTAATCGGTTGCTTATTTTTGGTTGTTTTCTCATGGTGCATCTCGTTGTTACTCAGTGTGTTGTCTCCGCCACCAGGGACCATCAGATTGAAGATCCTGCCAAAGATCGAGACAAAAGGGATGACGTCCGAGGACGTTTCGTGCCTCGCAGAGAAGTCCTTTGATGTGATGCGCTCGGCCTTCCTGGACATCTCCAAAACCCACAGTAACGGCCCCATGAGGCACTGAGCAGCCGCCATACTCTCACCACCAAGCCCCCCCAACCGGCTGCCACTTCTATCTCCAGCAATCCTCCAGTTGACGCCCCCTCACCCCCAGGTTGTTCCGCTACCTGACCAGGACACGACGTGATTGCGGCGGTCTTGTCTAGTTGACTCTTCCCTTCGAGCACAGTCCTGACCCTCGCCATGTTTGCGAGTGGAGTGACGGACGGTGCGCACAACAATGTTGATGTGTGTTGTTTTTCCGTGCATGTGTTTTTTCATGGCGATTCATTTTTGCTTTGGACGCTTTTTTTTTTTTTTTTTTCTGTTTTTCAAAGTCCTCATCCTGCCTTTTTTTTCTTTTGTATTCCTCTCATGTTGCCTTTGTTGGGATTATCTTTGGACGCAGCCCACCTCCTTCCTTCCTCTCTGCATTCCACCCAAAAGACAAAGGCAGGCGGGGTTTTCACAAGTGGTGGAGGTCAGAGTCCAACGCGTCATAGAGTCCCTTCCCGATGAGCTCATTGCGACATCCGTTTTGCGTCTTCAGCCCTCGGAAGTCAAGGTGATGGCGTTTATTTAATGGACTGACCTGCCATCTCTCTTGTGCTTCAGTGGCTGACGTCACGCTCCCGCGTGTCTGCTACTGGATAGAACGCAGCAGTCAGTGAGTGTTGTCTTGTCGCTTCTCTTCTTCTCTTTTAGACGCCTTTTTAAGCGCTCATTACGACCCCTAGTGACACAGTGGAGAGCGACACAGCTGGCACACCAAAATGTCAAGTGAACGACCTGAGACGTGTTTTGTTGATAGGCAATGTGGACATTTTATTATTAATATTCCCATTATAAAATGAACAGTGTTATAAGTTTGTCACTTAACTCCATAGGATAGTTTATATTTGATTATTTAAGTGGAATTTTGGCCTTAAGTTTGATTGGTTGTTGCACTTTGCGCTTCTGTATCCTATGTCATTGTTCCACCGACTTTTGGGGGGGGGGGTTCGAGTGTATTGCAACATTGGGAGGTAGTATGACAGCAGCAACAGAGGTGGGAAGGCACCTGTGTGTAAGGGAATGCCGGCAAACCCAGACAGTGAAAGGCATCTTCTGCACTCTATATTTTATACGTCACATCAGACGCTGGCACAGAATGTCGTCTAATTATCCAATTGCGAGATGCCGTGTTGTTGCGTGAAAGCCCTTTTGTTCTGTGTAAAAAGCACCTGGTGTTGTGGGGCTTTTGTTCACCCACGCTAGCACTTGCTTTCCCGCATCTGTCGCCATTTTCTCAGAATGTACTTTGAGCATTTGGGATAAAGTATGTGCACTTCTATCCACATGTAATTTGTTTCTTTTTTTTCCTGGTTTGTGCTTTGAAAGGAAAACTGTGCTTTTTTTTTAGGAATCTTGCGCGTCATCCACAATCCTTATGTGAGACATGAACACACGTGTTTCTCTTTGCTGTGTGTTCTAAAGATATAAAAACAGCTAAAAAGAAGCAGCTAATTAACCTGCAACAAGGTGTTATGGTTTTATATCCATTCTGTGAGCATTTATGATAAGATGTAATACTGACAGTATTTTGGTCATTTTAAGCATTAGCGGAACTTCCCTCATAGAAAGGAACGCTCCACCTAACATTAACTTTTCCAAAAACAAAAACACAGCAACTTCAATATGCAGCGTCACCTTTCAGTAGTGGCCTGAGGCATTGTGAGCGAGTGTGTGGTGAAGCTAGTCGCTAGCCAGCTAGGAACTAACCGGTGTGGTGTGGGAAGGTGTCGTAGTTCTTGGGTGTAACAATGTTAACAATAATAACAATGTTGCTGTAGCTTGGTTAATACGCAGATCACGTTATATTGTGGGGGTTTTCATAAGCTTTATAGGCGGAATAGGTGCGTCCCATTACGTGCATTCTTAACTGCCTCTTTTTAGCTGTTTTTATATCTTTAGAATGCACAGAAAAGAGAAAGATGTGTGTTCATGTCTCAACATAAGGATTGTGGGTGATGGGCAAAATATTCAAAGCAAAAGTGCAGTTTTCCTTTAAAGTGGGTTTTTATCTCACGTGCAGTTGTTGTTCAAGCTCAGATGGCTATTGATGAAATGTTCATGACTGATTGTGAGGTTTGACGAGTGGTGCTGGCCTGTACTCGCTTCATAGATGCCTACTCGCGCCTCAGCTTAACACACACACACAAACACCGCAGTAAGGCCAGTTTGAATATCTACCCCGAATACTACTAACTCATTTGCTCCTCGTCTTGCATTCAAAATATGAATCCTTATTACTTTTTGGCTTTTTTTTGCAAGTGGTTTGAATGTTGAACCAAATTGGTTTCCTCCAAAAAACAAAAGCTTGTTTTTTTAATTCATTGTATGTTCAGTTTGTGTCTTATCTCATTTGTGACAAATTTGTGCGTTTAATGTACAACACAAGTGCAAAGCAATAGTGGATGCATCCTTTTATAGACCCCCACCTATGGTCCAATCAGACATTCAAATTTGTATTGTTCCTTTTTGTAGATTTTTTGTGATTTCGTTGTTTTTTTTTTCCCCTGGCATGTAAGAAAAATCAAAGTTATCCATTCAATTAGGACACTCCTAGATAAAATTATATACAGTTTTAAAACAGGAAGGAAGGAAGTGAATTAAAGCACTTTTCTTGTTCAGTTTTGACGGGAAACATAAAAAAAATTTCTTCATGGTCACCAAAGCTATTAAAGTGTAATTGTTAGTAGCTTTAGTTGGAATATAAATAACAACCTACAGCGTGTGTGCGTGCGTGTGTGTCCCCATTTCAATAATCCAGCATATATTGACAATGTAGTGTTCCTGATTTCACTTCCTCTGGGTAAATGTGAATGCCTTGCAAGTGCAACAGATGAAATAAATGTATTTTTTTTCTTAATGCACTTCTTCATTGAGCACATGTGACAGTTGATTTTTTTTTCTTTTATTACGAAATTATCAAAAAAAAGGTACTGAGAAATAACTGGTTGTAATTTTAAATAATAAATACAGATGTGTCCATGTGTGGACACACAGCTGCACTGATAGTTCACCTGTTTAGGGTTGATGATGATGTTTGTAACGTAACATAAGACTTTTTAACAGCATGAAGGACATGATGGGGAACATCCCGTCTGAGTTGTGCGACGATCGCGAGGGCCGACACAGCGCTCGCCATCTTGGTGAGTGTGCCCTCTTTGTTTCTTCGCCCCTAGTTTTCCTGGCAGGAGCCTACAGGGAATAAAGACCCAACGAGGAAGGTGAGAGACAAAATGTGTGATATGTGATCCTAAACATTGGCTTTCTGTTGGACTTGGCGTTGCGTGTCACTCACAGGTTCCCAGGCGCTCCTCCAGGAACCCGACCTGCTCGCTGAGGGAGTCGATGCGGTCCAGCTGCTGGAAGGAGTGCGACAACAGGGTGGTTTCAGACACACCCTCGTCCAGCGACAGCGGGAAGACGCTGCCGTACGGCGCCAGCGCCAACTGCAGCTTCTGCATGGACGGAACGGAAGTGATTGAAAAAGATCTTCTGTGTGACTTCATGAGGAGAGAGTGACGGGTACTGTAAAAGTTATATCTTCAGCTTTTCTTTGTGGTTCTTTAGAAGAAGTAGTCTGTGATCAAACAATTGACAAGGTTTTCAAATTATATTAAAAAATAACAGCGCTCGACATTTAACATTACTTTTACTTTGTTTTGCTGGTAAAGAAAATAAACAAGCCTCAAAACCATCATTTAACAAAATAAGAACCAATAAACATGTACCTTGCCATTTAATATAGAAAATGGGGGGGAACAACCGCTGGTGGCAGTGATGTTGCAGTGTCCCGGTGAGGTGGTGACGTGTGCTATGTTTGACTCTAGTTTGATTGCTTATGTTTTGTTGGAACCAGAAATGCGTGTTATGGATGTAAAAAGAGACAGGGAGACACAGAGTGCCACCCTCGATGGGCTGTCGGGTTGATAGCCTGTTAAGCGGAACCGGAGTTGTATGCATTGCAGCCGATGACGGAGCCACTCCCATCACATTTACATACCTATGAAATGACGACGGTCTTTAAGCTGTAAAATTCGAAGGTTACAATGCATTGCGCGATCACGTGCAAGCATCGCAAGATTTTGTGTCTGTTTTCGTGGTCCGAGATGGCGGCGTAAACAAACAATGTTTTGGCCGCTGAATAAGTGGGCGAACCCAAGCCAAGGCAAAATTTGGGTTGTTAAACGAAAAATGTGCTAACCAAGGCGGACATTAACCAAGGTACCACCGTACGCAGACTCTGTATTGCAGTTGCCGCACCCTCTAGAAAGTGAAAGTTACGTTTGTGTGAAGGCGAAAGTTAAACTTATGTAAGAGAGTGAGCACACAATGCATCTTTGGTGTGTCTGACTCTTCTGGTATTTTTCCATCAGTGATACGTAAGTGTTGCGCAACTGTGATTGTGCTATGTGAGTGTGTGTCAATAAGGCCTTCTATGAGAAGCTAATAAATAGACAGAGTTAATGGTGTACACTAGGTCCCCAACTTACGAACACCCGACTAGCGAACACTCGCGGATACGAACACAAGCCAACTGGTCAATATTTTATTTTATTTTGCCTTGTAGTCGCTCAATCAGTATTTATACTGCTACTGTACATGCTTGACCAGTAGAGGGCACTGTGACACTGCTAATGCAGCCTTAGAGCTAATGAGACCAACATAGGAAGAGTTAGACGCTGGGGAGATACAGTGTAAAGCTAAATGGAAAGCTAAATTGTACAACCCAGACAGAGCGTGTTATTAAAGTTTATGAAGAGTTAATAGGCCTGCTTAATTCTACACCACCCACAGAACACTACCTCTTTTAGAAGAGTCTAACAATGACGACGACGACTTGTCCTTTTTTTCAATATCTCCTCCTCCAACTCTTCCACGACGACGTATACTCGGCGACTCCTCTTCAAAGGTAAATAACATTTATCATTACGTATTATTATAGCACTTTTATTATTGTTTTTTTCATTCATTATCCTGGTTTAATATTACTACTGCATCCAAACTCATATTTACATACATACACATATACTGTATATGTATACACGTACATGTAGTACCTATATCATCGCTAATATTACCTTTTCCCATACTTAAGAGCAATTCAACATAAGAACGGTCGTCTGGAATTAATTGTGTTCGTTGGTTGGGGACTTAGTGTACTTATAATATCTAACAATACCTTTTCCAGAAGCTCCACCCTGCTCCTCAGGCTCTGCACCTCCTCCGACACATTCCCCGGAATGCGGAATCGTTCACCTGCAGCAAAAGAAGACATCAGGGGGTGCTCTGGAAGGGTGGCATATGTAAAGTTGCACATCTTTGTAGGAACTGCATGGAGGCCAAGAGAATGTAGAGCGCAGGGGCGGGGGGCCATCATGGATATGGGAATCTGGGAGAGAGGTCACTAAAAATAGACCACTCATTCACACGGAGCTTGCATAAGGAGGCAGTGCCTCGATCGTTCCCAGATGTGGTCCATTGTCGGCCAAGAGACTGTCCTCCGGTCAACGTGGCTGTGACGTTTGCGTAACAGCAGAATGCAGTCTCTACTGACCATTTAGTTTTTGCAGAGGAGCGCTCCAGGAAGCTGAGAGGTTCTGCAGAGCCGCCATTTGATGTGACGGCATTTCTAACGCTTGAAAAGAAGTCCCCAGCGGTCAAGAGTGGGAATGAGACCACATGCCACCTTTCGAGATGAGCAGGAGGGTGTTTGTTGTTGTTGCTAGGTAACAGGACAAGCACACGCCAACACTCCCTCAGCGCTGTGTGGTCAGCGTCCAGCAGAAGATGCCAGTCGCAGTGCATTATTACTCACGGTACGAGTTGAGAGTGGCATAGCGCGTACCAAAAGTAATAATGAGCCGCAAAGCTGGCTAGGATCTCCTCTTCTTCTTTGCTTTTATCTTCTCAGAAAAACAAAACAATGTACCTATCTCCAGTGCACTCACCTGAAGTCGAAACATCACCGGGGTCCTGGGAGGCGGGGCCCAGGCGGTAACAGGAGCGTCCGTCTCCGGACAGGCTGAACCTGTCCCTGCAGGCGCATCGGAAGCTTCCGGCTGTGTTGATGCACTGGTGAGCACAAGGATGCTGCTGGATGCACTCGTCCACATCTGTCACACCACACAAGGGGAAAAGGTGTGTACTGTATCGGAGTATATAAGTGTGTTTGTGAATGTGTGTGCAGGTGGAAAGGGGGTTCTACCTATCTGGCATTGGTGTCCCGTCCATCCTGGTGGACAAGCACACTGGTTGGGTGTCATGCATGTGCCCCCGTTCACACAGGTGTGATCACACACAGCTGCAAGACACATTAAAAAGGAATGATTACATAAACCAATTGGATTGTTCTCAAACATTACATCTCTTAAAGCAGACTTTTCCAACCGTTTCAGTCACAAATCTAATTATAATGGACAATTTTGCAAAATGTAACATTTTTAAAATACAGTAATACCAGTTGTTCTCAAATCATGTCAATCCAATTCATCTGTTCCAGACACCCGAATATATAAACAAAAAATACGTTTTATTGAGAATAATTAGTTTGACATGCAGAAAACAAAGCAAATTACAGTCATCCTTCACTATATCACGTTTTTTTCCGAAAAGAATTCATAAAAGATGCTGTTTTATGGTTGACTATGGTCTATTATTCGTCAAAAAATATTGAAGGACAAGTTATATGTAGTATTGTGGTCACTATGCATCAATAATGTTATGAGACATGACGTTAGATGACATGACCTTTCACACTGCGTGGTGACTGGCTACTAAGCCAGCAGAGCTGAGCCGACATGCCATGGCTGTGATCGAATGGGGGAAAAAAAAAACAAAACATCGTAGGATAGGATTGGCATATAGAAAGGGGTGGCAGTCACCCCAAGGGCCACATTTTGATGCAACATAACAAAGGTGAAAATAAAACCAATAGTAGACGTAGTTGTGGCCGTAATGTGTAGGGTGTCCCTAAAGTGTGGACCCTGGACATGAAGGAAATGTGCCGATATTGCATAGAGGGCACACAACCACTGGAAACAAAGTTGAAGATGTTATTTCTTAATTTGCAAATAGAAAAAAATCTTGAAAATTTGCTTGAAATGTTGTTTTGTCTGCCTTGTTAGCCTGCTCATTTCAAGAACTCTTAAAATAGATCCCAGTGGGCCACTATAGTACGTTTTTATCATAAAATACGCCATAAATCTCAAGTTGTGTGCAGGATAAATCCACATTCTTAACACACGCCTACTTTGGCGTGATTGATCAGGGGTCGACAGACAAGAAAGCAATAGACGTGACATCAACAGCAACAGTGTTACCTTGGTTACAGCTGAGGGAGTGAAAGCGCCGCCATCCCGGGCAGCATTCTGGGTAGTAATTGGACAGCGACGCCACTCTACTCACCTGCCGGTACGCTACCGTGTACACGGTCCTGTGGAAAGAAACACACACAAATTATGAGATCTAATATTGTCTAATTCGTTCTCAGGAAAGATGCTGCTGTCAAATTTGTTTCTATATGTTCCATACATCAATTTTCTATGCTGCTTATCCTAATTAGGGTGATGGGGGTATGCTGGAGCCTATCCCAGGACTGGCCTGGTCGCCAATTAACTGAACATGCATGTTTTTGGAATGTGGAAGGAAACCAGAGTACCCAGAGGAAACCCACGCACGCACACAACATGTTTGCAAACTCCATACAGATAGATGCCTAACGGAGATTCAAACCCACGTCTTCCCGATTGCCTGACTGTGTGGCCAGCATGCTAACCACTCATACACCATGTGGCCTCTATACGTTCCAATAACAACACAATTAAGGGTGTAGTGGCTCTGCCTAGTGGGCAAGTTGGTGAATTGCAGTTTCATCAACACTTTTTTAATGCTTTATTTACTCAGAGGGCTGGTACAAACACACACAATTATTTATGGATTGTCACAATTATTAATATTACAATGTGCTACAGGTCAATAGAAAATGAGGCACAGGCTGCACTAGACACCCCTGCTCTCAACACATAAAGAATGTAACAAAATACGGGAATCTCAGCATGACCTCTATAATAGTTTTCAATGTTATCTTTTGTAAACAGAAATTTCTAATCCAGCTTTTGTATTGGATCCCAGGCTTCCCATGGATGCTTGTGATTCTAGCTAGCTGTAGCTGTTCTATCTTGTTTTACAGCATGATGCTGTCTCATTTGACGCAATAAAGTAAAATAATGAAGTTCATAATCATTTGTCTAAATATGTCATCTGCCACAGCTGCTGGAAAGGCGTTCAAATGGATGGCAACAAAGCAGATGACAATGTCCAGCTGCCTTCCACTCAACCTTTGACCTTAATGACTGAGCATCAGTACAGAGGAATTGAAGGATGCAGGGGCCCACTTTGATGTAAGACCATATATGCTGAGCAATTTGAGCTTTGTGTTGTTGGTGGAAAAGCAAATGAGTGGTAGTATCTAATAATATATCTAATTAATAATGAAGTACTTTATGTTTAGAATGCACTCAGAGCCAGTGAAAAACAAGGTACGGGGCTGAAAATGGCCCCCGGGCCACACTTTGGAAGCCCCTGGTCTTGGACGCTGATGGTGTAAGTAACCTCTGAGCTTGTATTTTGCATGCAGAACTTCTCACAGACTTGGCGGTGAAGCCAGAGTTAAAAGAATGTCTGGCGGGAATGTTTTTTCTTGGGGTGAGGGGTGGAGGAGAAGAATGGGAGCTGGCCAGAGTCTGAAAGCGAATGCGACCAAAATAAACAAGGAGCACTGTCTCTGCAGGCGCTGGTTTCCCGTAGTTACACAAAGTACTTGATAGTTGAGATTGCAGCTAAATGTTTGCCAGCGTGACCCACGAAGGGAGCATCTTCTCACGTCAACATGACACTTACTTATACGTGCTGCAGAGGCGGTGCCCATGACACACGGTGATGTAGGGTCTGTGCAGAGGAAGGACGTAGGACTCGGTTGCCGTGACAATGTGGTGACGCTGGGGGTCACGGCTTCCGCACACCCTCCTCCTGGCGGCAGAGGACAAGGTTAAAGATGTGGGGTTGGTCCACAAATAGCGTCATGAGTCGGAAACATGATGCTTTAAAGAAGCTCCCAGACACTTTCAAACAGTTCTCTCGTCCTGACTTAAACGAGCAATTCGTAACAGACATATTCATCATAACATGTAATACTTACAGAATATTGTTTTTTTTAAGCGTTAGCGGAACTTCCTTCTTGGGTGCATTGATTTCACATAGCAACATAGAAAGGAACGCTACACCTACACCTACAGCGCTACAGCGTTAACTTTTCCAGCGTTAACTTTTCCAAACTCAAAAAGAATGTAGCGTAACCTTCCGGGAGTGGCCTGAGGCATTGTGAGCGAGTGTGTGGTGAAGCTAGTCGCTAGCCGTTGTGGTGCGACGAGGTGTCACTACGCCAGTAACGTAGTTCTTGGGCGTAACAATGTTAATAAGAATAATGATAACAATGTCGCTGTAGCTTGGTGAATATGCAGGTTTACATTATGTAAATGGAGCTTTGTTGGTGCTTTTTGGAAGTTTTTTCAGAAGGCCTTATAGGTGGAATACGTGTCCCATTACATGCATTCTTGGCTGCCTCTTTTTAGCTGTTTTTCTATCCTTAGAATGTAAGGATTGTGGATGATCGTGGATGAAAATTAAAAAAAAAAAAAGTTCAGTCTTCCTTTAAGGTTAATTGCTCACCACTGACCCGTGTAATTGTGTTGTCAACCTCTGACCTCACGTTTGGCCTTTTCATTTTGGTTCAAATATTCTAAGTAGGGTTGCACGGGCCGATATGAGAGAATTATGACATCGTACTGATAAATCCAATAAAAAAAAAAACGCTCCAATGAGGTGAGATTAACCGTATTACCTGAGCGTGTGTCCGAATACAGTGCACCTTGCTAGGCCACAGCAGGTGGCTCCCTCCGCTCTATATTATATATTTTAGTGATGTAGTGGTAGTAGTAATGTCATATTTGATTAGGACAAATCAACAGGTACAGTTGGTCAAATCCTAATTTGTGTGAGTCCTTCTTGCCTCCAGGTGTGCACAAACTATAGTTAAATCTAAATAAAAAAAGTAGATAAAGTCAAATAAAGTAGATCGGTTATCAGTACCATATTGGTCTTGAGAAGCAGAAAGTTATCGTTATTGGTTTGAAAAAAAAGATTGTGCATCTGTAATTTTAAATATATATTGGTACATATTTTAAGTATATATTTTGTCATTACCGTACAATATAGCTTTAGATTTTAGCCCCAGAAAATAAAATTAACAATATATATACCTGTATACTTAAAAAATGTATAACAAATTTTTACAATATTTAAAATATTTGTTCTTTTCCTTACTGAAAAGGTCTTTTTGAAATTCTCATTACATATTTTGTATTTTGTCTCAAGAAGCCATGCCTAAAAAGGCATAGGGAGTCGGCCATTTTGGTTTGAAGTGAAGTCGTTCAAAAGCTGACTTGTACTACAGACTTTGTTCGACCGCTACCAAATTTGAAGCACGGATACCAGACGGGTGACTGACGTGAAATTGTGAAAAATTGTGGGGCATTGTGGCAAAATTTGCTGACTCGCTATGAAATGTGGACCTCCCCCTAGTGGCAGAAATGCTGATGCTGGTGAGGCTGATGCTCTGATTTCAAAGTCAAGTGGCGGTCAAGACAATGTGTGTGTGTGTGTGTGTGTGTGTGTGTGTGAGTGTGTGTGTGGCAGGGGGATGAGGGCCGTGCATTTACCCGTGGTGAGCAAAGAACTGGGGGGTGGCCACGGCATGGAGGACGAGGAGGGTAGTTAGGAGCGATGTTTGGATCATTTTCTTTCCCACGTTCCCTCTCTCTCGCTCTCTCTCCTGCTCTCACACACTCCTTCAGACTGTGCCAGTCGGAGCGAAGAGGAGGGGAGGAAGGATGACGGCGGATCGGAATGTTCTCCACCAGGGGGAGGACGACCTGGACATGAAGATGAGAAGTTAGAGGAGTGTCTCTTCTGGGTTTTTTGGGTTTTTTTTTTTGTTTTTTTGCATTTAAAAAAAAGGAAAGAGAGCAATTCCTCGTGTAGGAAACAT
The DNA here is from genome assembly GCF_027744805.1 of Dunckerocampus dactyliophorus. Lineage (NCBI taxonomy): Eukaryota > Metazoa > Chordata > Actinopteri > Syngnathiformes > Syngnathidae > Dunckerocampus > Dunckerocampus dactyliophorus. Next base: position 22,348,888 of record NC_072835.1, on the reverse strand, counting down.
GAATGTTTCTCATGGAGGATCAGGTCAGAACCAAGTCATCTCTTTCTAACTCATCACTCCTACAGCAGAATGGGTACGGTCAAGCACCCTAGGTGGCCCAAAAGTCAGAATTTGACCAAAATGTGTCTATAAACGTCAAACATAACTTCACAGTTGGAACGTCACGAGAGCTCAGTTCAGCCAGCAAAGGATTAATTCATTTAGTGAGTGCATTTTGCTTTTTCTTTGGCTTTTTGGGTGACAATTTTTCCTCAGGGAGGTACAATGAAGAGGAATAAAGACAGGAAGTTATGTGAAGTAAGCAGACTCGCATTCATAGACTGTTATCTAGACTGTTTTATATGGGGGGGGGCATTTTACAGTGGTTAACTTCTTTTTACGCTTGTATAACTGTTAAATTGCATTCTCTCATCAGCGGTTAACTTTTTTTTGTAACACTTAGGAGCATTAGTATGTTATTTTATTGACAATTCACTTTACTTCCAATTGTAAAAATGGTTTCAGAATCCAAACAAATCAAAGGTCAACTCTCATCTTGTTTGTATCTGCTGGAATTATTATTATTGTTATTATTTCATTTTTTTTATCTGATCAATTTGGCCTGTTGCACATAAGCAAACCCCACCACAGCAGAACCAAACCTTGTTCCCGTGGACCGATATAGTGTGGCCCTTTGCTGACCTGCAGCCACGTGGACTAGACTAGAACACCAAAGTATCCTGCATGTCTCTGGTACTCTAGTCCGCCAATGTGGTACCGCTCTAGACCCCATCCTGGTACTGAAGGACAAAGCTGTGAGAATTGTAGCATTAACAGTGTGAACCGGACCCAGACACAGAATATACGCTCTTTTCCAATTCATTTGTAAATCCCATCCTTACAGATGAGGGCGAAACTAAAATATTTCATATTAATTTAAATAAAAAGCCAACAAGCGGAATTTAACATTTAAAAAGTATGTTTTCAACAAAAGGACACAAGTTTTCTACAAAAAGACGCAATTCCTTTTACTGGCTCGAGTTTTTATCACTCGCTAAAGTGAACTGAGTACTCGATTCAATCGAGTCCGGTGGCACAAGAGACTGCGGTATATACGCACTAAGCAAACACCTCATTTGAGATGGTTGGCCCATTGCAGCGATACGTTTGGATGTGGCAGATCTGCCCCTTAAACAAATGCAAAGAAAATGGACCAAACTTGATAAAGTACTTAAACTTCATAACGTTTTTGGAGGCTGGTTTCACCACTGGAATTAGCATTATGCCACAAAGTAAACAATTCCATTGGTAAAATGATGTTATAATAGCCAAATACAATCAAAAGTGTTTTTAAGCCTTTCCTATGAAAGGTAATCCCATGAGATGTTGTTTGGACTGCAAACCGTCTGGTACAATTCCATGCAGAACATGAATTTGGCATCTTCCCGGTTCCCTCTTGCCACATCCAATATGGCGGTGACGCACAATGCAGCCGCTTCGTCACCCGAGAAACTCGCACATGCGCAACAAGTCCACCTACCCGACTCACTAAACCCGTGAGCCCACGTCAGGTTCACGAATCACTTGTCGGCACCCTCAGCCCAGCGCTGGTTAGTGAATCAAGTGAGTCTAGGTTCGCCTAGGTTGTGTCCAGGTTTAACTAGTCTTAGGCTCGGCTTTAGCGAGCAAGGAGAGGAGCAGATCTGTTGCGTTTTCCCACGGGATTAATACATTTATACGAATGCAGTTAGAGAAACAATGAATGCCATGATAGCTGCTTTAATACGACTAGCGGCTGCAGGGTAGGTGAACGAGTTAACCGTGAGGAATACCCGCGATTGCCAGTTCAGTTTTGAACGACTCGGGTCTACACTCGAGCTCTAATGACCCCCAGTGCCCACAAGAGGGCGACGTGAACAAGCCCCGTGTCCCACCAACGCTACTGCCTGCATGCGCGCTCGCGTTGCGTGCACGTATGTCCAACACGCGCGCACACACACGTTCATAAAGCGTGCACAGAACATTTACCTACTTTACTGTAATGGAAGTCCCACAGTTAAAAGCAAACATCAGCTGTCAGCAAGCAGACTTGAAGGTGGAGTCAGCGGTCTAAGAAGTCGTCTTCGAGTTGACCAGAAAAATTCTAATAAGTCCAGTGATGGAAGTGTGCTCGCTGCTTGCTGCTGCGGCTCAGACTGTCACACAGCATGGGGGGTGATGGGAGGACCTCCCCCCACCTCCTAGTGGGCCTTCCTCCCACCTCCCCTCCTCCCTCTCCTCCAGCCGGGTGTCCCGCCAGCCTCCACTGGACGGGTGTGGGGGTTAAACTATCAAATGACGTCATATATACAGAATTGTTTTCTTTTTCCCCCCCAAACGCTCTTGATGTTATAGTTAACTACCCTCGCCCCTCCAACCCCCCAAAAAAGAGCAACTATTAGATTGTATTTTAAAATGTGTATTGTGAAGCACATTTTTCTTATTTTTAAATGATTTTTGTAAATGTATGTATTTTTTGGTTACTTTAAGTCATGTACTTTTTTTAACATTTCAGTTATTTTTCAAATGTACAGTTTTTAAACTTTATTTTTGGTAATTGTATTGTTTTGTAATGCATTTAACTGAGTACTTATGTCAAATAATAATTTATTTACATTCCGTCACAGTAAAATAATCGGATTTACAATTTTTAAAAAATAATAATTTGTGTATTTTCTGTGTCAAGCTCTCCCTCTGCTCTCAAGCGGGTTTTTATCTTTTATTTTTGCGACATTTAAGCGTGCGATCATCCAGTCGGCGTCCATAAACTGCCTTCTTCGCTCCCAAATGTCAAACTATTTAGAACCAAAGACGTGCAATCTTCAGATCTTACCCGTTCAACCGGGGGTCATCTTGTGCGCCTGTGCACGCCGACCAGCGCGGGCCTGGCAGACCACCTAAGCCTTCCATGGTGTCTTTAAGGGTCTTCTGGAACTCAATCAAAGCTGGTCCTCTCGGTCCACCAGTCGGGCCTGCGACGCTCCAAATGCTCCTTGGGCGTTTTTCCACTTGCTTTTTATGCTGCGTTTCCTGTTGGAAGGCAGGAATTGCACGGACAATCCCAAACCGGACTTCCTGTGAGTGTTGGGGCCTGATAAAAGTCCACTCCTGCACAAACACACTTCATCCTGTTCGCAGCGTTTGGACAAAATGTGATTTGGAAGCATTTTTGTGACACCCCCTGCCCTCCCAATGTCTTAATGTCTCAAACCTCAGCATTCCTAATTGGTTTGTGTGGAGACGGATGACTTTTTATCTGGTTGGGCGCAATCTGCCCCGCAACGCTGGTCCACCTCCACGTTTTCCCATAGGAAAAGTGAATTAGTCTGTTCCAGGGTCAACCTTTTGCGTTTTAAGCAACATTTTGAACTGTCATACAAGTGTAAAACGAAGTTCACCGCCGTGTAAAAGAGCTGAAGATGCTCATGAGACTTGCTGACATCTCGCACGGTCGAGGTTGGTACTTTTGAGGCAAATTTTTCAAAATTTTTTTTTTTGTAGAACTCCGTAATCATCTCTCTTGTGGGGCCTTCGACCACTGTGCCTAATGAAATGGGCTTTTTGTGTGTCCATATGCCCCAAAAAGAGACCCAGAAATGGACAATTCAACCCTAAACGAGCCGCAGTCTTGAGCGCCTTTCGCACTGACATTGAAAGCATTTTTCCACCTCCCAGCGACAATTGCTTCCAACACAACAGGGCCAGCGTCCTGGCATTGTGGACCAGCCTTTCACGCAGGCAGTGTCCCGCCTCTGTTAACGGCTGTGATGCTACTTGAGAAGAAGGCATGCGCCTATTGTTGCACGCTGGGCATGAAAATGACAGCAACATACAGCAGCTGAGCATCGCAAGTGTCTTCCTTTCACAACAAAAGCCACTTTAAGTCGTCTCTCCACAATAAAAGACGTAGTTTGTTGATTTAAACCAAAACTGAGTGTTTTGCTTTCAATTTCAGGGAACAAGTAACCTCCCTCGACAACAATAGCAAGGACGTCTACGTGTGGAGATGTCATGGGAACCAACACAGGTGACTTGTGTGTGTGTGTGGGGGGGGGGGGGGGGGGGGCGGGGGGGGATTATATAGGGTAATAGGGTATACAGGAGGATGCAACATCAGTATCGGCTTGTTTTGGGAATGAAGTCTCTTCTTCCAAGCTTCATTCTTTGAAATCCCAAATGAGCTGGAGTTCTGTCCCGCTCAGAGGGAGGTGTGCTGGCAGGAGAGGGGAATGAGGGTGGCTTGTGGGGGGGTGGGGAGGTGGCATGAAGCGTTAGCAGCACTTCCTCCTCCAGAGGAAACAGGAAAAGGCTGCAGCAGTGAGATTCAGGAGCCGGCTCCCTCCGAACAATAAAAATCTCACTTGGACAGGAAGCGGATCTGCGTCAGACCGGGTTTGACAGATTTCGGTAAAGGGCAGCAGTGGTGACCCTGACAGACGGGGGAGGGGGGAGCTTAGCAAATCCATGCATTTCATAAGAAACGAAATCCCGCACATTTCTCTACATTTGATACCTTGTCAAGACAATACTGCCTTTAGAGCAGGGGTGTCCAACGTGCGGCACATTCTAAAAGTACCGTTAAACATGACATTTTAAAAACAACAGCAAAAATGGTCAAAGGAGCAATCATTTACAAGAATAGGGACAAAATATTAAGAGTAAAGTCATAATCTTAAGAGGAAAAATAGCATAAAGTTGAAATATTAAAAGAATAACAAAGAATAAAGTTGCAATTTTAGTAAAATGAGGTTGGGTGAAGGGTTATAGTGTTATGATAATGAAGTCAAAATATGAAGAGAATAAAGTCATGCTAGTACAAGAAAGCTGAAAAAAAGTAAAGAAACCAAAAAAAAGTTTATAACAATAACTGGTAAAATGAATAAATATCTTTTTTATATTTGCTTATTTTTATATTCAGTGTTTGGCCAGGGCTGCATAAGTGCTGCTGGCAGCGGGGGAGCTGTGGTTCACTGAAGGGAAAGATGAACTCCCGCATGTCCTGTGACATTTGTTTTCCAGCATTTTGTGAGATGCTGTAGAGACGTTAGCCAAGTTTAAACGAGACCAAAAAAAACCCAACTATGTTGAATTCTTCATTGTGTTTTTGCTTGTTTCAAAGTTTGTGGCCTTTTTGTGGCTTTTCTTGCTTCTTTCAGCAGCATTGCTGCTCAAAACCAAACTGCACCATGATGGACTTTTCTTCTTGTGCAACAGCAGTCTCTGTTTTTACCTTCACCAAGGAGGCCTAGGTTTTCATCACTCTTCTCTGGGGATGTCCGATATTGGCTTTTTTTTTGCCGATAACGATACGCCGATACGCCGGCTCCTCTTGTGGAACTACCACATTGCGCTGACCCACAATATTAGAATATGCAAACATGCAAGCCAAGATTTTCCCGATCTCCAGACTGTGGCCAACATGCTAACCACTAGGCCACCGTGCTGCCAGGATTATGAAGTAAAAAGTTAAAATTATGAGATAAAGGGTCAGAATTAGGAGTTTAAAAGTCGAAATTGTGAAATATAAAGTCATAATTATGAGATAAAAATGTGTAATTATGACATAAAAGGTCTAAATTTTGAGATACAAACTGCGCATGTAGCGAGTGAAGAAGGTGGCACATGCACAGTTTTTATCTCATAATGTCGATTTATTATCTCCTAATTCTGACTTTCTTATGTCATAATTAGCAGCATGTCCGTAACAGAGCCGCATTTGCTTTTCACTCAGAGCGCAGCCAAGCGGCAAAACAAAACTTGCAAGATTTTAACACTGAGGCTCGGTGCTGATCTAAAATATGATATTTGGAGCTGCCGGTGGTGCCGGTGGTGCCGTTCTAGTCCTTCAAGTCTCGGCTCACTCATTTTCCTGGCGGGTCTTTTACTATCAAATCTTGGAATCATGAGAGATGTCACATGTTGGTCTCTCTTGTTTGCCATGTGGGATTTCCACAGTGGGCAGCCAAACAGGACATCCTGCAGTCCAAGGCCCTTCCAAGGCCCCCCATCCCCAACAACCATCTTCCAGCATGCAGACAGAGCCAGGCTAAGGCATGCCTCACCAGAACCCTCTTTGGTGGTCCTGGCGCTTCCTGCAGCCCACTTCCACAGAGAGATAATTCAAAACTGCTGTTGCTGCCCCTTGACTAATATTGTGCATATTTGGTTGTCATGTCCCTTTAATGGCCTCCCTTGGTGTTTTTCTGCTCTGATGCTGCTGAGACCTTTTATTACACTTTAAACCCCCAGAAAGCCTCACCTAGCCTCTCCCACTTGTCAAATTGTCCACGTTGAGATGTCCAAACATTGTCCCATAAGTCCTCTTAATATTGCTTTGCTGTACAAACGTATATTAACCCGCACCAGGCGCTGTCACGGCGCTCGTACACCAAGAGAAACTTAATCTGTCTTGGCTTGGGATCACGCTGGAGCCTCGCCAGCTTTTATGACAGCTTGACAGCAGCGGGATTTTCTGCCTTCTACTGTTTTTTGGGGGGGGATCGTTGTAGCTGGGTTATAATGCTGTTAGCGTGTAATCAAAGACAGGAACCAAGCTGGCTGAGGTCCATGAGGCTCTGGGGCGTTGGTCCGTCATCGTTACATCAACGTATTCAATATTAGGGGAAATATTTCTGTGAAACACGAGCCTCAGACGTGCTGTAGCGAGAGGCCGCTATCCCGCTAGCTTCGGCAACTTGTAGTGACACTCATCCAACATTGCAGGGGTGTCCAAAGTGCAGCCTCGGGGCCAAATGCAGCCCGCAGCTGTTATTTTGAATGCTAAAAATGTAATTTAACCAAAAAAACCCAGCAGTAAGTGTGCAAAAATAAAGTCAAAAATATTAAGAGAAAAAAGTTGTAATTGAATGAGAAAACGTTGGCATATTAAATAAACGTTTTTGGAATATTAGGTTACAGAAACGAGAATAAAGTCATACTTACGAAAAGAAAGAAAGTTAAAGGTTTTTTTTAACACAGCATAAATGACAAAAACAGCAGGACTTTTATGGGAATAAAGTCAAAATAAAAAAGTCGCAATTTTACGAGAATAAAGTCATAATATGATGAGGAAAAAGAATGTCTGGCAAAATATAATGTCTAGCAAAGAGTTGAAATATTAAAGAAAAAATATTGTTTTTAAAAAAAAAGTTGTAATATGTGAAACAAGCAAAACGAAAGAACATTGTAAATGTTGTAACATTAAGTTGGGGAAAAAGTTACAATATCGTGGGAATAAAGTGAATATATTATGGGAAAAAAGTCATAATATTACAAAAAGAAAATTTACAAAGGTTATTGAACAAGAAATTAGAAATATTTGGAACATTAAAAAACCCATCAAAAACGGAAAAATCAGCAGTAATTGCAAAACTAAAGTCAAAATATTAAGAGAAAAAAATTGTAATCTTACGAGAAAAGTTGAAATATTAAAATACTTGATGTGAAGTTGTTTTTTTAATGGTAATACTGTGAGAAACAAACAAAACAACACATTTCTGGAAAATGAGGCCGCAGAAAAAGTTACAATGAACAAGAACAAAGTCAAAATTCACGAGCAGAAAGTTGAAATAATTGGGGGGAAAAAACAGCAGGAAGGGTAAACAAAAAAACAGCTGCAATTTTATGAGCAGGAAGTCAACATCTTAAGAAAAATAATGATAATGAGAAAAAGAGAAAAAATGAGGGGGAAAAAGTTGCACTTTTGCAAGAATAAACACTATTATGAGGAAAATAATGTCATTTTAGTAGCACAGAGTTGAAATATTAAATAAAAAATCTGTTTAAAAAAAAGCAGTAATAGTATGAGAAACAAACAAAACATAGTTGTCATTTTTGGAAAATTGGGGAAAAAGTTATAATAATTTGGAAACAGAGTGAAAATGTTATGGGAATAAAGTCATAACATTACGGTAAGAACATTTCCAAAGATCATTTAGGGTGGAACGTTGAAATATTTGGAAAATGTGAAAAAGAACAGCAGCAAAAATGCGGGAAAAAGAGCAAAGTGTGAAGTTGATGCTAATAATGGTCTTTTCCCCCTACTATACCACAAAGCTGAGATGCTTTTTTCTTGAAATATTACGTAACTTCTGAGCATATCTTTACAAAATATCAAAGTGGCAAAGTTGCATCCTTTTATTTTTCAGTATGTGCCCCTCGCTGGAAAAAGTGTGGGCACCCCTGGTCTAAGGCCTAACCAATTACTCGATTAATCGAAACAACAAGCTTCAGATTAATCGACTTAAAAAATAATGAGCCGCAGCTCTACACTACAAACGTACGCCACAAGCGACACAATAAAGAGTCTTTACGTATCGCTTTGACCTCAACAGACGTCAGCTGCAGCCTCCGAGGGGCGCACACCCTGAATCGGGAGGCGGGTGAAGGCGTAATGCTAACAAAGTTAGCATGTCTCAGCGGAACCCCCACGGAACGACAGGTGACACATTGCCCCATGGTGATCTGGGGAGTGAAAGGTGACGCATTAGCTGATCCAGAACTGAAAACGGGATGCATCCAGCTGGACGGCGAGAAACGAGATGTGATGATCAAGACTTCATCCCGGCAGCCATCTTAACCACCAAGGTCGTCATCAAGCAGGAGATTCTGTTTCTCTCTGCAACCCAAGAAGCTCCACAAGCCCATTTTATGGATACCACATGAAAAGAAGCAGAGTGACATCAGGAGTGCACAAAGTTTTGCGTTAGACCATCTGTTGCCAAGACGTCCCCTGGGAGAACGAGGCCCGGACCACCCTTCATAGCAGCAGGTTCCCCCCGACCAGTCATTAAAATTGCCAACAGCGTGAGGAACCATTCACTTAGTGTCTTCTAAGTGTCTGTCCTGCTGCGCCGTTTCATCATTCCGTCTGGGAAACGAAGGCTTTGCGGGTTTTTGGACATTTTTAACTATTTTGCAGACGTATGTAGAAGTTCACAGATGGCGCCAGCCGTTACAAACTTTGGTTCAAAATGACTGACGTCCAATTTTGGTTAGTTTTTTTGCCCTTTTCACTGTTACTTGGGCAGAAACGTGCCAGTTTATAGTCCAATGTAACAGTGATTAAATCAATGATGATCACTGATGCTAGCACAGTAGCTACTGTAACAGATTGAGTGGACGGAAGTTGATTAGTCATGCCGGGAGAGGGAGGCGCAAGGATGGCTGTTGGGTTAAAACCACAAACCCGTCATGATCGCAAGTTTTTGTCTGTCCAACAGTGGCTTTCGCTGCTCATACTTAAACAGACTCTACTGTGAAAGGATGCAGGAGCCACTTTGATATTTTCTACTGTAGATATGCCAAGAGGTTCTCGATATTTCAAGACCAAAAGCTGCATGTCAGCTTGGTGGAAACGTGTATTAGTAGTATCAACTACGCTCTTTGCTCTTTTTTTCCCCCAATTTTTCTGTTGTTGTTTTTATAATTTTCCAAACATTTCAACTTTCTTCTTCAAATAATCTTTGTAAATTTTCTTTTTGCAATATTTTGACTTTATTCCAATAACGTTACGACTATTTCCCCAACATAAGTTTTCAAAAATTGCAATTTTATCTTGTTTTGTTAATTTCTCCTCATATTAGAACTTTAAAAACAATGACATATATTTTTTAAATATTTGAACTCTATGCTCCTAAAATGACATTATTTTTCCTCATAATATTACAAGTTTATTCTTGTAAAATTGCAACTTTTTTTCTTGTGTGAGTACGACTCTTTTTTCTTAATATTTTGACTTTATTCTCATAAAATTCTCGCTGTTTTTCCCATTTTTAGTTTTTTTTGCTTGTTAATTTTCCAAATATTTCAACTTTCTTCTTGTAAGCTTCCTTTTCCTAATTGTGGTGTTATTCTGGTACCATTATATAACCTTTTCTGGAACCTCATTTTATTCATGGTTTTATTCATGTTTTATTCATTCTCATAAAATGAATCCTTTCTCTTGTTATATTACAACTTTTTTCTCGTAATATTTGGACTCTATTCTTGTAAAATTACTGCAGATTTTGACATTATGTCTGTTTTTTAAAATGTCCTGGTTAAATTCTATTTTTACAACGTGGCACAGCCCAGTTAAAAAAAAACGTCTGCGTACCGCAAATGGCCCCCGGGCCGAACCTTGGTCACTCGTGACTTTAGCGATGGATGTGCCGTAAGCTGGGCTCAATGAAGACGTTACTCACACGATGCATTTCAGTATCACTCATGCTGCTGTGTCGACCATCCACGGCCCACAAAAGTTTTATTTGCCGCCGTACGACGCCGTCTGTCATACATATTTACACGGACGCCAATGGAATCGTTAAGTGGCGCCCGGAAGTTGACGTCTTTGACTTCTGTCTGTCATATAACTGTCAGAACGATTGTCAGAACGCCGTTCCACCTAAAAACGTGAGCAGGGGGAATGGAAGCACTGTTGGGAACGACTGGAAGTTTTGTGAGTCTTTGGACAGCAACAGCACACCGGTTCCAAACAAGTCATGCATTTTGTTCTGGAGTACGTTCCGATCCGTTGAGAGACAATGCGGTTATCACGCCTCGTTTGGAAAACATAATAAACACACGATGCCTTTTGACACTTTGTACTATAATGCCGCCATGTTGTCTCGTAACGCCACACCGTTGGCCCCTCATGCATATTTTCGTCGGTTCCTAGAGGTCTTGGAATCGTAATCGCACACACCAGTTCCAAACAAGTTTTTTCTTGAGTATCCCAATGTGTTGACAGATAGCGGCGCCATTACGTGTTGTTTAAAGTTAAGCTAAGCTACCATGTAGCTTCAGTGACACATGGTTATTGTGGCTGGTCCATTTGAATCCTCGGAGCTGTACGTTCGACTCCGGGGGAAGGAAGCTCAGGATGATACGTGAGACGATGTTTCTATGAATTTTCACCGTAGATGGATTGTGGTTGGGGTTTCTGAAAGATGGCTGGGACTGGGATCAGGATTTGGAAAGAATTCCACTGATGGATGCGGTTTGTGGCATGGAGGATTCCCGGAGTAACGTTCTGGTGATGCGTACATGGTGCCTATCTTCAGTGGTGCCCCAGGAATCTTTGTTTTGGGGAACAGCAGACTTCCTGGACCTGAGCATCAGTGTGTATGTCCAAGTGTTGGGGACTCCAGGGGTGTATTGGGGGGGTGGGGGTTCTTCTGGCTCGTGACAGGACGTGAGCAGGGTGTGGCTCTCCAATGCTCGTCGGGATGCACAACCTTCACCTGGGAGCAGACGCTCTCCAAAGTTAATGAACTTGTTTTGAATGTCTTGCCCAAGCCCCCCCCCCCCCTCCTTCACGAGCGACATTCCAAGCCTTGAAAATAGCGGCGGAGACAAAGAGAGGAAGTGATGTGAGAGCACTTCCTGTCAACTCCCCTCTGAATTTATCTCAGTCCGGCAGACTGGCCGCCCCAAAGCCCTCCGAGCCCCCCCACCCCACCCCACCCCACCACCGCCACCCTGTGGCCCCACCCTAACTAGGCTACTTTAAAAATGGACATGGACAAACTTTTCCCGGTCAGCTCCATCTCTGCACCCCAGCAGCGGCCCGCTCGTGGTTCAGCCAGCCGTGATTGTATCTCAACGTCTGTGACGGGTGTCAGCGGAGATGCAAACCTGCTGTGAACTTTGACCCCCCCTCCCAACCCCCCAGGGCGGCGTGGCGGCGCTTTCCACTTGACGGTTTGTTTTGTCGGAAGCCATTGGGATGTGACAAATGCTAATTTTTAGGTAGGTCGGGGGGAAAATATGCACATTTTGGTTGCCCCCCTCCACACTGGCAACGTTATAGGGTACATCAGTTACAAAGCACCACTCCAAAGATAATATACTCGTATATTAATATGCCAGTTCCAAAGATAATACAGTATACTGCCATAGTATAGACCAACGTCCATTATTGTGCTTGCACTCTGCTACTCTGCATCATACGACGCTGCGTCCTTCTCTCTAATTCTGCTCATTTACATCATGATCTTATTTTTTTAAATTATGTATTTTTCTTCCAGCTCACTCATATATATATGATGTAAATATATATTTACAATGAATTGTATTTACAATAATACTAATGATTTATTTGTTGATGTATTTATTGATAGTTAAAAATAACAGTAATGATAATTATGAAAGCCCATTTCTGCCACGGAAAGAAAATAAATAAATATCCTAATGGGAAGGCGAAGTTCTGAGATAAAAAGTCGAAATTATGAGATACAAACTGCGCATGTGCCGAGTGCCATGTGATGAAGGCTCCAGTGAGGAAGGCGGCACGTGCAGTTTTACGACTTTTTATCTCATAATCTCAACTTTTTTATGTCATAATCAGGATTTTTCATCTTATAATTTCTATTTATGTCATAATTATGACTTTCTTATCATATAATTATGACTTTATGTCATAATTATGACTTTTATCACTTTTTATCACAAAATTATGACTTTCTTATGTCATAATTAAGACTTATCTCATAATTTAGACTTTTTATTTCATTATTATGACTTATGTAATAATTGAATTTTTTTTCTCTCATGACTTTCCTATGTCATAATTTCTATTGTTTTAATCTCAGAATTCTGACTTTCTTATCTCATAATTAAGACTTGTTATCTTTTATTTCATCATTCTGACTTGTTATCTCATAATGAAGACTTACCGTTGGGATATATTTTTCCTTCAGTGGTGTGAACGGGCTTCCATAGATAATAAAAGTACTAACGATGAGCCTTCTTATGCTGACCTAACAGTTCTGTAGGCAGCATCAAAAAGGCGTGCATTCAGGTGGGTGGGAGAGACAGGAAACGTCATTTAGCTGGACCGCCCCAATCTCCAGGAGCAGAAGTTCCGCTGGCTGAGTTCTCCACTGTGACAAGAACAACATTACACCAGTCAGCATGAATGCCACATAGACCGGGAAGCCTTCTATATCGATTGTCGTAAAAGTATTTACATTCACGCACACTGAGTTTGGACTGTGTGTTGCGTTCAAGGACAGCAAACAATCTAAGAGATTTGGTTTGTCCTGCTCAGAAATGATTTATGAACTGAAAAGGTGATGACACCCCCAGCCCCCACCCCCTTCCTCCCCTCCTGCTCCTGGTCAGAACAAGGCGGCAGAAAGCCCCTCCTCCCCTCTTCTAAAGCCTCTGAAGGCTTATCATCCGTCTTCCCTGAGAGCCTGTCAGTCGACACGCAGGGAGTTATCAGGTTTAAAAGAGCAGGACCCCGCCCCCTTTCCCTCCAGGCGGCAATACGTGAGCTAGGTAGCACCTGAGTGGTCCCACACTGGGCGTGGGGGGGTGGGTGGATGTTGTTGGATGATGTTTGAGCGCACTTATCAGCGTTTTGGTCTGTTGGAGAAGTCAGTGTTTGTTGTCGCGTCCTTGTCTCTTATCCACTTGTGTGGATGGGGGGGTGAAAGGTCACACAAGGAGGGTTGGGGGGGGAATTGAAGAGGATTCCAACAGTTGCAAAGGTTACACAAGGCTTCACACACCTCTCGCTCCCGTCAGTGAGCCTCGGTGGGCGCCCATCAGCCGGGGAATGACCACCAAGTGTCACTCCAGCTGCAACAATGCACTGAAATCTTTCCAAATTGAAATATATTGAAGTCAAATGGAAATATATCAAAGACGGTCAGAGGAGAGAAATATGCGTGAGTCACTTAATTTCCTGTGTCCAACCTAGTAGATTGATCATTCAAATTCAAACGTGTATCAAGTGTATGGGGTGGGGTTTTACAGCCTTAAAACATATAGAATCGTTGTCAAAAAAATTAGTTGGCTACTTTGCATCGTGCACGATAAAGTCTTATGTTTCCGGAGAAGGTGTGCCCTCTCAAAATCAGGGTCAACGTAGGGTTGTTGTCACACAGCACAATAATAATTACCCGTACATACATTATAGCAATCTAATTGATCTTATTTATGATGTATTGTGTAAAACTAAGACAGGAGCAACATCAAATTAAAAGCACTAAATGAATACAGAGCCACCATCCACCAGTACCAGCCTGGAGTTACCAAACAAATATGCGCTCATTTAGCACAAATCAAATCTTACCTTTATGCAATCCCACATAGTATCAGCATTTGGGACCAAATATGAGGTGAAAGAAAAACAGGAAAAATACAGTTTAGCAGTCTATCTGTGCAGTGTGGTGCGTTCAATGACCGTCGAACAAAGTGGCAGAATGCAGTATCCCATACAGAATGCTTGGGGATACGATGTGCTCTTTTACACATTTGAAAATACTGTAAAAATGCCATTTTAAAAAATGTTATAATGTAAGATTCATGTCTACATCAGCAAAGGTAACCGTAGAATCGTATCGTTTGTACACGGTATCGACTCGTTCTGCTTTTAACACACAGTATATATCCTATCGTAACCCGTGTATGTACAGCAGATGCGTTCCGAGACGTTTCCATTCCTAGTAGCCACCAAAGCAAGAACCCTTTTGCTTTCAGTGACTTCTGCCATAAGATAGTGGTGGATGTCCAAGTTTGTATTGTTAAATATTCCCAGCTGCATCACGCAATCATCAATCACTGTCCTGAGTCACAGCAAAAACCTGATCTTTTTTTTTTTTTTTTTGGAATAAAACAGCATCCAAAGTAGTTGAAGTCAGGATCAAAGGTGAAATTCAACACATTCCTTTCTACACGTCTACAATTCTCAACATTTGTCAGAGCGATCCTTGTTAAAAGCGGCTTGTTTTGGATGACAGGTCTCTAAAACGGCCAAAAGAACTAATTTCTCTTCATTTTGAAGACTTCTTAAGCCGTGATGCTTGGGTTTTAGCAGTGGTCAGAGGTCATATGTGTACGTTTGTTCAGGTTTTAAATAGGGTTGTCAAATCATTACATTTTTAAAATCAAATTCATCAGGGTTTTCAAACGACAAGCCCTTTCGTAGCGGCCACTTAGACACTTCTGACTGATCTTTCAAGGCACACAGAATATACACATGGAACCTACCAAAAGAAAGATTACACTCCCGTCTTTCATCAGAAAAAAAGTTAGTTAGTTGATGTGTTCAGGTCAGAATAGAGTTCAAAAAGAGTGACATCAGACTTTGTGTGACTCTGTTGAGACGCTACACTGTGCCTCCGCCTGCCGTCATAGCAAAGGCTTGACCTGCTGCGCATGCGGTGATTACGCTAAACATTGTAATGTAATGAGTGAAATAAATACAGTTACCGCCGTTAAGGCGCTATTTTTGACAGCCCTCGTAACAAAAAAATGGAGTCCAGTTGAGGTTGCATTTGACATGTCCTTCACCCCTGAGCCACTGTGTGTGTGTGTGTGTGTGTGTGTGTGTGTGTGTGTGTGAGTGTTGCTTATTTAACAACACCCCCCCTGAACATACACACTCTCAGCCAAGCTGTTAGGTTGCAGGTGCGTTCAAGTGTCCTTTGACTGTTTGTTGTGGAAATGGCCCATTAACCTCTTAGTGCTCTCACTGAAACACTATATCAGGGGTGTCTAAAGTGTGGCCCGGGGGCCATTTAAGGCCTGCGGCTGTTTTCTTATTGGCCCTCAGCGCCTTCTAAAAATACGATTAAACAAGAAGACAAAAAAACAACAGCAAAAATGGAAAAAAAGCAGTAATTTTTACAAGAATAAAGATGGGCCTCGCCTGGCTTTGAAGGTGAATAATATTTTGTTATGCTTTTTCACTACATTTCGCTTTCTTGTTTGGTAAATGTGAGCATGAGTTTTTGAATCATGCGTTTTATGTTTGCGTTCCAAGTTATACGAAGGCTCCATTACATGTTTTCCTTACTCGGATTTTAGCTTTTTGTGTGATTTTTTTAGGCCAAGTGCGTCAGTACACGATGTCAAAATGAAAAAACAACCATACAGTCGCACCTGTGAGGCTGCGCTGGCAAGAAAGAAACCAACTAAGGCAAGATAAACAGTTTTTTACAATGAAATATGGATGTCAACACAAAAGTACGTAAAAGCGCTAAATCCAGCGCTGGCTTCCAAAGGGTTAATAACGCTTCATGTGCTTCCTCAGCCAGTGTGGCGTTCAGCGTCATTGCTTTGCATGCTTGATTGTCTCGTATGAGAGTCAGCTTCTTGTGTAGTTCATTTTCGTCACTCGGCTTTTGTCTGCTCTTGTGTGTTTTTACAGATATATTGTTGAAATGTTTTTTGGCCTTGCACAAGCCTCCATGTGCACGTTGATTTATTGCATTAGCCTTTTCTCTCCGCGTACACTTTTTATGGATGAAGCTTATATAACGTAAAGCTATAACATGCTATTACTTCACACAACTTTCTGTATACTCTTCTTGTCTTAACACCACTTGTTGAGGCTTCTTTTCGGAGGAGCCGTTGCTGAAAAAAGACAAAGAAAGAGCAAAACGCTCGAGCAGAACTAACGGGTTTAAGGGGGAAAGTCGTTTAAACTTGTCCAAACACTGACAATATATTGAATGCGGATGTTTATCTTGGGGTTTATATTAAAAACTCAAATAAGCGAATGGACTTCGGTATTTAGAACCCTAGTGGATTCAAAATGCCAAGTAGAAAGAGGTCAAAATCATCACTAGTCACTTACAAATAGCAGCTGCTTTTTATCACCTAAATGTCACAATGATGAGGGAAAAGTTATAATGAATACAGTTGACCTTATTTTCTGTCATGAGTGCTAATTCAGATTGGATGATTATGAAAGACATGATGGCTGAAACAGGATAGAAAATAGATTTTACCATAAAAACATGCAGGCAATGTTAGTTTAAATGACTAATACACTCCTGATCAAGATTTTAAGAGCAGTTGAACAATTGCAAGAAAGTACATTTTGCACTGTTGGATCTGAAGGAGCTTCTAAGTAGAGCTTCAAAATGCAAAAAGAAGAAAAGGGAGTCAGACAAAGACATTTTTGGGTAAGCAATTTATTGCAAATGATCACTGAAGCGAAATAGGCTGATCATCAGCTGGTCAAAAGTTTAAGAGCACAGCCTTTGAAAGGCAAAATGTTGGCAAAAATGTGGACTGAATGTGATTTAGTGTGAGGTTCACACTGTCATGACCGCTTGATGGCAAAGGCAAAAAAGCTTTCTCTCTTTGGACGCGATAGGATTGTTGAGCTGCACAAGCGAGGCCTCTCGCAGCGCGCCATTGCTGCTGAGGTTGGATGCAGTAAGACAGTCATTTCAAACTTCTTCAAACATCCTGAGGGTTATGGAACAAAAACGTCAAGTGGTAGACCCAAAAAAAAATGTCAGAGGATCCCATTGGCTGTCCGTCAAGACAAGGGACACATCCTCCACCCAAATGAAGGTTGTTACTGGTGCCGAGTGCAGTCCAATAACCATCAGACGACAAAAACATCTTGAAAGGCCTCATCTCCTTCAACGCCACAAAATTTCTCGTTTGGAATTTGCAGGAGGGCACCAAACACGGGACATTGAAAGGTGGAAGAAAGTTTTCTTTCTTCCTTCACGGTCCTGATGGCTTCCAACGTTACCGGCATGGCAAGGAGATCCCACCTGAGATGTTTTCCACACGGCACAGTGGAGGGGGCAGCATCATGATCCTTCAATAGAACAATGGAGCTTCAGGTTGTAGAGGGGCGTCAAACGGCAGCTGGCTAGGTGGAGATGTTGCAGGGGACGTCCCTCATGACTGAAGGCCCTCATCTGTGTGGTCATGACTGGCTTTTTCAACAGGACAACGCTGCACTTCACAAAGGACTTCTTCCAGAGGAATAAGCTCACTCTTTTGGACCATCCTGCGTGTTCCCCTCATCTACATCCAATGGAGAACATTTGGGGATGGATGGCAAGGGAAGTTTACAACAATGGACATCAGTTCCAGACAGTGGATGCCCTCCGTGAAGCCATCTTCACCACCTGGAGCAACATTCCCACTAGCCTCCTGGTGCAGCTACTCATTACTGACTCCTTTTCTACATTTTATGGGGGGTTTGGAGCTGTTAGAGCTATAGTCGTAAACTTTTGATCAGCTAATGAACAACGCATTTCACTTGTCTCACTCCCATTTCACCTTTTTGCATTTTGAAGCTCTACTTAGACCCCCCCCCCCCCTTATGATTCAACATTGCAAAATGTACATTCTTGCAATTTTTCAAATGGTCTTAAAATTTTGGTCAGGAGTGAATCATTTGTAAAATTGACAGGTCGTGGATGCTTTGATGACCAAAGTGTTGGGCTCCCCCTGCCGGTGAGAACAGGTACGACAACCCCTTCAGAAGCATCCTTGCTTGCTTTTTGTTTGTCATCACGGAACAATGCTAAAAACTCGGGTGTATAATCGTGCATTTTCTCCCAGTTTTATCCCTGTGTAAATGTGGCTTTTTCCCTGTTGAGCAAGTCTTGGCTGCGTGTGGAGACGAGGCTTAGACGAGGTGAACAAAAGGATGACTGCGGGGGTCACTGTCCTCCCGCCAGCCCTTCTTGTCGTGTCATTCAGGAGCTGACCTGCTGCCTCTGCTTGCCCTGTTAAAGCTGCTTTTCTCCTCAAGTGGCCTCTCTCGCTCTCTCCTGCTCTCTCCCGCTCTGTCTCGCTCTGTCTCGCTCTGTCTCGCTCTCTGCTATTCTGTCCCCACTGAAATAAAGATTCCCATCCGGGCCCGGCAGAGTTAAAGCCATCTATAAAAAGGAAAATATTTTTGCTCAGTCCGAGTCATAGAATCACTTTCCAACATCCACAGTGGGCAGGCAGAGTTTTTTTTCTTTGTGTGCATGTGTGTGTTGTTGTTTTTTTTCCCCTGCAGTTATTCTTTCTTCCTCGACTTAATGACCATTGAGGAGGAGAAGCCCAGACTCTTCAGGCCTGCAGTTGCGTAAGCTTTCACTCACTTTCTAGAAACAGCAAATAGAGTAAAGAACCTCACTTTCCCTCTTGTGTCCCCCGCCTGAAAGGACTGATTGGGAATACCAGCAGAGGAGATGCTAATTAGCTCAGCATGAGCGCTTGCGTGGCTGTAGGGAACCTCCAGTGGATGTCATTTGTCATTGGGGGCTTGTTGAAGGGTTAGGGAATGAAAATGTGTCTTACCACAAATCCATAATAATAAATTCTAAAAAGAATAATATCACATCAGATTTATTGTAGAGTTATTTTTGTAGGTACAACAAAAGCACTGGAAACAAATATAAATGTTAGCTCGAAAGATAAAGAACAAAGTTTATTCCTACACCTTATTTTGCAAACTCTGGCTTTACTGTGTGATTTGTATTTATTTATTTCTATTCTATGTTCTTTCAGCCAAAGAAACAGTCATTTGTCACTGAATAATAACAAATAATAATAATAATAAGGACAATTTAATTAATTGAAATATTTCACAAAAATAAAAATTCTCCAACAGTTTTTTTAAAGACAGATTTTGCATTCATGTGTTTAAGGTTAGCTTATTCCAACTAACCTAATCTGTATAAATGCTTTTATGTAATAAATGGGGGCCATTTTACCAATATTTTCATGTTTTAGGAATAAAAAAGTGTTATTTGAAATGATTATCTGTAGTAGTATTGGTTGTAATAGAAGGAGTAGGAGTCATAAATAGAGTGGTAGTTTTGTATTTAGTTATTTCCATTCTATATTTTTTTGAAAACAGTAATTTGCCACTGAATAATAACAGAAACAATATTTGTGGTATTTATAGGCATGTTTTGGGGGCGTCCAGGCATTGTACAACTCTAAATGACTCAACAGCAATAAAACCAAGACATAACAACCATGACAAGACGACTTTTAAAAAAAAAACTTTGCCCATCATCCACAATCCCTGTGAAACATGAACACATGACGTCTTTCTCTTTTCTGTGCGTTCTAACGATATAAACACAGATAAAAAGAGACAGCTTGAGCTGTGCCGCTTATAAAGGCCGCTATTAAAACGCCAAAAACCTCCAACAAGGTTTTAAGTGACCGTGCAGTAACAGTTGCATTCATGACGACATGTAATACTTACAGTATTTTGTTCATTACCGGAACCTCCTTTCTCTGCGCATTTCTTTCACATAGCAGCATCGAAACGAGCACCTGCACCGAGCGTTAACTGAACAAGCTCAAAAATAAAAACACAGCAGCCCTGGCGCTTTTTGGTGACTTTTTCAGGCGACTTTATAGGCCGAACAAGTAAGTTCCACACGTGCAGAAATGAGCTGTCTCTTTTTATCTGTTTTTATATCGTATATGTGTCACATAAGGACTGCGGATGATGGGCAAACATTTTATAAAAAGTGCACTTTTCCTTTAAAATGATGAATACATATTGGGGAAATGGACCCTATATTTATTTTTAAAGCATTCGAACAGATTAGATTAATTAGAATATCTAAATAAGCGTTTTGAAGAATGTAATATTTACAATATAGTATATATTAACAATATAGTCAAGTCATAATCAAGGAGGGCTTTTTGATGATGTGCACCTTTAGCACCACTGTGTCACATTCCTTTCCTGTGGAGATAACAGAATATCGTGTTTGTGTCACATTTTCAACATTCAACGGTCGTCCAGAGGTCATCTTGAGGTCATATTTGTGGATGCTTTCCGCTCCTTCATTGAACCTTCACTGTCCCCCTTTGCCGCAGCAAAGCTGGTCTCGACCCGCGTAGACGCCCTGTCCTTCCACCTGTTTCTGGTTTGACAGCGTCGCCCGTCCACACGTCTTTAAAGGCCGCCACGCAAACCCCCGTGGAGTGGAGGGGAAGTATCCGAGGAAACATTTGGAAACTATAAACTGCGCTTTCTCATAAATATACGAGCCCGATTAGTGGCAGCAAGAACATGAAATGGAGGAGACCCTTGTGGCTCCCCGGCAACAAGAAAGTTGAACATTATGTTGTCAAAATAGCACAGTCGGCACTTGGCGGCTCGCTTGCGTCAACCAGAGATGATCCCAGCGGACGCTCACATCCTGAAATGCTGTTTATTGTAAGCGGGTCAGACATGAATTGAACACGTCACATTGCAGGATTGTTTACTTTTTGTAGACACGGTATTTTCAATTCAATTAATCAATGTATGTGTCGTCCACATGATAAACATTTTTTTCCTGCAGGACAGCTTTGCAAAAAAAAAAAAAAGCAGGCTTTGCTACACATCTTAAAAAAAGATGGCTGATTACATTTTTTCTTCAGCAAACTGCAAACAGGCTAACCTCGCATGACGTTGCTGTTGAGTGTAATGTTAGCACTGTAGCTCACATGGCTATGCTAGCATCACTAACGTTTGTGTCCTCCCGTCCCACTCCTCAATGTTACGTTCTTGTCTGTGATCTATGGCAAACACAGCTCATTAGCATTAAAACTAATTGTCCATACTGTACACACTTATTTAAGATTTGTGAACCTTTAAACAACACTTTATGTTATGTGAACCAAACATTGTTATTTATTGATGGCAAAAAATGAATGGTGTCATACTATTCTTGTACAAATAAAGGCCTCCTCTCTAATAAAAGCCATACCCCTAATAGATGTCTGGTAATCTCTGCAGTTGATAAAACACCCACAACCATGATTGGGCTAACAGGCAGTATATCGTGGTAGCATATAATGTTACATTGTCCTACATGTTGCGCAGCCATTAATGGCACTGCCTTTATCCACATTGTGATTGATAGTAGTAATATTCTAGAATTATATTGCTATTGTAGATCATTTTATGTCATGCACTACTGGGCTCTCTTTCTTAAAGGCGAGTGTAACATATGTCTTGTTATGGTTTGGCTTAATAAAAATAACACTAATTTGATTCAAGGGTTTCCAGTCCTGGTAAACCCCAACTCCTCAACATGCACTGCCTTAAAAACGTTTCTATTGAAATAAAAATAACACTAAATTGATTCAAGGGTTTCCAGTCCTGGTAAACCCCAAATCCTCAACATGTACCTCCTTAAAAACGTTTTTATTTAAAAACAAGTGACGTCTGCCTCATAGGCGCACGTGCACCTTAGCAACCAGTTTCTCCAAGGAGGTGGGCGGAGCTTGGTCTCGGTTGCTGACGTCACGAAGCTACCGGACTGTTGGGAAAAAAATTAAAAAAAAATACGAACCGTTGCTTAAAGTCTGCCGTGGGCCCTCAAATTGTAAGATTTGTGTTTCAACTTCCCGCTGCGGACACGTCCGACCGAATTTTAAACAACTTTAGCGGTCAAGCGGGAGTGACCGGAGCCGGCAAGCTGCTAAACCCCGGAAGCTAATCGTTGCTAACAGGTAGCCTACCTGCACTTGACACTGTTAGCTAGCGAGCTATCTGCTAGCTAAAAAAGTATAATTCAAAAGTGTCGCTTTTACTAGTTTTTGGACAAAGTTCTACCTAAGTACAGTACAGTTTTAAATAGAATGTTGAATGATATATATATATATATATATATATATGTGTGTGTGTGTGTGTGTGTGTGTTACATAATTAATGGACATTCGTGCTTTTGTACAGTAGTAAACACATACTAGCTTTATTAAAGTACATTATGACGTTTCTTTTACGCCGTAAAATGGCCGAAAATACGTTGGACACAATTGTGTAAATTATCGGACATAATTGTCTTACATAATTTTTTAAAAGTACGCTATTGGTTTTTTTATTACATAATTTACCAAAAGTATTTCTTTTCTTTGAGAATTCGGCGGCAGGTTTGTCTTTGTGACGTCACATCGTCTGTTCATCGCTGCACGTGAAGAAGCTGTAGTAAAGAATTAACTTAAAAACATTAAGACATTATAGTAAGTATCTGAGCTACTTTGTGATGAATTCCAATTCAAATGACTGTGTGTATTGTTGAATCTAAACGTGGCTGTGCACAAATACTAAAGTTGTGTTTATTTACAGTTGACTAGGTACAACCACAACAATTGTGTGTGCCACAGGTATCCACAATTGGGCCAAGCTACTGGGACCGCTATGGAGAAGCTCAGGGAAGAGTTTGAGCAGATTGTCGGCGAGCTGGAGTGGCAGGATGTCGCCGACACTCTCCAGGAGTTATGCTCCAACATCCTCTGCGACACCACCAACCCTCCTCACCCGCTTCCTCCTCATCCTCTTCCCAACCACCACATACCACCTCCGCCTCCATCGGCCGCCTATTCTGGGAGGGCCTTTGACGCCCACGGGGACGTCAGAGGCTTCGCCGGGCGTTTCCCGCTCCGCCCGCCTTTCCTCCCCCACAGCCAAATAGTGTCGCTTTCCAGTATGAGCTACGGGCCGCAGTTCAATCCGTACCTCATACACCCTTTTCACATCAGCCGCCAGGTGGGGGCTGCTTTTCGTCAGCAAGTAAGTGTTATATCATGCAACAGTGCTTTGAAGGATTTGCTGAATTTACCACGGTTAAATGTTGACAGCAGGTGGTAGATTTTGATCACCTGCAGTGGAATGTTGTCATGGTTCCACACAAGGATGACGTAACATTCAAAGTACTTTCAATCTTCAAGTAGTCTGGTGTCCAAAAGTAGCTTGAAACATAAAAATCCACTTTTTGGCAACACAAAAAGCGTGCGCATAGGCTGTGAATGCTTCTGCTTGACGTGCTGTACAGTCGTACCTCTAAGGCTGAAGGGGCAATTTTCCCATAGGAAATAATGTAAATAGCAATAGGATGACTGTGACCATCATATTAACTGCACAGGCAATGTTTAACAGTCACACAAGTGTAAAAATAAGCTCAGAGCTGTTAATAATAAGACATACTGTTTTATTATTGCACTGAGCAGCCAGGGCAGCCGATGAGTGCTACATTCCTTCGGGTTAAAAACAGGCAGTGGCCTTAATATTGCCTTACGCATTGTTGAATTAGCCATATTTTACTGAGCAGCCAGGATGCAGACATGTTTCATTGCTTTTATGGTGACAAATTTTTCCACTTTGGCATCACAAAAAAACCCCAAAAAGTCCAAGAAAAAGCAAGATTTGCTGTTTTTTTGTAAGTTTCAGCAAAGGTCTGTGTGACTTCAAAGGTGCATATTTCCAAGAAAATTGTGTACAAATTCCGATTTTAGAGGTTCTCCTGTCAAGGCCAAAGGTTTTGAGAGTGACACAAATATGAATTTTCATTTTATGGCAATTTTCATATACTCTGCAATGTTGTGAAGAATATAAAGGTGAATTGCAAAGTCACTCTTTGTCATGAAAATGAAGTTACTCTCAAAAACACAATTTCCACTGCATTTCAGCCCTGTCACAAAAGGACCAGCTGACATAGGTGAGAGTGTTGAGAAGGACAAAAACTGAAGATGACTCCGTCATGCTGACTGAGTTAGAATAACAGACCAGATGCTTTAAAAGGAGGGTGGTGCTTGAAATCTTTGTTTTTCCTCTGTTACCCGTGGTTACCTGCAAGGAAACATGTGCAGTCATCATTGCTTAGCGCACAAAGAGCTTCACAGGCAAGGATATTGTAGGGCTCTGATTTCCGAGTTAACGGAATTGGTCAATAATAACGGAATTTATTGTTAATCACAGAATCTCACGGAAAGTGACATAATGTCAATGAAATGCTGTCATTTTGAGGACAAGGAACGGAGTGCTGCCATCCGTCTTATGTCATGCCAACAGTAAAGCATCCTGAAGTCATTCATGTGTGGGGTTGCTTCTCAGCCAAGGGAACGGTCTCATAATTTTGCCCATGAACCCAGCCATGAATAAACAATGGTACCTAAACATCCTGTGAAAGCACCTCCTCCCAACCATTCAAGAAGAGTTTGGTGACAAACAACGCTCTTTTTCAGCCTGATGAAGCACCTTGCCATGAGTGGCAAAATGGCTCGGGAAACAAAATACTGACATTTTGGCTCCATGGCCAGGAAACGCCCAAGACCTTAATCCCTTTGAGGAATTGTGGTCAAAAACCTGCAAATTCTGACAAACCTCAAGCATTGATTATGCATGAATGGGCTGCCATCAGTGTGGATGTGCCCCAGAAGTGAATTGACAGCATGCCACGGTGAATTGAAAAGGAGTCTACACTGAAATATTGACTCTTTATATAAACTTAATATAACTGTCAATAAAAGCCTTTGATGCATATGAAATGCTCGTAATTATGCTTAAGTCAGGAGGACCAGGATGGAGGGGGGCCATGGACTCCTGGCCTGTCACGATGGTGAGCCGTCATCTCAGACACACAGTATGCCATAGTAACAGTTGACAAAAATACCTATACTTGTCATTCTCAAAACATTTGGCCATGACTACTGTATTTTTTGTTTGCTTGTGTCCTAATCTCTACTATGCTGATGTCTCAATAGTATGTGCCGTGTCAGATGCCGCCTCAGGTCATCCACAGTCAGCCTGCCTACAGCTTCCCACCTGCTCCTCCGCAGCCGGTAAGACTCCTTGGGTTCAAATACACCAAAAAAAAAAGGGAACATATTCGGTGTTTGCTTTAGGACGTAGCAGAAGGCAGGCGATAGGAGATGGCCTTAGGTCTGCAGTTCCACACTCCCAACAGAAAAATGAGATTTTAAAAGATTTGATATGTCTTGCTTATAATGCAATGCAATGCTCTGAAGTTAAAAGGGTGCATGCCGCCACCATGTGGACAGAGGGCACTAATGCAGCCTTGCACGTTTTGGTGTGTCTAGAAAAAAAGTCTGCCAGTGGTTCCCTTACCCGAAGGTGCAACCTTGCGTGCTGTTGGCATGCTGTGAGTAACACACACATACACCACAACGCAGACACACTTGGGCACGGATCTAGAGGGTGTTTATGTGTCTTCGTAGGAATGGAGAGGTGTTGTACGCAGCAGTGGATGCTTCTCAGGGTGCTACGGCTCCTCCGCCGCCATCTACGTCCACCTCCTCCCCCAGGTAGAAATCTTCCCTTGTCCTCTTGGAGATCTTTAAATGTACATGACTTCACATCACGCTTTGTCGTTTTTCTGTCCTTTCTATTTCAGCCGTAAGAGGAAGTACAAGCGGCGGCACAAGCGAGCGCGTGGCAAAAAGCCCCCAAACGCCTTCATGTGCTTCTTAAGGGAGCAGCGTCCTACGCTGAAGGCTCAGATTGAGGAGAAGGGCGGCGTGGCAGTCAACAAGCTACTGGGACAGCTGGTAAGTGAATGATAGTCAACTCAACTGCAGAGAGTGCCAGGCATGTGTGCGCTTCATGTATGGTTTGCTCAGTGGGCGTCGCTGAGCAAGGAGCAGCGGGCTAAATACTATGAGCAGGCCTACGCGGAAAAGAAGATCCACAAGGAGATGTCCTCTGACTGCTCCAGCAGCAACGATGAAGTGCGTCCTGTTCGTCTCAACACATAACACAACAGTGACGACCTCGACACAGCATCTTAACGTGTGTGTATGGTTTGTGTGCAGGGTGCCAACAAAAGGAGGCGAAACAGCGACACAGTAGCCACCAGCCTTGCAGGTCCCGTCACATGTTGATTTGTGGTCTTTACTGCATAAGAAACTTCTTGTTTTTCTCCACAGCAGCCCGCCAAGGCGCCTGGGACACCCAAGATGACCCCTCCCCATCCACCTCCTTCTCCTCCTCCTCGTCCTCCTCGCTCTCCTCATGGCTGGAGGCCGTCATCACCACCGAGGCTCACGACTCCCCGGCCGCCAAGTGCCCCAACTCAGGTGATGAGTCTGACATTGAAGGAATGGATGCCCAGCTGCTGCACCTGCTGGGCTGCTGTTAGCCCCGCCCACATTCTGCCACACACACACACACACACCCCCACCCACACACAGTGTTTGTTTATTTTATGTGTAAATAGTCTATAGTGTTAAATGATAGTATTTTAAAAACTATTTTAATATATTTCAAAGTGTGCTAATGTAATCCAAATATGTAGAAAAATCCATGAACAACATTTAAACTGATTTTGGCTGATTGCAAACTACTTTGCAATAAAACACCGCCATCTAGTGCACAGGCGTCTAAATAACATTTTTCTGGGTGGCTTGGTGCGTCAGGTGCCAGGTTTTGCCAAAAGAGGGAGCTCCAGACTTAGTGATCTCATAGGTTGCCATTTAGGATTTATTTATTGAAGGACTTACTTTCCATCTAAGTGGTCAATCATCCTCTAATCTTTAGATCAGTCAGTCAAATGAACTCTGTAAAATCTCATCTTGAGGCTGCTTTGGAAGGCTGGGAAAGTCCTGCCTTCATTTCCTGTTCATGTCCGGGTGAGCGTCTGGCTCATTGAAAAAAGACTGAAACAGGGTGCTTCACATGTCATATTGTACTTATTTTATTTTTTATTAATGTGTTTTATGTCACGAGATTTGATTTGGTGAGTCGTTCGGGGCAATGTGCTGTCAGTTTAACGGAGTGTTACTGTAATGAAGATATGTATTCTGTACTGTAGTTCATATTGTAAATAAGACACAGGCTGAATGGGCAGCGTCTGCATATTTATCTTTATATTTGTATTGAAACAAAGAGCTTACAAAAATATGACAGACTTATGTACAGGTATATCAAATTTTTCTTGTAATTTTTTTAGTGAAATAAATTGGCATCCGTTGTGACTTGTTTATGCTTTAAAAACTGCATGCGAATGCCGATGGCAGAGCAATAGTTCAGGAGTGAAATGAGGTCTATTAGATGAACAGAAGTGCAATATGCATCACCACAGCACTTCCGTCCAAAATGAAGCTTATTTGTCCAAATGCCCTTTTGCATACCTCAGATGACTACAAGTTGATGTTAGAGTTCTTTAGAAGTGATCTGTGGGTTGTCTTGGACCGTTATCACCATCCTCCGCCTTTGCCTCTGTTTTTCCTGGCCAACCACTTCTGACCTAACTGTGAAATACTACCGTATCCAGTGCTATATCGAAATAACAGATTCAAATATCCATTGATTTATTCATGAAAATGATAGCAATTGTCACGGGTGCCCAAACTTTTGCATACGACTGTATTTGTGCCACAATATCATTGACACATTATTTGGTGGGGGAAAAAAAGGGTAAAAAGAAAACTCTCAAGAAAAGTTTTTGGAGACTTTGTTTACTTGCGGTATAAATCACACAGATAACAAAAAATGAACTGTAAATTACTACAAACTAGACAACTGAACTATAGCTAGCCAGCAATGTTTGCCGACAAACCAGAAGGATGGTATTTCACGATCACGTGACACGTTGTTACCAGGCAGAATTAAAGGAGCGCCATCACTTGTGCCCCATGGACCAATGTAATACGAGTGCACAAAACGAGAAAGCTGGTTGAACGACTAGAGGGCGCCAGAGTGCCAGCAAAACCCGGAAGTCAGACACGAAGGAAATAGCGTTTTTTTTTTTTTTCAAAACAAATTTTCTGCTCAAAATATAAAATACATCATAGAAAGGCACAAACAGCTACATGTTTAAACGAAAAGGAAAGGGGCATTGTCATTCACATTAAACGTAACGTATTTGGAGGGGGAGGTCTTCTGTCAGACAGGAGGAGGACTCCTCTAGACGCTCACCTGCTAACAAACGACTGGACGAGGCGGATGGAGACGCCACTCTTCGGCTTGAAAAGTCCTAAAAAGTATCACTGCAGCGGAATTAAAGTAACAGCGACATCAGGTAATGTCAAGACTTTTATTGGCGCTAACACAACACGCTAAATGTTTGCGTCGCGGTGCCGTTAAGTACGCCTCGTTTTTTAGTGTGTTTGCTTTAAAAAAAAGAGCTTAGCTGGTGCGTTCACGTACACCGCCAAAGGCACTGTGCTTTTTTGTCAGCTAACGCGCTCGCTTTGAGTGTACCTTACTCTTGACATTGGAGCCCGTTCTGGCCCACTCTTAAGCATACTAGAGAAATCCACCACCTTCTTTTTGATGCTGTTTGAGAAGAATACTTGTCGTTAATGATCTTCTTATCAATGGTGTACTGTATTTAACCAAACGAGCAAGGTACTTGCATTTACATGATGTAAGCAAATCTCGCATTCGCTCCACAAGCATGTGATGCCGCCACAGAACATTGTGATGATAACCATAGAGCCATACAGTATAAACAAGCATTCACACTCACCTTCACACCGATGGAAAATTTAGTGTCGCCAATTAGTTTAACATGCATGGTTTGGGATGTAAGCGTGAGCGCCCTCTAGTTGCCTTGATCCACTGTCTCATGCTTTCTCACCCAGCGCATGACCTCCAGCCAGTTGTGTTATTCCCCGATGGGGAATGAAGTCACTTCCGAGGATTTTGGCGGTCCATCTTTCCCCTGTTCATGTTGCAACATTTATTTAAAGGGTGTTCTGTGAGCTCACACTTCCTGTAATGCAAGCCCACGTGAAACAAAATAAGAGAAGCATCTTGGTGGATGCTCTTGATGTCATGTTTCAGTCTCACGAGGGAGGAATTTCCCTGCTGCAACGATGACGATGACAGCCTGAGAATGGCGAACATGACGGGACTTCCTTTTTAATGGAGCTTATTTTGATCTTTTTTTTGTCCCTTGTTTTTTTATTCACAGTGGACTTTCATCTGTGGGGAACATGGAGGGCGACAGAAGAAATGCAAGTCCCTCACTTTTTTACAATTGGGCTGTTTTCACACCAGCGCTATTTACATTCTGTTGGAACATGGCTTCACTTCATAACCACAATGTGAGACTGCGGCTGTCCTGACTTTGTGGATTATTTCTAGTCGTCTAAGTGTTTATTTTTATGGCGCAAGGTTATTGTTAATACTAACTACATACATGTATGGCATATGCGATACCAGGCCTGTGTCTGCGCGCATTGGTTCTGTAGCGGAATGAACAGAGAGAATTAACCTTCATCGCATCTCATTCGGCCTCTTTGTGGAGGCGGGACTAGTAGTGAGCGGACCCAGGGTGCTAGCAACAAACTAGCCTTGTGAGAAAGCATATGCTAACATGAATGCATGCACAGAAGCGATGGTTCCTAAGGCGAACGCAACAGCCCCAGTGTGGGAATATTTCGTTTTTAAACAGAATTAACAAGGTGAGCGCTTTTTGTTCAAAAGTAGTGACGAGGGAAAAGGGGAACGCGACCCACTTTAGTCCCGCAGAACATTACGTGGGAACCGCACCACCTCGGGAGAAAGTGCAAGCCAGGCTTTGAGCTTCACAAGTCTGCCACCCCTGTTGTGTTCCTGGGAAGAAACGGCTCCTCCCACAGCAGGGACTCCGGCTGCCAGGTAAGAAGAGTCCTCACATCAAACGATAAAACAAAGATAAAGCCGATCACAGTGAGCTGAGGGAAGCGGCCAGCCAGACACACCGACGTATATTATGCCATATAATTCCTGAAAAAAATTCCTGTGCTACACTACATTAGCAGGAGCTAGCTAGCAAGTGCAAAAATTGCACTTAAATGAAAGTCACAATATTTCTGATTTTGAATCATTGTCGCTTTCATTTTTGTCTGAATATTAAAAACAAAAAAATGGAGAAATACCCCGGGAACATTTCACATTGTCAATGCAGACGTCGGCTGTAACGTTTTGTCTGCGTTTGGTCAAATTACATGCTTTGGATGCAGCAAAACACATTTGCTATTATGCTTCGGGATCACTGAAACGCAAGTGCCACCGTTTTGTATTTATTTCATTGTCTGTGTCAAAAAATGACGACGCGCAAAAGGGTGGAATTTGACACCAGATGGTGTTTTATACACAACAGGCACCTAGAAAGCATTGGATTGTGTAGCACACGACACACGCAGCTTGAAAGTAGTGCAGCGTAGCAAAGAGACTGAATGACTGACAGGAGGGTTGAATCAACGCGCCAAGGTGTTGAGACTGATGCACAGGGTGAATCCTCTTGTCAACCAGGCTGTTTCAGTGGAGAGAAAGAGGACGAAAACGCACATGCAGGCACATGTCAACATATGGAGGCCGGCAAAATTTATCGTGCTGTCAATTGATTTATTGATTATTGCAGCAGGCCTACTGCATTGATAACGCAACATATTCAAGTTTGGTTGTTCGTGCATCAGCAAATGTTGGTCTGTAAAACCTAGAGCGGTTATACACTTTGCTTTGCTCTGCTTTTGTTTTGTGCACACTGTGGGTCTGTGGGCATTGACTGGCAGGCTCTATGTCTGCAGTGAAACCCAAACCAGAAGGTTCTAGTCCTTGGGGGGTGGTGGTGGGGGGAGGGGGTGACCAAATGACAAAGACCGTCTGAGTGCACCAGAGTGGTAGAAAGCACCTTCTTCTGTTAGCTTAATGGGGGTATTGGTTGGCTTGGTTTGTGCGAGTGTGAGGGCTCGTGGGTGGGCCGCTCGCTCGCCCGTCCCGACTGTTGCCAGATTTCGGGGTAAGCAGAGTGTCTGCTTGTTTTTGCTGTGTCACCAGCTTTGGGAGAGAGCAAGAACAAACCAGGCATGGGAGTCATTACCAGCATATGCACACACATGCACATGCACATGCACACGCACACACACACACACACACACACACACACACACGCATACAGTTGGCCATTAAGAGGAAGTGGCGTCTCCACCCTGCAAGGTCAGGTCACGCAGCAACTCATGATGCTCCATCCCAGTGACAATGCCAGGCTTTGTGCGGGCGAGCGGCGACACGCTGCTGTGATGTAGAAGCCGTTTTTCTTATCATCGTATAACACGGCGTCCCACGGATCAGTGGCTCGCTGTTACCAGTTTACTGCGATCAGGAGTCGTCGGAGCCGCAGGCTGGAGGAAACCTGACGCCTGCCAGAACAATTTGTACTGGTGTTTCAGGTCGGGAGCTGTCAAATATCTGCTGTGTGAGGGGGCGACAAAAAAAACAACACTCCAAACCCCCTCCTCATTTGTATGCATGCACACGAGTGCGACTGCTAGGAAATATAACACAGAAATGTCTTTACCTGGCCTCCCCTCAGACACTTTGGGAAGATTTTGTTTCATAAAGTGCAAACGTAGCAGGGCATTAATTGGAAGAAGGCAATAATTGTATATATTTTTATATTTTTTTACCTTTTAATAATGATTTGGAGTGAAAAATCCTTACATTTATTGATGCAATACATCACTGGCCAATGTTGCCCAGTAAATCAGAAATGGATGTAGCCTGGCTAACATTTCATGTCAGCCTCTGCACACGTTGCTACAGAATCCTCAACAAACTCTAATGCTCATGCGTGTGAGTAAAGAAGATGTAGCCACCGATGCAATTCCAATCGCATTATTAATGTGAGATTTTTTTTTATGACACTATTGTTATGTTTACACAATTAGACAAGATGTGGTAACAGCGCTCTTATTTTGAAGGCTGGAAGTGTGTCTGTGTTGAGAATGTCTGTTGACGGTTAAGACGAGCTGGGTGCAAGAATAAACGTGCATCTGGTCTGTTTTCACTCAGCGGGCAACATAAAACGCCCGCATACATTCAAGCGGTAAAACGCAACACGGTGAAAATACACACACAGCCGCACTAGCATGCTCTGCTAAACTAAGCTAACCTTGCTAGCTTCCATTCACGCTCCGTAAGAGAGGAGTTTCTCCTCACGCTGACATTATTTTATTCACATTATGCAAGAGTCCGCATTTAACATTAAATTCCGTTGTTAGTGGCCAATGCCACGAAATCATAGGGCCCTAAACACGGCACCAACAGTACAGATGTTGTAATAGCAGTGAAGGACAAACTGCTCAGCCAGCATTAATGCCACAGATGAGTTGATTGTGAACAATGCGGCAAGTGCACCACCCAGGAGTTTCACTCCAACAGCTGAGTAGCAACATTTTAAAGCGTGTGCAGAGGTAGATACTTATGTGCAGCTACTGCCATCTTGTGGAGTTAATGCAATCTACATCAAGAGGTCGCCTACAGCCAGTTCATGCTGAGGTTTTTTTTGACCCGGCACTTATTAGGGACTCCCGTACAATGTTTCTCAACTGGTTTGACTGCGGGACCCACCATCACTCCTCAATGACAAGCGGTGACCCCAATTGTTTCTTCTCAAACTTCTCAAATATCTTTTATAAAATGACTGTTTGCAACACAACATGAGCTGCAGCGGTGAGACGTTGGCCTCTCTTTATGGCACGCTTGTCTCCAGCAGATATCCGCAGCTGTGTGTCGGACAAACAGCACGTTCATTCCCCCGCTTGATGTGTTTTCTTCACTCCCATTTCTTCTTTTTGCATTTTGAAGCTCTACTTAGAGCCTCCTTAAGCTCCAACAGTGCCAAATGTACATTCTTGCATTTTTTCAACTGGTCTTAACATTGTGATGAGGAGTGGATGTCCAAATTTTGTGTCTTTTTTGCACAGAATTGAATCAGTCAAAGAACATACAGTAAATGGCTTTCTGGCTCGCGACAAACACAATTATGCTTCATCATCTAGCAAGAAGAGGCAAAGACAGGCTTCTGTTTTTGTTTTTGTTTTCTGCTGGCCCGGCGTCACAGCGCGTTGCTCTCTGGAGATCATGGCGAGCGAGGAGCTCCAACGATCGCCGGTTCCCTGGCGACCACGCGCAGGCGGCGGCACACGTGTCCGCCTGTTTTGTTCGCCCGCTGCACAGACAAACACGCATGGAGGTGCGCGGGTGGGCTTATTGTCAGCGAGCAGCGTAGCACCGGCCGAGTCAGACAACAACAGCCACTATCTTGTTCTGTCATCTCTGAGCAGTAGCAAACGTTTATGTTCCATGATTAAGTCACGTCGCCTAATCCGACACTGTCCATACGAGAGGCAGCCACACCGTGTTGAATATTTCATAGTGAATGGATCAGGTTAATGTCACAGATCAAATCAACCTGACGCCTCGTCCCTGTCCTACCTCCCTCAGGGCAGCAAATCATTTCAAATAAATATTAAAAGGGTACATGAGCCTAAATTCTGAGCGTATGTAACGATTACTGAATGACATAGCGAAAGAAAAGCAAGCCTGGATGCACTGTTAGGACTCAGGAAGGCGTTAGGGTGGAAACACAGTGTAAGTGTGCGCTCAGCGCTTGAACAGCCGACCGCAATTTACAGCCTGGACAGCAGAAGCCTTATCAGCTCAGACAACACTTGGTGTGAGCTAACGTCTACATTTTATTTCCTTAAATGTCCACAAGGGAGGGGGCAATGTAGAAATTAATCAAATTAGTTGATCATTGGCTCAAATTTCAATGAGGGGGGAATTTGAAACCTGATTTTACCTTTTGCGATGCCCTCAGAATGCCGATGATCAGAAAATAGCAGATAACCACACATTCTCGTAGCTGGCAGAGACCTCCCCTTAAAAGACTGATCTCATCATAGAACTCCTGATTCATGGCAAACCCTGTTTTTCAACTGTTATGGCTGGGATTTGTTACCGAAATTCAACTCTAATGACAATACATTACACAACACAGGCAGAAAAAGGTAGTAGTACCAGTAGTGAGTGTATTGGTGTAATGCACAAAGCTGTGTTGGCCTGCCTCAACGTGACAATGACATTCCTGTTGCTTGAAATCTTGCATGTTCAGCGTTCTCCCCAGTGGGACCAAAAGTGGGTCACAGTTAGTGGCACCATTGTGGAGGCAACAATGAGTTGGGTTTTTTTTTGTTTTGTTTTGTTTTTTTAATAGGGCTGTCCAACTATTACAACTTTAAATTCAGCTAATCACAGTTTTCAAATTAATCATGATTAATCACCATTTGCAACTGTGTGAAATGTGCCAATTTGTCTGGATTTTATGAACAGAGAGATAAATGACAGGTAGTTGTTATGCATGTACAGTCAAACCTTGAAAACCTTGAACCACCTGTATAGAACGGGCACCTGCCTATAGCGGCCACTGAAAAATCCCCCGCAGAAAATGTACGTGTTATAGACCCTGTGTATAGCGGTCACCTGTCTAACGCGGCCAGCGGCCACCCATTTTGTATCCCTTGGTCAATATCTGACCGCATATAGCAGCCAATATGCCCACTCAAGCAGAAGCTTCATGCACGAAACAGTTTCGTTTTTTTAATCAATGAAGCCGTCGTGTGTAGACTTTAATTACTGAGTCCTAGCTCAGTCACAATCATTCACAAGATCCACACAAACTGTCAGTTGTTCCACATTAAAAAAAATGCCGTCTTCTTTGGAGCTTGTTGCAGACAGTGACACCGTTTATTTCCTGGTGTGAGACAATGTGCACTGGTCAATACTGTAATGCCCTTGTTGTGGGGAAGGAGAGACTCACGTCGCCGATGCACTTTAATGGCTTTATTAACAGCGGAGAACACTGCAGGACTTTACATCCACGCCAACATAAACACACTTCCCAACTCTCTCCAAACTCACAGCTAGCACTCAGCCTAGCTCTCCTGCTCGTGATGTCACACCGTCACTTCCCGTCACTTCCCGTCACTTCCCGTCACTTCCCGTCACTTCCTGATGAACTGAAGCTGTAATGACACTCTGCCGTATATATAGTAGCACAGCTTTGTTCTGTGGGTGGTGTAGAATAAGAAGCCTAGTAGTTCTTTACTTTTTGTTCTTAACTTTTATCCGCAGTCCCACAGTGCCCTCTACTGGTCAACATGTAACAGTATAATTATATGTATCTGCAAACACAACAAGCTTCTAATCACAGACATGTTAATATGTGCATGCACAAATTCAAAATGGCCGCCAACCTGTCCATAACAACCACCTGCCTATAGCGGCTGTTTCCCTTTAGTGGCCGCTATAGACAGGTTTGACTATGTACTGTGTATGTACAGTATGTATATGTGTGTGTATATATATATATATATACTGTATATATCAAAGACACCACATAATCTAAATCTGAATGCACATGTTTTGAGTGTACAGTCACAGTAACCTCGTTTATCACGGTTAAATGGTTCCGGGCCCGGCCGCTGAAAGTGGATTTCCGCAAAGTAGGATTCAGTATTAATAAATGGAATATTTTCATAGTTATGCCATAGAAATCGTGTTTCCGATCTTCTGAGTACGGTTTTCAACATTATTGGAGCCCTCTAGATGTGAAATAACACCCCTATAATCAGCTTTACATTTGTGTTACCCAAAATAGTAGATATATTAGACATAAATAAGATGACATAGACCCACACGGTAGCAGTTTCTTCTTGTTGTTTTCTGGATAGCATACTTCCTGCAGTGCCGAGCAGACAGGAAGTGACGTTGGAGGTTCCAAGTTGAGTTTTAGTAGCTTGTTGTTGTTATGATTATTATTATGTTGGTAATATTGTGTGACATAATAAAAACCTACAGTAACTGGCTGTTCAGGCGATCAGGTTGCACGTTCTGGCGACACCTAGTGGCCAATTTAAAATACTGCATTCACAATTAGAATCTTTCTTCTGCCTTGTGTTTGTATTTTAGGTCATTTAGCCATTTTTATGCCTGAAAATACGTACAATTTGCATTGCATTTTCTTCTTCTTCGAATAATAGGCCAGTTCAACCACGAAACAGCCATCATTTATTAATTAATTATTTTTTGAACCCCGCGATAGAGTGAGGGAGTGATATTGGAACTGCGATGCAGCGAGGGACCGCTGTACACGTATTTTCAGGGATTTCCGACCATACTTAGATGCAGCGAATTGCACTTCCGCAGTAGGAGTTACGTTAGTGGGTGATGAGAATATCTACTTACTGTTTTTCTTAACCTTTCTGTTTATTTATACCACACATACACGCGTGGTAAAGACGTTGTTGTGACGCTCGGGGTGTCTGTGAATGCATCTCACGGCTTTCTAGCGACACCTCCGTGTGACTGCGTGGGGGCACTGCACTGTGCCTCCGTCTGCCGTTCGATCAGAGGTGTGGCTTGACATGATGCGCTAAAAAAAACAGTTTAACGTAATTAATGCAATCAATTAGTGACTGTCGTTTGTTTTTTTGTTTGTTTTTTAATGCAAGTAACACATCATTTTCATGTTTGTTCCAGGCAGCTGGGGGGATCCACAACAGTGGTCTTCCTCCTGATGAAGGTAAGTACTTAAAAATCAGTTGTATTATTTTAAATGAGTTTTGTTTGTGTACCAGTGTTCCAAGTGTGTTGACTCACACCTGAGCGCTGTGAGGGAGGGCCGCGTGCTCTCCCTCCTGTTTACTCCCTTGTCTGTTTGTCCTGATGTCAGAGGCACGCCCCCGCCTGTGTGTAACTCAACCTGAGCAAAACAACACACACACGTACACGTCAGTACGCTGAGAGGGAAAAAGAAAAACTAGCATGCATTCTAAAACCCCACAGGAAATAATGTAAATGGAAAGTGGTCTGTTCCAGGGTCAAAAATAAAACCTGCGCTAGCTGTGGTCACAATTTACAATCCTAACTGTCGTCAAGTGTTTAAAAAAAAAAAAAAAAAAGGAATAATAGAGGGGCCTCCTGATACATCTTTTTCACTTCTGTTCCGATATTGCAGCCTTTAATATTGGCCGATACCAATATCAGCACCAATAAAGGAATGCATCATGCGTACATTTCTGACTTATTTTGCAGTGTGGAATGTTCGAAAAGGCTTGATCAAATGATACTGCATTATTCAAACAGGCAGCAATAATCAGCACCAGCAGGTATGAGAAAAACTGATCCAAATCCGTTTTTAAAGGGAATTTTGCCCATCATCCACAACCCTTAAGTGACACATGAACACACGTCTTGCTTTTTGTTTGTGCGTTGTAAAGATACAAAAACAGCTAAAAAGAGGCAGCTAAGAATGCACGTAATGGGACGCGCCTATTCCATCTATACAGCCTTCTGGAAAAAACCTCCAAAACCCGCCAACAACGCTCCGTTTACATCATGTCACCTGCATGTTAACCAAGCTAGAGCAACATTCTTATTATTATTCTTACTAAAATTGTTATGTCCAAGAACTACCTTACTGGCGTAGTGACTCAACTGTAATCTGGCGTTTATTTTGCTGATATCGGCCCAATATCTCATATTATAACTGTGTGAAAATGAGCTAACTGCTGCTGTCGGTATTTAAACACAAAAACAGCAGATCAATCAATTCTTTTCTTTTCTCACAAAAAAAATCAATTAGCCTATGCTTAGAGGGTAAAAACAACCCGCGACGGTGGGTCGGAATCGTTTTTTGCAACCTTAGAGATGGATTTTTTTCCCCACACAAATTTGGGTCAAATTTGGCAAGTGGTCTGATTTTAGCGCCTCCCCGTCCTCTACTTGCTTTTGCTTGATGTTTTTTTTTTTTTGACTGATAAACCACAGACGTACTGGTGGCATTGGCTATTTTGCAAGATTCTGGGGGGATCCAGGGACCCTTAAATTGGGGGTCTAGGGACCCTTACACTTTGACCAGCATGCATGTGGTGAGTTTTTGAGTTTCAAAATTCTTGATTTCAAAGGAATTTGAAGCAGACCATAAGAAAAGACGGCAAAGTCTTTAGTCCGAACAAGGACTGGCATTTGGTCTTCGCTCATGGTGGCCCGCCATCTTTTCTTTTCCCATCTCCCATCACCTGGAGCCGCCCTTCTCAGTTACCATAGCAATGCCAGATGGCTCTATTGACTGAAAGCGCCAAAGCAGGAAGTGTGCCTCCGTATTGACCCGCACTCTGTCTGGACTGCGCCAATCGTCTTCTCAAAGTCCTCTCGGTGGGGGAGGACGTGTTCTTCCTTTCTGGGTCGAAAACAGAAGACTGTACGCTGCAGGAGGAGAAGGGTGGTAGATAGCGAGTCACATTCTCAGGTGAAATATTTGTGTGTGTGTGTGTGTGTGTGTGTGTGTGTGTGTGTGTGTGGTATGGGTTTTTTTTTTGCTCAGGAGTTAGCGAGGAGCTGCCAGTAGCAGAGGAGAAGGTGCTGGTGGACACTTCACAGGTGAGTCGTTGTACATCATTATTACGAAAACTTTCATTTAAAAAGAAAAAGTGTTTTTTTTTTAAGGTTTTTGAAGAGCAGCTAGACCTCGCTTTGGATGATGATGATGAAGAAGAGGAGCAACCGTCGTCTTCATGTGGTATGTTCTTTAAGACTTAT
Source organism: Dunckerocampus dactyliophorus (assembly GCF_027744805.1). Taxonomy (NCBI): domain Eukaryota; kingdom Metazoa; phylum Chordata; class Actinopteri; order Syngnathiformes; family Syngnathidae; genus Dunckerocampus; species Dunckerocampus dactyliophorus. The sequence goes on along the minus strand of NC_072835.1, from coordinate 22,310,004 downwards.
GATGACGAATGAGGCTTTAAGATGCTGCATGAATTGAATATGTTTTCTTTGAAATATTGTGGCGTCAATATCATTTTCACCGCAAAGACGCAAACAACTGGAATTTCCCTTGTGGTCTTCTGCCGTGCATCGCATTGGAAATCAATACTTTGTGCTGTCAGACCAAAGCTTTATTGAAATAAACGGCGTTTTCAAAGTCTTGCTGCAGCAATGACGCAGGAAACTGTTTAGGAATGGGGTCCGACTCGTTCATGGGGCCCCCCGCCCGCCCCCCTCCTCCGTCTGTCAGTCAGAAGTGGAGCGCTCGTGACATAAAGAGGTTACGTTTCACAAGCTCTCGCAAAACCAGCCTGAAAACCCCGCTTGTAAAAGTTGTCCGAGGGAGAGTGGAGGGATGTTTAGGTCATCGCCGTGGTTACCGTATTGTATATTTCTTCCTGTAAACATGGATGGCTTTTCCGAGCTCGCTCGTGTGTGGACCGAGAAGCAATCAAAGCCCGTTAAAGCCCGAATTCCGCATCTGTGCCTGGAAGCGTCTCCATGCAGAGTTAAGTGCTCTTTGTCAACCTGAAACATCCGAAGCGTTCCTACAGTATATGCAGCGACATAACTCAGCGCTGTCGCTGGCTGTAGTCAATTATTCTGTCAAGCAGCGGGCTTTGACAGATTGGAGAGATTTTAGGCAGAGATTCTACCTGGCAGACATACGTAGATGTGTACAAACACTGCAGGTCAGTGGGTTCATGAGTTTGCACAGGAACGGGCACAAAAAAGAGGAAATGCCTCCGTGGTGCCCAGGATTTCCCTTCATGAGAGCAGAAAGTGGTTCATCTCATCAAGAGAGCCCATTTTCTACTCTAAACAGAATCGTGTGGCCAAAGCCAAGCTGTTTCCTGTGTTTAACACATGCTAAGCTAAGTTGCCACAAGCCGAGCCTTCCATTTCCAAGATGCTTGTGACGCCTTTGGTCAAAGTCCACACGTTTTGAGCGTTCGAGGTGTCTGTGAAGCTACCTGGATTCTTCACGTTCTCACATTTTCGGGTGGTACACGATAGCTTGCGTTAGAATTCCAGCTGTTTCTTGTGTTTATGACACGCTAAGCTAAAGTGCTTCAAATTCAAGATGGTTGCGAAGCCTTTGGTGTAATTGCTTGAAGGATCGAGCATTTGACAGGTGGTCCTCGCTTTTCAGACGTTCCGTGGTTGTGAACGCACACCCGTAAATGAATGAAAAACACAATTCTGGTCCGTAATCATGAGACTCGCTCGAGAAATAGTTATAGCGCACGCCGATGGAAGCACAAGGATGCAGTGCGCAGCCACACTTGGGGAAGAACTACATGGCTTATTAGGGCTGTCAATTCATGAACATATTTAATCACGATTAATTGCATTTTGTCTATAGGTAACTCATAATTAACCGCAAGTAGAAAGACGTTCTTATCTATAATAAGTAGGGATGGAAATCTCTTCGTGGTAAACGATTCGATACGCATCTGGATACACAGGTTGAGATACGATTCAGAAACGATATATTTTCAAAACCGAACGATTCGATTTGATACGATTCGACGGTCACGTTTGTTGCTGAAGACATTAATCATACATTATGAAATAAAGAAGCTAATTTTATAAAAGTGGCATTCTTACAGTATTTTCAAATGTTTAATTTGAGCGGAAACTTTGTTCGACAGTCCTCGAACGCACCAACTAACTGTCTCCCACACTGCTTTCTAGACCAGTGGTCCCCACTGCGGGGAGCGGGGCGGGGGTTCCAACATTATAGCAATCTATTGTATCTTATTTTGTATGTATTGTGTAAAACTACAAAAACAGTAACAACATTGGCACCACATATGAGCGGAAAGAAAACGGGGAAACATACAGTCTAGTAGTCTATCTGTGCAGCGTGGGAGAAAGTTAGCACACACACGATGGTGCGTTCAAGGACTGTCGAACAAAGTTCCACTCACACTCACAACAACTTATACATGCAAAAACTATGGGATTTGTAATTGTATATTATTTTTGAAATAAAATAATGGCCCATATTTGCAAAACTGATATGCATTTACATAAAATTCCATGTAGTTATTTACAAAGATGTGTTGTTTTTTTTTAATCATTGCACCTGAAAACTTCCCGGGTCCGGTGGTTGGGGACACCGATCTGGACTACTACATTTTTCTTTCACCTCATATTTGGTCCCAAATGCTGTTGCTATGTGGGAATGCATAAAAGTAAGCTTTGATGAACTTATTGAATGCTAATGTGTATATTTGTGTGCTGCACCTCTCTGAAAAATGACTAGTGGATGGTGGCTCTGTATTCACTTAGTGCTTTTAATTTGATGTTGTTCCCGTCATAGTTTTACGCAATATATAAGAAATAAGATAAATTACATGGCTATAATGTACGTATGTTCTGCTGATGTGTGACTAGCTAACGCGCTGCTAACACTAGCGCACCGCTAATGCTATTTATATCTGTTCTCGCCTTCGGTCATGGTCGCTTTGTCATAAGCCCACAGGCGGGCGAAATTATCGAGTTCACTTTTATTTATCGTGCGGTTAATGCTAAGCTAACTTGCTACAAGCTCAGACTTTGTGTTTTGGTTGCTAGTGATATACCCTGACTCTGTTTGTGGTATTTAAAGGTGATAATGACGTGTCTGTTCAATTTGGGGCAGTTCTCTTCAGTGATTCTGTGTTTTTGTTTCAATAAACAAAGCACGCATGCAGTCCAGGAGTGTCCAGTTCTCCCAGCATGCAACCGTGCCGCCGCCTCCCATGAACGGCTGCAGTGGCAACCTGACACAGGTTCATGATTATCAAAAATGAACTTCTTGTTACTCTTTATGATAGTTAATAGTGTTAAAATGTGACTCAAAATGTTTCCTGTGTGCTTAATAAAGGTTTTGGGATAGGCAAAGCTTGACACTGGAACAGATCTTTCCTATTTCCATGATTTGTCTTTGCCTCAGGCGGATGATGTGGACTTTGGGTGCAGCATCAACGGTGTAACAAGCGACAGCACCGAGACGGACGCCTCCATTTTCCACAAGGAGGACCTCCTGGTTGCTACGGATACGCCCTCACCGCCGCCCCTCTCAGTACATACTATGGACACCTCCATCCTCAGGTCTTTTAACATTCTATCCAATCAGCAGCGACCATCTGTGTCTTTGCGTTAACGTCCCGTGTGCCACCGCAGTCCCAGCCACGTGTCCCTGGAGGTGGACAGTGAGGACGACGACGGCCGCGGCGCGGAGACTAGGACATTGCCGCTGCTGTCTGAGAACGATGGCCCCGCCCCCGACCTTGTTTGCACTCGCAGCCTCTCCACCTCCTCAGCGTGTGACCCCGCCTCCAAAGTAACAAACACGATGGCCACATGCTCAAAATTGATTAGAGTCTGATTGTTTGATATCATGCAGGCGCTGGGTGACTCATCCATTCGGCTGCGCTCGTATTCGTACTCCAAAGTCAGCTTTCGCCCCTCTCGCTTTGTCCAGGATGGCCTCACATGCAGCACGGGTCAGTGCCTCAACACTCGCTGATTTCACTCTTCAGGCCAACATTTCTACTAACCTTGAAGATCTCTCGGGAGAGTGTGCAACCTGTGTGATTGATGTGCGCGTGTGCGGTGCGTGTCCACTGTGTGTCCTGTCCCGTAGATGCCCCGTCCCACGGCGTCAGCCACAGTCGATCTCTGCTTCAGGCCCTCTCTCTGTCTAAATCTCTGTCCCTGCTGCACCCTACTAGTAAGTACCGGACCCCCCGGAGCGATGCGGGGCCCTGCTGAACCCAGCTTGTCAGCGTCAGAGCTTTTATTTGTGTGTATGAGCATCCTCCTTGGCCACTTCATTAGGTACACCTGTGCAGTACAACAAAATCCACCTTTACAAAGATAGCAATGCTCACTTTTCACTGACTTTGTGGGAAAGAACGACTAGATTTTAGTGCACAGGTAAGCTAATATTGTTCTGTGTATTTAGGGTTTTTTTCAAACATGGTACTAAAATGACTAAAAATTGGTGAACTGGTACAAAATTAGGGCCACTTTGGGCACTCACGGATCAAAGTGCATTACAGCACAGACCTCCACCTGATTATGCGTCATCATCTCCTGCAGTGCCTGAGATATTCACACATTATTCACTGAGAACTTACATTTAAAAGATATTGAGAAACAAAATATGCACTTGTATCTTGATCTGCACTAAAGTATAACCGCTTCTTCCTTGGGTCGCTCTCCTCCAAATAGATTTTGCATCATCTCCTTGGTGGAGGTCATAATGCTTGAAAGCTTTTTATTTAGCAGTGTGTGGTTTTTTTATTATTGTGGTTTATTTGTTTGTCGTAAGGGTAAAACAGTAAAACAGTATAGGATGCAGGTCATTAGATTGTGCAGGTGTGCCTAATGTTGCATGTGTGCCTAATGCGAAATAACGAAGTGTGCATGTGCGTGCGTGCGTGTGTGTGTGTGTGTGTGTGTCTCAGTTGATTTGCATGTGTTGCAGCATGTTTGTAATCATATCCAGTCCACTTTATTTTTACTGTAAAACACATTTATTAAACGTATGCTTCACAAAGTGGTGCAGAGTTCAAAATAAATCATTAAAAAAATGTAAAAGATCAAAGCGTCTGTGTAGGCTCTCAGTCGTACAGGAGTTGTCCAACGAGGGAAAGGCTTCTTGAGGCGTCATCTGTACTTCTGTGAAGAAACATTCCAATCATAACAAGCAGTGAGCGGCACGTGATCATTATGATTGCTTTTCTTCCTGCTGAGAGATGCACGGCGTCTTGTCTGCGCTTTAGCTTGGGCCTGCGCACCAAACCTGCAATTTTTAACCCCTAACCCGACTTTTGTGTGATGAATGTATCGTAGGAAGACATAACCTTCCTCCTCTCCATCCTTTGTGTCCACAGAGCAAAAAGCCTCAGAGCAGCCGCATGAGAAAAGGTAATTCTTACATTTTCAGATTATTAGTCGCATTATCTTCCAGTGTAACGGCTTGGGTGACGCATGTCTGTAACCATGGCAACCAGGTTTCTGGCAGCTTTCCTTCTCTCTCTCTCTCTCTCTGTCTCTCTCTCTCTCTTTCTCACTGGTGTGGTGCGCCCCCCCCCAAAAAAAACTAAAAAAAAAAAAACCTGCCGCTATGGCGGTGGCGTACTTTTATTCTACTTTTAGCTCCTGTACTTTTATTCTCAGATATGAGCGGCGGCCTCAAGGGTGCATAACTAATGTGATGAGTGAGGAATGTCCCGCCGTCATGGAAGCCTCACTTTGAACCACATGATATTATTATTATTATTATTATTATTATTATTATTATTCATTTTATTTATTTTATTTGTTATTCTACATTTTATTATTCGCTTTTTGCCCTGAAATTCATGTAGATGGCATGTAAAAAATAGTTTTGTCCTAGTGGGACGTCACAGTGACGTCTTTTATTGTCTTTCATGAGCTGATTTTATTACCTCCGCCAAGCAGAAGAGGGATTGTTTTTACTTTTGTTTGTTTGTTGGTCGGTTTAGTTCTTAGTTGTGCAAAAACTCTACAAACCTTTGTGGAGGGTTGGTGGGTGAATCCATTAAATCGGGGTACATAGCTGATGCTAATAATAATAACAATATCTGATTACAATGTAATGTAATATAGTCATATTTCCAGTGACTTTGAGAAGAATAAAGAATTAATCTAATAATAAATTAAATTAGAATAGATAATAATAAATGAGGCCGCACGGTGGTCTAGTGGTTAGCACGTTGGCCAATACAGGAACAGCCTGGAGATCGGGAAGACCTGGGTTCGATTCTGGGCATTTCTGTGTGGAGTTTGCATGTTCTCCCTGTGTGTGTGGGTTTTCTCCGGGTACTCCGGCTTCCTCCCACATTCCCAAAAACATGCAGGTGAGGTTAATTGGCGACTCTAAATTGTCCATAGGTATGACTGTGAGTGTGAATGGTTGTTTGTCTATATGTGCCCTGCCATTGGCTGGCGACCAGTCCAGGGTGTACCCCGCCTGTCGCCCAAAGTCAGCTGGGATAGGCTCCAGCATGCCCCCGCGACCCTAATGAGGATGTAGAAAATGGATGGATGGAAATAATAAATGAATGAATCTCATAAATTTGTATTATTAATAAATTACTACTGCTACTACTAATACTAATAATAATGCTAACAATAACGACTAAAGTATTTATCAATTTAATAATTTGTATTATTAATAAATTATTACTACGACTACTAATGCTAATACTTCTAACACTACTACTGATAATACTGATAATGATGCTACTATTAATATAGTTCTGCTAACACTACTACTGATAATAATGATGTTAATACTATTACTGCTAACACTACTACTACTACTACTACTACTACTACTACTGATGATGATAATAATTATGATACTAATACTCATACTTTCCTAATCATACATTTCTCCTCCATTGTTGATTGTCTGCTCTTTTCCACAACTTGCTTTCTTCTGGCTTCCAATTGGCTGTAACGGCCTTCCGGGTGGTGTCACTTTGTGGCGCCACCTGTTGCTTTGGCATGCACGTCACTCACACAGGTGTGGATGAACCGTTTTGTTTTTTTCTACCCTGCAGGGGTACACCTGTCTGTGCTCTGTTATCTTCTCCCACTTTACAGCTCAGCAGCTCCCCCAGGAGGCAGTTAGGGCGCAGAGCTTTCATCTGATCGTAGTGTTACAGTTGGAGCGTGTGTGTGTGTTGTGTTGTGTGATGTTCTTCGCAGGGAGTTTAGTTTCCGCCATCGAGCCCAGTCAGCTGACGACGAGGGCGGCACGGCGCTGGTGGAGTCCCTCCAACATCTCACCCTGTCTGAGTTCCTCAAAGAGTATGTGCTCCCATTTATTTTAAACACGTCACGCTTCCCAAACCCCTCAGCAGAGCAGAAAGAAGAAATGTTGTTGTGTTTGTGTACTAATCTTCATTGACTTTCACAGCAATGGAATGAAAATGACATGTATTGTTTTCCCTCATTGCAAAGCAGCTGCATGAGTGCTAAGTAGACTAACCTCACCTCATCTCAGGTCAGTCGGCAGTGGGGACCGACACGAATAACACCAGCGTGTCTTTATTTCCTGCTACGGCTTTTCACAAACGAGCTCCGATCTTTGTTGTTGACAGAATCGAAGAGGAGGAGCAGGACAGGTGCAGCGACGTGCCGGCCAAAGCCGAGTCGGACAAGTACAAGGTCATCCGCACATTCAGTTTCCTCAGGAGGAGAATGTCCAACACACGCAGCAAGACCAAGGTAACCAACCTTTGCAACAAGAACTTTTAATTACGCGTGACTTCCCGGACGACTCTGCCCCCTCCCCGACTCCACCTGCTTCATCCATTACTGTAGCTCAGGTAGCAGAGACCTCCAAAAACCTTATGTGGTGGTCTCCACTCTAAAAGGCACCGCATCTCAAGTAAATTGTTGTGCCTTTTCGCCCGCATTGCTTTCTTCTGGAGTTTAATTGGATAAAGTTGCTTTGGCGTGCACGTGACAGCCTGCAAATGCATTCTGATAACGACTGATGGTGGAGACATGCGGTCAAACGTTAGATTGGCTTTTCCTCATGGCCACAGTCGTTGTCTTTGGATAGCACAAAGATGTCATTTTAAAATGAGGCAATCTTGGTCTTGTCTGGTTAGTTCAAATTTGAGATAATTATGATGCCCTCGATAAATTGACGTGCATGTATGCGTGTTTTTCATCTGCTTGTCTCTGTCTGTGCCACACAGGCTGGATGACAAGAGGGCTCACTCTGCATCTGTCTCTGCATGTTGGTTCTACAGTGGAATGAACAGAGAGAGTGAACCCTCATCTCATCTCATTCAGCCTCTTTGTGGAGGCGGGGCTACTAGTGAGCGTACACAGAGTTCTAGCACCGAATTAGCCTTGTGAGAAAGCATTTGCTAACATGAATGAAGGCACAGAAGCGACTGTTTCTAAGGCGAACGCAGCAAGGCGAACGCCCCAGTGTGGGAATGTTGAGGTGAGCACATGAACACCGACGACCGACACGGGCAGTTTTCTCAACTGGGGAAAACAACTACCGGAGCCTTCATCCCGACAGCCAACACTTACTGAGGTGTAAGTAAAGTAAATACACTAAGTCCCCAACTAACGAACACAATTGGTTCCAGACGACCGTTCTTAAGTGGAATTGTTCTTAAGTATGGGAAAAGGTAATATTAGCGATGATATAGGTACTACATGTACGTGCATACATATACAGTATATGTGTATGTATGTAAATATGAGTTTGGATGCAGTAGTAATATTAAACCAGGATAATTAATGAAAAAAACAATAATAAAAGTGATATAATAATACGTAATGATAAATGTTATTTACCTTTGAAGAGGAGTGGTCGAGCATGCGTCGTTGTGGTGGAGTTCGAGGAGGAGTTATTGAAAAAAAGGACAAATGGTGGTGGTGGTTAGACTCTTCTAAAAGAGGTAGTGTTCTGTGGGTGGTGTAGAATTAAGCAGGCCTATTAACTCTTCATAAACTTTAATCACACGCTCTGTCCGGTTTGTATCATACAACTACAATTTAGCGTCTGTGTAGGCTCTCAGTCGTACAGGAGTTGTCCATCGAGGAAAAGGCTTCTTGAGACGTCATCTGTACTTCTGTGAAGAAACATTCCAATCATAACAAGCAGTGAGCGGCACGTGATCATTATGATTGCTTTTCTTCCTGCTGAGAGATGCACGGCGTCTTGTCTGCGCTTTAGCTTGGGCCTGCGCACCAAACCTGCAATTTTTAACCCCTAACCCGACTTTTGTGTGATGAATGTATCGTAGGACGTTTCGCTCCTCATCCGAAGAGCTTCGTCAGCGAACTAACAAGTGCTGGTAGCCTAGGCCTTAAATACAGTAAGAGTGGGCGGAATTGGTGTGCCAACACCCTCCTCCTATTGGTTCCTTACACTAAGCCTGGGAGGAGTTGTGGTCTAATCCTCTCCTGCTATTAGCACCTCCGATCAAAGGGAAGTGTCGCTCCCTGTAGTTGGGTATGAATGACTCTGATACTGGCTCGTTAGCATCTATTGTTCTGGCTCGGCCCTGGCTCCACCTCATTTGCAAGACTAAGCTGTGGGTTTGGGTCTCAGTAACCTGCTGAACACAGGGTCCAAATTAAACCTCAAACCACCATTCCGATTCAATGATGGGTTCTGTTGTTTGACAAAAATAGCTTCCTTTACTCCTCTTTCAAACCATCTGTTTTCTTTGGCCAAAATCTTTACCTCGCTGTCCTCAAAAGAGTGATTGGTTGCTTTAAGGTGTAGATGTACTGCTGATTGAGGACCACTAGAATTGTCCCTGCAATGTATCGCAGTAACTCCTCCCAGTCTTAGTGTAAGGAACCAATCGGAGGAGGGTGTTGGCACACCAATTCCGCCCACTCTTACTGTATTTAAGGCCTAGGCTACCAGCAATTGTTAGTTCGCTGACAAAGCTCTTCGGATGAGGAGCGAAACGTCCGACACCTTCTTCACAGAAGTACAGATTACGTCTCATGAAGCCTTTCCCTCGAACTACAATTTAGCTTTCCATTTAGATTTATCTCCCCAGCGGCGTCCTGTACCTGTTGGTCCCATTAGCAGTGTCACAGTGCCCTCTACTGGTCAAGCATGTAGCAGTATAAATAATGGAGTTACAGTACTAAAAGGCAAAATACATGAAAAAATAGACCAGAATGTCAGATGTTCGTAAGTTGGGGACCTAGTGTATAGTATAAACAAAACAGTGCAAAATGGTGCGTGCTGACAGACAGTGTCGCTAGCTCTGTTGCAATACCCTAACCAACCCGAACCCTAACCAACCCTAACCCTTCAAAAATGATAAGCAATGTTGTTGACGATAATTTGTAGCACGATTATCGACCGGTGAAATTTGTAATCGTGGCAGACCTAAATGGAGTAAATCTGTATTAAATCTAAACTGCCGTTTTTTTCTGCTGACAATGACATCGGGTCCGCAGAGCAGCATGCTTGCACTCAGGCACTGCTGCGCGCACATTCCAGCGACCGCAACTCTGCTGGCACATTGCGCCAAACAGGAAACGGAAAACCAAAGCAAGAGCACAACACAGGAAACGACACAAAAACTTGGGAAAACTCTACGCTAAAGTCCAACCTGTCATGCAGGACATGACATAAAGCGCTGGTTATGCAAGGGGGTGTCAGGCATCGTCCTTCAGTACTTCTAATGTGATAGCACACCTCAGGACGAGTGATACTTTTTCTATAATGTATATTGCATTTATTTGTGAAAGGCACCAGCTGAAGAGCGGCTGACAACTCGGTAATGAAGTGTAGGACAGTATCTGATATCGATAAGAAAGCCAATACCGAGCATCTCTCCATGTCACGGTCTGCTCTTAAAGCTTAAGGTCGTCCAAATGTGATGATTTTTGTCATTTAGTCATTGTTTGGTCTTAATAAATGAAGCAAAACACTGGCATGCCGCTGCCACCAGGAAATATTTCTGGCAAGGTGGCTCCAGAACAAACACGATGTCCAGCCTTGTTCCTTTTTTCATGTTTAATCTGTTGAGTCGACACAGCGAGTGGAAGCCCTCGCCGACCTTTGTCCTCCACTTCCTTGTCGGTGGGGATTTCCATCTGTTTTCTCCCTAAATAGATAAAACCCCCACCCCTCCAAGCCCCTGGTTAATAAGAGTATGAAGTAAAGCCATCTTTTTAAGCTCTTGTGTCTTATCACTTGTTTTTTAAGGCCAAAGGGAAGGAACAGAACACACATCGCTTCTCCACAGGCTCCTGTTTGGGTCCCGTCATGTGTGTGGTGTGCGATAAGCCCGCGTTGGGGAAAGACCTTCTGCATTGCCCCAGTAAGTAAAAGCACCACTTTTCCCATCATACCTTTTTTAAAAAACATTTCTTTCTCTTAGCTTGCACCGCCACGGTCCATAAAAGCTGCAAGGACTCCATCCCGCCATGTTTGAAGGTGTGTTCAATGGCTGGCACTGGTGATGCACGATATCTTTTTTTTTTCACACCGAGACCGATATGGTCCCGATAACCGATAACTTTTTGTTATCTACTTTTTACATTTAGATTTAAGTGTAGTTTGTGCACACTTGGCGGTAAGAAGGAGGATTTGACCAACTGTACCTGTTGATTTGTCTGAATCAAATATCACAACTATCAGGAGAACCAGAGTATGACCTGGCAAGGGGTGCTGCATTCAGGCAGGCAGGTCTCTGGCAAACCTTTTCAAACGCCGCGGCGCTGGCATTTTAGGTGGCTGATAAGGTTTTTTGTGCGCTCATCGCGTAGCATTTGCTACAATGACCACGCAAAATGTCTTCCTCGAAAAGTGAATGTTTGTTTGCAAGTGAGCTCGGGGGAAGTTACGACAGGCCATTAATGTCACAGGCAGGAGGAAAAAAAGGAGCGCTTGATTTGTTCACGTGCACAGCACGGGTAATCTCACCTCATTGGAGCTGTTGTAGCTATTTTTAATCAGATTTATTGGTACAACATCAAAATTCCCTCACGTCGGACCGATAATTATCGTGCACCCCAGTTAGAACCTGCCATCAGTTCATGTTGATGTGCTCTGAACACAAATCATTCCGTTGTATGACGTGCAGAAACTTCAGGAGAAGAATGTGGTTGCCATGGTGAAGAGCAGGACAGCATCCCTCCCGCAGAGTGAGTTCACAGCAGGTTGACATTTTGTCAGTCCAATCCAGTCAGACTTCATTCTGAAGGGACTGAAGACTGAAGGGTTTCCAGGATCTGCCTTTGTTGTTATCAATAAAGCTCAATTGCATTCCACCCTACGGTCATGCCATCATTCAGCCCCATTCTCCTTTCTTCAGACTTCACAGTGAGAGAGAGTCCTCCTCAATGCGGGATGCCCCCCGCCAGCTCTTTACCTGTCGTGACCTCCAAGGACGCCTCAAGTCCTGTGGCTGGAGGCTCGCCCAGCAATGGGAGGTAACAATGCAACGCAATCTGCGTCATATGACGAGGATGCGGTGAGAACATTGTGATTTGTTGCAGTCGGCTGAGCGGGAGTTCCGAGTCTGAGGTGGAAGAGCGTCAGCCGACTTCCTCCCTCTCCAACGAGTGGACCTCGGCAGAAGGTATGAGGCCACGCACATTGTCAAACTGTTCTAAAGCCGCTTTCAAGAAAGCTGGGAATTTGGACCCGCTTCACCCACTTGCCCGTTAAATATATATTTGCAACAATTTTAAATGCATCTCAGAGGTTCCACAATAGTGTGCTGAAAGTGTGCTAGCCTTGATGCTTGACAGTTTAAAAGTGCTTTTAGTAAGCCCTACTTGGAACACGCTGTTTTGTGTGTCTGTGGCTTTAATGCTAATGAGCTGTGTTTGTCTAGCCAGAGTGTGACTTCTAAAAGCGCTGTCCACTCCTCTTTATCCACATTTTACACATATACATACAGTTAATAATATGTAGTTATACTTGTGATATCTGTACAGAATACAGCGACCTCGCCACCGATGTAGCAGATTACGAGGCAGAGTCGTGGAGTTTGGCGGTGGAGCACAGGTTCTGCAAGAAGCAGGACAGACGAGTCGTCAAGAGACAGGACGTCATCTATGGTGAGCAGATGTCAACGTGCAGGAATGTCCTTTAGCGTGTGCACGCCACGCATGAAATTGCTACATTGTCGGATGCTCGTGTCGGCACGCAGAGCTGATGCAGACAGAGCTTCACCACCTCCAGACGCTGCGCGTCATGGCCCAGGTGTTCCGCCGAGGCATGCGGGAGGAGGTGCAGCTCGACGCGGAGGCGGTGGAGCGCATCTTCCCCTGTCTGGACCAGCTGCTCCTCCTCCACCACGCCTTCTTCACTGCCATGAAGGAGCGGCGGCAGCGCTCGGCACAGCCTCAGGGGCACAGGAACTATCTCATCCAGCGTATTGGAGATGTGCTGTTGCAGCAGGTCAGCTGGGAAGTAGGAAATAATGGCGCTAGAATTCATCATTTCCAGGGTCAAGCGCGTGTGTGTGTGTGTGTGTGTGTGTGTATATATATATTTGTTTGTTTGTTTGTTTGTTTGTTTGTTTGTTTTGTTTTTAAATATTCAAACTTTCGTTTCTCCTAACATTATGACTTTATTCTCACAATATTCTGACATTATTATCGTAATATTATAACTTCTTCCCAACTTCATTTTCCAACAACTGCAACTTTTTTGTGGCTTTGTTTTTCTCATAATACTGCTTTTCCCCTTAATTTTAACTTTAACTTAACTTTGCAATTTTTTTCTCTTAATATTATGATTTTACTCTCTTAATATTTAATCTTTATTCTTTTGCTGTTTTTAAAAAAAATGTTTTTAGTTTTTTTGTTTAATTGTATTTTTAGAAAGTGCTGAGGACCAATATAAAAAAATACACAGCTGCATGCCATTAATGGCCCCTGGGCCGCACGTTGGACACCCCTGGCTTAAAGTCATACAGTACATTAACCACTCTATAAGTCACTAAAACAGATCATCCCCTTTTTCCACCGGAACCCTTGTTTGAGAACTTTTAATTGAATTCCCAAATTGTATGCCCTCAGAAATGCATGAAAGGATCTAAAATAATGCGTAAATGTTCATTGGTGGCCAGTTTTCAGGCGAGGACGGCGAGAAAATGCGGCACGTTTACGGGGAGTTCTGCAGCCGACACAACGAAGCCGTGGCGTGGTTCAAAGAGCTCCTGCAGAGCAACAAGAGATTCCAGAACTTCATCAAGGTACTTGCTTTCAAAGTAGCAAAACTAAATAACTGGTGGTAGCAATCCCAATATTCTGTCATTATGTTTAAGCAACAAGGTGGTAATTCCCTGGTGCGACGGAGGGAGATCCCGGAGTGCATCTTGCTGGTCACCCAGAGGATTACAAAGTATCCTGTGCTGCTGGAGAGGATACTTCAATACACGGCAGGTTTGTATTCTGCCACCCTCTGCTGGATGTAACCCTGCACTGCCACCGCACGTGACGTCCCCTGCCTCCATCCAAGGGGACACGCAGGAACATGTGGACCTTGCTGCATCCCTGGCGCACGTCCGCGCGCAGATAGTGGTCGTGGACCTGCGAGTCAGCGAGTACGAGAGGCGCCAGCGGCTGCAGGACGTGTGGAGCCGCACGGAGAGCCGCAGCACGGCCAAGCTGAAGAACGGGCGGACGCTCCGAAAGCAGGACATGATGGGGCAGACGCTCAAGCATCAGGGAGCGCTGCTCTGGAAGACGGCCACGGGGAGGCTTAAAGGTCAGGAACACATACAGAGAGATGTTTCTTGTATTTTGCATATGATTCACAGCTTTCAGTGCGATGCAGTGCAGTTGTACAAGCACAATAATAAACACATTGTTACATTCCCCCTCAAAGTGTACCTAATGAAGTGTCCATCTCTCTGGCAGACGTCCTGGCTCTCCTGCTCACAGACTCCCTGGTCTTCCTGCAAGAGAAGGACCAGAAGTACACGTTCGCCACCGTTGTACGCCATTGCCAAGCTTTTCAAAATCCACTTCCTGTTTCATTCCTCCACTAAGAGGACTGTGCTCATGTGCCCGTTAGGATCAGAAGCCGCCCGTCATCACCCTGCAGAAGCTGATTGTGCGGGAGGTGGCCAACGAGGAACGAGGCATGTTCCTGATCAGTGCCTCGGCCGCCGGGCCCGAGATGTACGAGGTCCACGCCGCGTCCAAGGAAGAGCGCAACACCTGGATGAGGCTCGTCAGGGAGGCGGTGGAGAGGTAAGCGTGCAGTTCTTAGTTGTTTTTTTTTGTTTTTTTAGGAGCACACCTCAATTCACTGATTTTCTTCAGCTGTCCGGAAGAGGAGGACGAGTACACAAGCGAGTCCGAAGAGGAGAAGCGTGTTGCAGAGGCTCGCTTTAAGAAGGTCCAGAAGTTGCAAGGTAGAATCACACATGACACCATACACCACATGGACAAAGTCATTTATTCAGAGGTGTGTCCCAAGACTTTTGTTTGTCCGTAATGGGGCTGGAGTGTCCACACTTTTTCCACCGAGGGCCACATATGAAAAAAATGAAAGGATGCAAGGTCCATATTGGTATTTTGTAAACCAACACATGTGCTGTAGATACAGTATGCTAAACAGTTATATGCTGTTTATAAAAAATATATTAAAAAAAAAACTGCAACTCAGCTTTGTGTTCGGTCTTTGCTCTTTAATCCCCCATTTTCACTGTTTAAATTTTGTAAATCTTTACATTTTAATAATAATCTTCATATTTTTTTCTTTATTTTTTACTTTATTCTGTTTTGTTTGTTATGACAAGAAAAAAATATAAAATTTTGTTGTTTTATTAATTATTAATGATTTTTTTCTTTAATTTTTCAACTCTACTAAAATGACATTATTTTTCCTCAAAATATTACAAGTTTATTAATGTAAAAATGTGACTTTTTTTCTCAATGGAATACGATTGTTTTGTTTTTCTCTTTATAGTTTGACTTTATTCTCGTAAAATTATAGCTGTTTCTTCCATTTCTGCTGTTTTTCTTTCTTTTTTTTTTTTTTAAAAACTCTCTTCTTGTAAATTTTGTTCTTGTAATATTATGGCTTTATTGCCGTAATATTATGGCTTTTTCCCCAATGTAATTTTCCAAAAGTACAACTTTTTGTTTTTGTTTTTTTGTTTTTGTTATTTTGTTTTGTTTCTCATAATATTGTGCCTTTTTTTAATCTTTTTTTTCTTTCATATTTCAGCTTTTATGCTACTAAAATGCAGTTATTTTTCCTCATCATAATATTCTTATATTGTAATATTACAATTTTAATGTGGTAAAATTACAACTTTTTTCTCTTAATATTTTGACTTTATTCTGTCTCTATTTTTTATGCTGTTTTTATGTTTTTATTTCTATTATTTTTTTTAACATAATTTTAATTTCACAGTGTATCTGTTTTTTTTGAGGGATTCTTTCATGCCTTAGGACATTAGTACAGTGAAGAGCCTGCCCCTAAGTTGCTTCCCCTTTAGGAACATCCTCCCTACCCCTCAATGGTAAATCAATTAAAAAACATGTCCCAGTACTTTTGCCTGTAATTGCTAACTTGTTCCCCAGAGAGCCTGATGAGCCAGGACCAGCAGATCTGTTCCAGCCTGGAGGCCAAGCTGCAGATATACGCGGCGCTCTCGGCCCTCGGCGGGCAGGAGGACGCGTCGCTCAACGAGCCGCGGCTGCTGGTGCGCCCGTGTCCAGAGGAGCTGCCGCAGGCTGTCGTGCTGCTAGCGGCCGCTGTGCAGGAAGGTGCGTTAGCTGACGTACAATTGTTCCTTCTTTTTTTCCAACCATGTTCGTTGTTTACTTCCTGTATGTGTGATTGCCAGCCGAGAACCTAAAGGCTACCTTGGAGTCCAGATCTCCATCCGTGCGCAGCTGGGATTCAAGCAGAGATTCTGTCTTCCCTGTCAGTCATGTGACGCCTGCAGAACCGCCCTCTAACCACGAGGCTTCACCCGCGGACCCACAGCCCGCTGAGCTTCTATCGCCGATTTACTTGCAAAGAGCAAACGAGGACTCAAAGGTATTATTAAAGATAGGATTGCATTCTTTGGAATACATCATCTACATGTATGTTTGTATATTAAGAAGCACTCAAAAGAACAAAAGAACACAACATAACCTCCTTGGCAGAGGAACACTCCTCATCCAAATTTTTAATCCAGTTGAAAAATGGCTGTGGGATCTTAAAGTAGAGCTTTAAAATGCAAAAAGTATTGGAATTTGCAGGAGGGCACCAAACACTGGACATTGAAAGGTGGAAGTTTTATTCTCCTGTGACGGTCCTGATGGCTTCCAACGGTACTGGCATGACAAGGACATCCCACCTGAGATGTTTTCCACACGGCACAGTGGAGGGGGCGCCATCATGATCCTTCAATGGAACAGTGGAGCTTCAGGTTGTGCAGGGGCGTCAAACGGCAGCTGGCTATGTGGAGAAGTTGCAGGGGGGCATCTCTCATGATGAAGGCCCTCGTCTGTGTGGTCATGACTGGCTTTTTCAACAGGACAACTCTGCACTTCACAAAGGACTTCTTCCAGAGGAATAAGCTCACTCTTTTGGACCATCCTGCGTGTTCCCCTCATCTACATCCAATGGAGAACATTTGGGGATGGATGGCAAGGGAAGCTTACAACAATGGACATCAGTTCCAGACGGTGGATGCCTTCCGTGAAGCCATCTTCACCACCTGGAGCAACATTCCCACTAGCCTCCTGGAAACACTGGCATCAAGCATGAACAAACCCATTTTTCATCTGATTAACACGAATGGTACAGCTACTCATTACTGACTCCTTTTTCTACATTTAATTTCTATTTTTGGGGGGTTCAGGGCCTTTTTTTGAGCTATGTTCATGAAATTTTGATCAGCTGATGAACAGCCTATTTCACTTGAATGCTGCTTTGAATAAATTGTTTACTCGATTTTTTTTTTTTTTTGGTCTCACTTCTATTTCTTCTTTTTGCATTTTGATGCTCTACTTAGAACCTCCTTAAAATCCAACAGTGAAAAATGTACATTCTTGCTATTTTTGTTCAGGAGTGTATTAGCAGGTGGATAAGGCAGCTGTAGAACCCTGTACAGCCTCCAGGGGGTGCACACGCCTCACAAAAGCAACTCCACCTCAGTGTTTACATTGAAATGTGGCCTTTATTCATGTGAATTGAGTGTTTTCTCGCTTGTGTATTAACAGATTGCTCGCAGTGTTCAGAGCCTCACACAGCTGCTCTACAGTCTACAGGTCAGCAACGAATGCATGCGTCCTTCCTTGCATGTGCTGATGCCGTGCTAATGTCATATTGAATGAAGATGAAGGCGTTTTGTGTGACCCGCTGTCAGAGGCGTTTGCTTCCTTGTAGAGTAGATAAGATAATATAATCTAAGGTAGGGTGAAGGGTAAAGTAAAAGTCCTGCTGGCTAGAAAATGGGCATCTTGATTTGACACTGCAGGATATGCTGCCTGCCGATCCAAGGAAGAGAAATTTGCACACAAATAGAGACGGCGTGCTAGCATCACATGATCAAACACGTAGGTCAAGCTAGCTGGCTCAAGACAGTGCGTGGTATGCTGCATGCCTTGGTCATGTTTGATCGATTAATTGATAGGCAATCCTGGAGTACCATGTCTGTGTCTAAACAGTGAGGCGGCAGGGAAGTGTTGCGCTTGTATAAAATTTGAAACAAGTAAGGTAAATGTAAATATGTAAAATTAAATGTGTGCAAATGTGTGCGGAGCCTAGTCGGGCTCTGTTGATCACATTTTCATATTCAAACTTCTGCTTCCTTGTTGCTTTCACCCGCAAAGCTCAGGTGAGCCGTCACGTTTCCTCATTCAAATGCGGATGAAGTCAAAGCTGTGGTTTCAGTTTTTGCATCCGCCCTCCCTGCTGTGTGTGTGTGCTCCCCCAGGCTGCGGTGACCATCCAGGACAGCTGCTACGAGCTCCAGAGGTTCCTCTTCAGAGAAGACAGTCGCCCTTTGCCCCGTGATCCACGCCGCCAGCACGCCTTACAAGAACAGGAGAAACAGCGCCACCTGGAGAAGAGGAAGGAGGAGGCGGTTTCGACTCAACGGCTCCACGACTGCCTCCGTCAGGACCGGGAGCGCTGGGTGAGGGAGTGCCATGCCCGGGAGAGCCAGCTGGGGGAGAAGGAAAGCCGTGTGAAGGAGAGGGAGCGGCAGTGCCACCTGGAGGCGGAGAGACTGAGGCGCGAGCGGGACGAACTGGACGAGCAGCTGGAGGAGTACCAGCAGAACCTGGAGAGGCTCCGCGAGGGCCAGAAGAGCGTGGAGAAGGAGCGGGAGCACCTGGAGAACCACAGGAAGCTTCTCCAGACGTGGAGGCACAGCCAGCAGAGGAGCCTGCCCAACGTCATCCCTCACATGGTCATTCCTCTGGACGGGCAGCAGGTGGGCGCGCTACACGGCGTCGCCACTTAAAGTGTCTCCGGCGGGCCGCAGAATGCCCCCGGAACACCAGGCTCCTTCCACGCAGCTCAATTCCCTCTTGATGTACGGGCTGCGATAATGAACGCCATTTCAGCGCCATTTGTGCTGGTGCACCAGCAGCGCCACTCGCCAATAAACATCTCCATGATGGATGGTAATTAAAGTGCAGCAAATAAAAGCCCCGCTGCAATAATTAAAAGCAGGCCCACGCAGCCTGGAAGCTACTCCAGTGATTGGGTCTTTGTCGGCAAAGCCCCACAGTCGAAATGCCCCCTCCAGTTCTGTGGCCTTTTTAGTGACGCTAAGCTAGCATGCAGTTTGAGCAGGCAGCTGTGAGGCGTCAAAGCATGCTAAACACTCAACATGCTTTTGTTTTATTCACTTGCGAGACCAGATGAGGCTCACCTGGCCTTTCTGGCACAATTTCTTTATTTGCATCTATCTTTTTTAGTCCAAGTGTCTAACAGCGGCGTGCAGAGCGAGTGGTACTAATGCTGCAAGGCGGAATCTCAGGCTTGCTGTAATTGGTTGTACTGCAGCCAAGTGGGGGGGGGTTGACCTGTTCATTTAGAATGCTATGTGGCAAGCGGAAATGACTTTTATGTATTTATTGTATGGCAGGATAAGGTGTGTTCTTTCTATCCTTGACCTTTCTCTGATCCGGCCCCAGGACTCGACGTCGAGCCTGTCCTGTGGTCACGCTGGAAACTGTTCGGTCTTCTTGAATGAGGCAGCGTTGGCCGACGAAGGAGGAGGAGGCCTCAACAACCGCCACCGCAAAGGCAGCGACGCCAACACGCACAACTGCCTCAACATGCTGCTGGCCAGGTCCAACAGCAGACAGCCCTCCGTGGACAAAACCACCACCCACAGTCCGGACCTGGACAGCCAACCTTGGAGGACGGGACGGGGCTACCTGGTGGGGTTGGACACACCTTCTGGTAAGACCAAATATTTGAAAATTTTAGATGATGGATCTGAAGGATTATGTGCTACATATTCCCAGGCATGCACTTTTTAAAGTATTTCATAAATCAATATGGATAGTAACGTGTGTATTGATCCTTTCCGGTGCAGCACAGGACATTTTGTTTGTAGATTTTTTTTATGTTTTAAAACTAATGTAAAATCTGTAAAAGGACTTATTTAGTGCAGTTTTTGCATAGATGTTCTTAATAAATCTACCTAGCAGTTGAAGTGGTTTCCCTACTGCCCTCAGTGGTGTGACAAAGCTGCCAGTCAGTTATTGTCTTTTTCTTTGAGCACACATGAGAAACTGTGAGAAGGTAAACACAGCAGCTGCCTACACGCTGTCCTCAAACGATACACACACACACACACACACACACACACACACACACACACACACGTTCTCAAGGCTGAGACCTCATCTGTCCTTCCTCTCGGTTAATCAGTGTCACCTGACAAAAAGGTGCCGTCCTTTATCACATCACACCCACTGCACCCCGACCTCGCTGCTCGCGCACCCACCCCCTTCTGCCGAAAGGAAATGACAATCAATGGCCGCCGATGGAGTGGTGGGGGACAGACATTAGCGTGTGAATCACAGTCCACAAGCCACAGCTGACTGATTGGGTCATCGATCTGGAGGAAAATCTTTGCAGAAGTCATTACAGCGTCACTTGTCACCCAGGCCGCTTGGGGGGGAGATGAAGTATGAATCCTCACCTTCGTCAGGTGGAGTGTGATCTGCAGCCCCTTTTCTCCAACTCAACGTCTCCCTCATTGATCAGCTTATTAACCCCCACTGCCTTAAAACAAGCACACCAGCCCCCATTTGAAACCCTAACCACTCGTTAACAAGGCTCCAGCGCACCATACTTGACCACAGCCCCTCCCCTGGCCGTCTACCCAAAATGCATTTCTCTGCGGGTCCCACAGGGGCCTGCGGTTCAACACTAACTGGATAAAATCCTCCCTCAATTGCAGCCGCTCCAAAGCCTCTTTCACACAGAGCTGCCACAAAATAGTCAAAACAGAGCCGTCCGTCGTTGTTGCACATGTGCTTTTTGCACAGAACTCAGTGAAGCAGGACAACGCCACAACTGTGTGCGCTTTATTAGTGTAAGATGGCAATAAATTCACCACAGAAAGGAGGAAATAACCCCTTTCACACAAAATAGCCACCACAGAACTGACATTTTTCCGCCCCTGCCTGTTACACAGAACCCCCAGAAGCAATAAATTCAGAAGTAAACATTAACCCCTTTCACACAGAGCTGTCTGTCATTTTTACACCTGTGCCTTTTAACATAGAACCCCGAGAAGCAGGATGACGTGCGCTTTGACAGTGCAAGACGTGGATACATTCATCAGAAGAAGAAGAATCAGGATAAAAGGAAAGCCTTCAGTGGACACCAATGGCTATTTTGCGGCATCTCTGTGTGAAAGAGGCATCAGAGCTGTAACAGAAGCATTTATTTTTACATATTTTAATGTTTGTATTTTTATCTGTACATTTTTTTTCAATATTTCTAAACATAATCCAAATGCAAACTACTAAAAGGTCTTACATACATCACTAAAGTCATAGTAAAGAATGGTTGTTTAACATTTACTTCAGTTTATTATTATTTATTATTATTGCTAATGCTAATGCTAAAAACGCCATGAGAGGAGTCCAAGCTAGTCCATCCGTTTCATTGGCAGCCGAATTTGATCATCAGAGGTCACTGTGGCGCCAACAGTGACGTGGACGCCCTGCATTTAAACACACAGGTTGTTGTTTTAAGCTTAAAGAAATATTATATACTGTTGCTTTAAATGGCACATGTAAGGCACAAGGCATCAGTGTCTTGGGTTTGAGTGAACGTCGTCATCTGCGGCACGCCGACGTCTAATCTTTCACGTCGCTGACCGAGGCTCCTCTAACACACTCTTAATGTCATTCATCAAACACACACGCTCTCCTTCAGGGAACACAATCAGGTAATTTATAGTTCATGCCATCTGTTACCATGACAGCGCACCTGGCCCACTGCGAGACACACACACACACACACACACACACACACACACACACACACACACACACACACACACACACACTTCCAGACACATGCCCACCTCCAAAAGTCCTCTTTATTTAAAAAAACCACTGCTATTGATCCTCAGGAGGGATTAGGAGAGCAGCTGGAAACACAGCAAAGAGTTTTTGCTGACTTGAGGCCCAAAATCTTTAAATCATCCACACACGTTGTGGGTGGAATTCCCCAGGTTTTCATCCATACGTGGGCCCAATAAGGAGCAGCACATTTTATAGTCTGTAATATATAGCTATAGGACTCGTAGTGTATAAATCCACTGCCAAAAGTATTGGTACACAGTTCACTCGAAGGCCACTTTAGTCTGGTAGAGCAGCTCCGAATATTAGAAACACTGCAAACGATCATCCCAGTAATGGCAATAAACACTTTCATTTGGTCAAGAACATTCACCGGCTGAACTGAATTTCATCCCTTGCCACTCCGTGCTTCATATTCTCCGGCTTCACTCTGTTACGCTTTTTCAAAAATATGTAAATTCATCAATTGTGCTGTTTCGTGGTTGAGTATGGCCACATGGAAGGTACAGGTAGGCACGTTTTAAACTAGCATCAAGGCTAACCCGTGTCCGATATGATATTGTGGCAGCTCTGATATATAAAATCGTTGGGACTTTTAAAATCAGCGAATTGTATGCTCTGATGACAACACATGCTAATGTGAGCTATGGCTCTTTGTGTTGAGGGGATGCTGTCCAGACGGTGTACGGTCGGTATGTTGCCATGTGTCAGCCGTACCCGTGATGGACGGTTTGAGACGTGCGAGAGCAAAGTGCAGCGACTATTTTGGTCTGCAAAGGTGCAGCAGCTCAAAGGTCAAAGAGCATCTTGAGGAGGAGGATGTTGTGTGATGAATGAAGAAGGTGCACTCGCTCACTCGCTCTCTTAGTCTGTCACCTTTAATGGTGTCATCGCTCCCAAGCAGACGCGACAGCTTGGAGAGTGACACGTGAACTTTGACCCCAGCTGCAACAATGACAGCCTTCCCCGACGTCATTACTATTATTATTATTACGATGATGCAATCATTTCATTTCATTCCTTTTCCACATTTTTTATGTTGACTCCCCCCCAACACAGATCACAGCCGCAAGGTGGAGATGTGGTCGTCAGGGCCGCCGTCCCGTCCCCCCCACCCGCAATCAGACCTCAGCCACCTGGTTTCCATGGAGACGGACAGCGGCGGAGAGGACAGCCCGGAGGAAAGCATCGTGTACCTTTGAGCGAGGACAAACACGGACGTTTAACAAAGTATTTCTTATCGGTATGGTTCATCATTGTATTGTTTTAAAGCCGTGCAGACTGTTTTGTTTTGCTTTTTTACGTGTTTGTGTGATCTGTAGCAGGTTCCTGCAGCCTCTTTTGCGTCCCCTCCTCAGGTCAGCGTTCTCCGCACTTTTTAAAATGTGCCACCTGAGTCTGCCATCAGAGTGCATAATACTTCCTCATACAGTATAGTGGCCTGGAGGCCTTTATCAGGAGTACTTGGCATTTATTTGGGAAAAGGCTTTTATTTCTGCAAATGTATTTTGTATTAATAATAATATTAACATAAATAAAAGTAAAAATATATATTTTTTTAAGGTTTTCCAAAGATTAAGTAATGATCCAGTAATATGTAATATTACAGAACAAAAATACCTTATTCTGTATTGTATAATATTTCAGGAAATACGGTAATAACTTATAATTGTTAATATTCCCAAGTGCAACAGGACAAGTGCCAAAAAACCCCGCCAATAATAATAATAATAATGTAAGAATTTGACAGTCTAGTGGTATAATCCGATTTTGATAATTGAAAGATGCAAAACGCTAGATTAAAAAAAATCATATATGCATTTTAAGGCTACATTCACTACATTCACTCGGACAAATTTCTTATTACATTTCTGTTCAATGTATGAAATGGCTATCTTTTAGTTGAAGAAAGCACAAGGAAGTGTGTTTATTTTTAAATCACTATCTTTTAGGAAAGGTGAATTTTGCATTTTTATTTTTCATTATTACAGTATTTCTTTACACAACTTATTACTAAGTGACATCCAGCTAAAAGACACCAATTCAATCCATGAAGACACATTTTAACTCCAAATATGGCCGGGGCATATCTTAAGCATACATACTGTATGTAGGATTATATAAAGCAGCTTATGTGTAATCATTAATATCTCAGTAAGTGGCAGGGGAGACAAGTGCCTCATTCCTCGCTTAACTTTGAACATGGTGATCATGATGTCCTATTTGTATCATGTATATACTGTATATAAGGCTATTTATTTATCCTAAGGGCTTTACATGTTGTATTTCTGCCACAGGTGTGTTTTTGTCGTGCGTGTTCTTGATGGTGCTGATAAAGTGGACTTTTGTTGCAACAGCGGCGCTCGTGTTCCACTGATTTGAAACCGGACGCCGTGGCGGTCCAGGAGGTTGATAAGCAAACATTTTGAGTGTGCCAGCGAGCGACGTAGACGTGCAGTTGCCAGCGGTGACAGGTGGAGCAGCAGGTGCAGCAATATCACAGCAAAACACGCACATTAACAGTGGAAGAACATGACAGAAGACGGCATTGTAGCATTATTTCCCCTATAGACAATCATGGGAGCAGAAATTGTCAGTTCCAGGGTCAAGCTGTGGCCGTTGCAGAACCTTTTATGTGTACAGGTGACGTTTTAAGTCACATTTTAACTGTCATACAACCATTTCATAGTTAAATATATAATATAACACAATGCTACCCCTTTGGGAGAATTCGCTTGTGTTGTTCTTTGGCTTTTCTTTGTGATGCCACCGCAGAAGAGCACCATTGGTGGCAACGTTTGACGTTAACCACAGAACCAGCAATGGAGTTTACGACTTAGGCTGCTGTATCAGGCTGATTTTACTTTCAGTTGTACTACACCACAGTGGTTAACTTCTTTTTACACTTGCATGTGAGTTAACAATGTTAAAATGTTACCCAAAACATTGCCTACACACTTAATAGCTGTATTATAATAATATTACATTTTAAATGTTTGTTCTACGTTATATTTTATATGAAATGATTGTTTGTGCCCTGCGATTGGCTGGCGACCAGTCCAGGGTGTAACCCGCCTCTTGCCCGAAGTCAGCTGGGATAGGCTCCAGCATACCCGCGACCCTTATGAGGATAAGCGGCATAGGAGATGGATGGATGGATATTATGTTATTTAATTATTGTTTTATATATATATAATATAATATTATAATCTATTAAATTAAATAATATGCTGTAAGGGCGGCCGCAGTTTGACCCTGGAACTGATTATTTCTGTTTACCTAATGAATTTAGTTAGTTCTAGTCAATTTCGTAATATATATATACAGTATATTATTGAATAATTATTACATCTGTGCTATGCTATGTTATGCTATACTATACTATACTATAAGGATGGCCACAGTTTGACACTGGAACTGATGTTTTCTGTTTACCTGATGAGTTTTGCTTTTAAATGGCCACAGCCATATTGTACTGAGCAGCCAGGACAGACGTGTGCATTGCTGCTACTGCTACTACTACGACTGCTACTGTGTGGCAGTAAGGTCCGTTTCCTGTTCTGTGGTTATACTCACACGTTTCCTGGTGGCCTTGTTGATGCTGGTACCTTTCTGAGATGACAGAAATACGGAAAAAAGCCAAAGAAGAAGCCAAAATCCACTTTGAACTTCAGATGCTCAATGAGCTAAACGTCTGGCTAGACATCACGCACGGGAAAAAAAACCAAAGAGTTTTTGTCTGCTGTATTTTGGGAACTTTCCGTCGTGATTCCATTTTATACACTTAATTGATCCCTATTTCACAGCAGGTTGATTTCCCGTAACTTGCCGGCAGATAAAGTGCAAACTGTGTTTTATTCCCTCCTCGCCGTCCATCATGTTTATCTCCTTCCCCTCGCCGTTAAAATTCAGATGAGCTCGTCTTCCTTGCCACTGCTTTCGGTTTTTGAGACCCGAGCCCCCCGAGTGAATCCATTTCCAGCCTGCTCCAACGAGCTGTGATTTCATGGCGCGAGCGGCAGCGCCTAACTTTGCCACGGCTGAATTTTACAAACTTGAAGGTTTTTTTTGTGTTGTTTTTTTCGTGAAGGCAAACGTTCCGTGTGAGTGTGTTTGTATTCGTGTGTCAATCATGTTTGACATCCTTAAACATGGCTGCTTGCTCTACATTAGCAGAAATGCTAACACATATAATCTGTGTACACAGTATGTATACAAGTAATTAGTGTTTCATTAGTCATCCATTCTCCAACAGAATGATTTATTTTTAATACTTTAGTGTTAAAAGTCCCTCACGGATAATTCCGAGTCATTCTTTTCTCATTACCTGCAATAACACGGCCTCTCTGTGTTTGTTTTAATGAGCCGATTGCATCCATGCAGAAAAGCCCTCAAAGAAGGAAAAAGCTTTTATCGCTGAGTCATCCTCCAAGGGTGTTACACCTCCCCATGGCTGTAATGACTTCTGTAGGCTAAATAAACCTGCCTGGCCCAAATGTATAAAGAACAATAAATAACAGCCGATAGTGCTGCGTTTTATGGCTAAGCAGAACAATAATGCAACAATATAGAGCACAGATACACACTAGGACCTTTCTCCCGGGTGGAATTTACAGAGACACGCTGTAGTCAACCACACGAGGACAACTTGTTTATATTACTCCCAGCTTTTATGTTTATGTTACTTTTGACTTTTATATCTACTTTGGCACACTTTCTTGTCCAAAGTTTGAGAACTATCTACGCCAGAAATGCACCGGGGACTTGGGGAGACAGCGTGGTCAGTAGCACATCCGCACATACAGTATTTGCCTTGTCTTGTTACATTGTAACGTACGGTATGTTCAGTTCATCTGGTATATGGTTTGGGATTTCATAGAAATACATATTTTTTTTAAGAAAACATTTTGAAAATATTTGTTCTATTTAATAAAATAAAAAATATATTGTTTCAGCATTAAAGGGCTTTTTAAAATGTTATTTCTTTATTATTATGAAATTCATATATTACTTAAAGCATTAAATATTCTTATATATTACATTGCCGCATATCCATTTAATCTGGTGTATTCAGTATTTCAATATTTAAGGAATATTTTATGTGTGTGTGTGTATAAATATTAATCATTTTAAAAATACATTTTGATATTAAAAAATACAAATATTACTTTATCGTTAAAAAGGATGTTTTTAATTATTTTATGAATGTTAAGTTCATATTTATTTAAAATATATTTCAAAAATGTTTGCTGATTTTCTTTATTGTATTTGTTACATTGTAACATATTAATTTATTCTGGTGAAAATATTAGTTTTATTTAAATATATATATATATTTCATCATTAAAGTATGTTTTGTCATTTTATTTCATTATTATTATGAAATTACGTTTATATTACTTAAAATGTTTGCTAATTTTCTTGTGTTACATTGTAAAATGTATTTAATCTGGTATTTTTGTATTTTTTTCTAGAAATATTTTGTGTGTGTATGTTTAATTTGATGTATTTTTTAAATATTTTGTGTGTGTATGTATTATTATTTTTTAAACATTTAACATTTTCAATTATTTCATGATTATGAAATTCCAATGTACAATACTTTATTATTGGTATTATTATTAGTTGAGTAAATAATGTTTCATTGGCACGGCTGGCATGCTGCAGCGTGCCAACATGGCACTGTTGCCAGTCCGCTGTAATGTTCCAGTTAAGAGGAGGCTGATGTCAGCCATGACTCTATGAACAGTCAGGACGGTGCACTGACATCATTCCCTGTATCCCCGCTTCCATTTGCTGCTGAATTATTGACGTGTTTCCCAGCGGTCCTGTTGTTGTCGTACTCAAACAGTGCAGCGAGCGGGAAGGAATGACGAGTCTCCTCGGCATTGCTCCGCAGCGCAGGATGACGGCCTGACTTCTCAGAAACTTGATGATGCAGAGAGGTGGTCCTGATGAGGCAGCGCAGGGATGTGTAATGGTCCTACACCGCCTGATGGTGTCCACAGGGGACCGTGCTCGCAGGTGACCTGCTCTTCATTTTCTATTCTTGTATTCCATTACCCAGGTTTGACAGCTAGACTTACAGCCTGAAGATGTTCACCACCGACAACTTGCACATGATGCAACTTGCCATCAATACATGCCTGGGAGGTGTGTCTCTTCACATAAACACAGCTGACTTTGTGAGGTATTCCCTTCGCCTTCGGTTATTATTGATGTCAACTTCTTGCCAGTACATGGTGGTGTGTATTCAATGTTATTAAATGGAATACATTCATAGTTGGAACATAGAAAACCCATTTACGTTTTTTTTTTAACATTATGTGAGCCCTCTAGACATGAAATAGCACCCCTATAGTCACCTTTATACTCCTGTTGTTTGTTTACGCCGCATTGCCCAACTCTTGTGCTGCAGGGACTCGAAACGGCCACTAGCTAGCGAGCTACCCAGTTAGCCTCAAATGTATTCCTTTTAAACTTAAGAAGCCGAAAATTGACCACTTCCACACAAAATGGGAGAGCTTTTATCACTCTTATTTGGGATATGCCATGACTGACTTCATGCAGTGTTAAGGTAATGTAACGTAAGCTAATGTCTCAATGTTTTGTCTTTACTGTCACCTAGTCACCATAATACTACTTACTTACCACTTGTATTTCAATATGTTTTGACTAATAATAGACCATAGTCTACCACCAAATGGCAATCATTTATTCATTCATTTCTGAAAAAATGCAAGGGAGCGATAATCAACCTGCGATATTGTGAGGAATGTAAAAAGGCTTTTAAAAAACCTTATATATTTAAAGACAAAACTTTGTTTTGTTATTAGTATCAACATTTCAGCTACTTTTCTTTTGCTCTATTTTTCCCCATTTTTTTCTGGGTTCTTTAATTTTATTTCTACATTACGCCGTGGCTGCAGGCTGCATATGGCCCCCGGGCCGCACTTTGGACACGCTTTCTTTAGATGCTCGCTGAGCTGAAGTTCTACCACAGCCACATTTTTCTGCGTTTAAATCTGTAAACCGACACAAAAAGACAAAATGTTTGGAAGCCAGTTTAGTAGCAAATTGGAAAAAAGGCGTCCTCAACAATAAGAGACTTGCATGAACTGAGCCACCCTTCCCTACATGCAGAACACACGTTGTACGTAGGGATGGGGCCCCGTTTTGCACAAGGAGGGTGCATTCTCGGCAAATGGAAAGGATAAAGGATAAAGGATGTGCGTCACTGCCATGAGGCATAAAGCGCCCATTCAGGCTGAGGCAGGAGAGGGAAAAAAAGACGAGAGACTGTGCTTATTGCCACAGTGATTGACAGCGAAAATGGCAAAATTAACCTTTTAGTCCCTAATGGTGTAAAGGTACAGCTGCTGCCTCCAAATAAAATTCTGCTTAGGGCCCCAATTTGGCCAGGGCCTGTGCATAAATCTTCAGCAAGACATTCACACTTTAATCCTGAAACTAATTGTTTAAATTGAGTAGGATTTCATAAAAAAAGTACAGTAATAATTACAAACTTACTTATTTTGTGTTGTGTGTGTGTGTGTTTTTTTAAGGAACAAAGTTTAAAAAATGTCCACTTGAAGGTAATGTCTAGACATTTTGGAGGACTGCCTCCTAAAGTCTGCCACAGTATAAAGACACTGACCTTTTGTGTGTGTTTGGATTTGACCTTGAGTGTAATCTGCTGCTGCTATCACAGCCTACAGAGTGACCTTGCAATCTGCTGGCAGCAGCTTGAGTAAGTACTTCATTAGGCGCGTGCGCACACACACACACTGTCCACCCACGAGGCTAAATCACCTTGGCTTGTATGGAGACGCGTTTTGAAAAAAGCCGTCATTAATAATGATTAATAAACCTTCCATGCGACATAAAATAGGCCTGCAAACAGCGTCATCCATCACTAATAAGAAAGCCTAACATCTTCAATAACGCCTAAATGACGTCCATTAGAGCAGAGACACAACAAGTGCTAATTGTTCTCTCAGCAAAGTGACTGGCAGTACAAAAAACACCTAATGAGGAATAATGACAGTCAGGTTTTGGACTTGGTGCAAGTCCTAACCTAACCTAAGCTAAGCTAACCTAACTGGGTTTTCACCTCTTAAAAAAACAGCATCTTTACCTCCTGAGATGCAGGGGAGGTCGCACGCCGTGTTGCATTTTTCCTTGGAGGTGGTGAATAATTAACTGCAGGTCGTATTTGTGTCAGTGTGGGGTTAACACAGGAGCGCCTCTGTCTTGTTATGATCCAACGTGACGACTGTATGATGGATGCTGCTGCTGTTAAATAAAATCCATATATCAGCCTTCACTTGTGACACTTGTTAGGATGTGTGCATGTTTGCACACATAAATACCTCCGCTTAGGCCCTCCCTGCACCTCATTTTCCCTATACAATGACTTGTGTCAGGAAATATTCATTTTTCATCTTGTCAAGGGACAATACCACACAGAGTAACCTTCAATACCCTCGCAGCACTTGTGCACGCTACCACTACCATGCATGGCTGTGTGTTGACTCGTTTTCAGGGGATAGTAAATCCATAGCGCGATACAAGCTGTACACTGACTACTCAAAGTCTATCCCAGGTTTACTTACTCTCTAGTATAGTCCCTCGAGAAGACACTGGAAGGCCAAAGCAGTATGTTTTTTTTTTTTTTTTTTTTAAATAGGTGTGGACATGACCTTGTTTTGGCTCTGCGTTCTCGCGGGCTGGTGCGAATGAACATGACCTTTGATCCTGTGTCAAATGCGAACTTGCACCACCGTTGTTCTGGGAATCAGTCAGCACTGGTTCCTCGCCCCCTCCCTAAATATCACACCGCCGCTCTAAATTCCTGTCCCCCGTCTCGAAACCACCCCGCTGATGGCGTGCCAACGCGACACACAGGCGTGACTTTTTACAAAAACACAATGGCCGGGTCGGGAACATGGCTTGTTCGCCTCACATGCCGCCTCAGCGCCATCCACCCTGGGAGTGCCTGAGGGTTTGGGGTCATTCGCTTGCTCGCTAGGGGCTATGGGGTGGTTCCACGCCTCGCTCATACACAAACACAAGCCTGCGTGCAGCAACACAAGAACATGCATCACACACATTGAGAGTTTGGCCTGCAGGATTGTTCCAGACATGTCTGCTTTGACACCTCATCCCTACTTGTTCCCTTCCCATCCATGTGCTCCACCCAGACAGTCACTCTGTTTAGATAAACAAGACGAGATCCTAGTGTTCCGTTTGCGTGTTTGCCACTGAAAAAGGGTCATTACACGTCCCGTTTACAAAGAATCAAAAAGTTCCTCCCTGAGGAAAAGGGCGTACGACATGTCCTCCCTGTCTCGCGGCGCAGTGACGTTTGCCTCATGCAAACACGGCCGCCTCTTTACGGGTGTGATGAAAGGTCCCGCACCGACCACCAGGAAGGGCTTGTGTGTTTTTGGCGCTGCTGTCGCCACGGCAACGGCACGGCACAAGCTTTGGAAGAGTTTGGACTTTTACAAGTCCAACGATGCAAGGCAAAGGAAACCTGTGTCCGTTTCAGCCTTCCCACATTCCCTCAATGCAACTGCTGGCCTGTTAGCCTGGAAATCATTCACTGAAGGATAAAAGAGAAGATGAGTTCATGTCTTTGACAATAAATATATTTACTTCATCTAGATCACATCTCTGCTCGCTGACAGATGAATTTTTGGACAAGGAATCCTCCAAAGTCGACGCTGGTTGACTTCCAACTTGTTCCCATTCCAAAACAATTTTTCCCGTAAGAAATATGTTAAGTGCATTCGTCTGTTCCAGGGTCAAATATGAACTATACGCACTGTTTTAAGTAACATTTAACACAGCTAAACTTAACCTGAATTTATTGTATTTTCTTAGATGCATATTTTGGAACAATGTGGACACAGATGTCCCACATTGGGGTTTGAAAATTTCTCCCTCACTCTATTGCAGTTTTTCAAACATAATGAATTAATTAATAACTGCTGTTTTGTGGTTGACTACAACCTATTCGTAAAAAAAAAACAAAACGCATACTTAAAGTAATTGTACATATTTTTTGCCCAAACTATGCATTTTCAAGCATAAAATGGCTAAATGCACTAAAAATATGGTATAATGGGCGCCACACACAGGAGGCGACATCTCCTCTACTCCATTCATTTTCAAAGGAACCTGCACCATAGGGCGGTCATCGTGTATCGCCGTCCAGCCAAGCGACACGTGTAACTCGTGCCTGTGAAAGTTTGTGTTAGTGTGTGTCATCGTGCACACCCTGGCTTGCGACGTGACCCCAGGAGGTTGAAAAATGTTCAACTTTTCATCGTTTCATGGGACAGGACGCTAACCCGTACGCTATACTTGCAGGGTCAGATTTCCCGGAGCTATTTGACATTTCTAAAAAATAATGTAGAGATATAAAGAAAAAAGCGGCATGGAAACTCGTCGGTGCCAGAGTAAACACAAGAACGTTTACATTCATTTTACACTGACATTTATCTTCAATACTAGCAAGATCAACACCGGCCGCTTTTCCTCCTCTGAACTACTTTGATATCCCCAAATTCCCGCCACATCTGACAGCCAATCAAAACCGTGGGAGACTCGTACAATTCTCTGTGGATGTGAACACGTCACCCATCGGTGTCGCTGGTCTGTGGTCAATGACCGTCGCCTCCCGTGTGCATGGCTTGCTGCGCGTTGGCGATGAGTCGTGTGGCGCCCATCACCGTCCAACCAAGCCACATGCGAAATTTGTGCGTGTGAAAGTTTGTGCTCCTGCGTGGCATTGCGATGCCATCCCAAAAAGAGGACGAGGACCAATCAGGGGGAGTTTCATTGACCAACCAATGAGCGGACAAGATACTAATCAGAATGCACTTGCAAGTAATACTTCCGTGTCAGATTTCCCGGAGCTATTTGACATTTCTTTCAAAAAAAAAAAAAGAGTATCGATATATAAAGAACAAAAGCAGTGCCATGGGAACTCGTTGGTGCCAGAGTAAACACATCGGGTAAGTTTACATTCATTTACATGGACATTTATGGAAGTTTGTCTTCAATACTAGCAAGATCCGGTACTAGCAAGACTACTCGATCAACACCGGCCGCTTTTCCTCCTCTGAACTATTTTGATATCCCCAAATTCACATCTGACAGCCAATTAAAACCGTGGGAGACTCCTACAACTCTCTCTTGATGTGAATGCCTCGCTCACCGGTGTAGCTGGTCACAACCGCTCGTTGCCTCCTGTTTGCTGCGCGTCGGCAATAAGGTTCGGCAACCGCAGTTGTTTGTCGCCAAAAGGGATAGTTTGGATTTTTTGACATGAAGTTGTATGACATCAGCATCGTAGTCCATTAACAGCGACTTAAGTCCAGTTCTGGTCAGATTTCTGTGACAAAGAACGTCGTTCCGCGTTGCTGGGGACATTTAAGTAAGGAGTTTGGTTTCTCAAAACAATATACGTTCAAAAGATTAATACATTTGCATCACAAAAATGCCTTCTCAAAAACATCAAGCCTCACAAAACGCTCGACGTTACATTTGTATCCCTGCACACTGTCGCCTGTGCGTTCATGTGTATGTGACCAAGACACGCGCATCTTCTTCCGCTGTGGAACACATACGTAAACAAGATGGCCGCGGCGCTCCGTCGCGGAAGTAGATGCTAGTTTCTTCATCACATACACAAGAATGCACAGGCGACAGTGTGCAGGAATATGGTGGGAGACAAATATAATGCAGAGCATTTTGCTGCTGATGATGCAGATGCCATACAACCTCATGTAAAACTATCCCTTTAAGCCATTAAGGCCACTAACTTGTGAATGTAATATTCTACGTTGGTCACTAGGTGTCAGTAATTAATAAAGGCACCAGACTTGAACAGCAGGCTTTTATTGCAGGTTTAAATGATCTCACAACAGGCACAATAATGATAACATAATAATAATAATAACATGTGTTACTGTGGCGACCACAATCACATCTGAAACGCAACTAAGAATCCCTGACATCACTTCCTGTCCGTCATTGAGTCTGCTCCCCTACAAGCTAAACTGTTTTAAATGGCTTATTTTCTCTGATTATATCAACTATATTGAGTAATATCAATGTAAAGGTGAGTATAGAGGTATTATTTCATGTCTAGAAGGCTCTAATAATGTTATTTAGAAGGTTGTAAACAGATTTTGTATGCCATAACGATGGAAATATTCCATTTATAAAGAAGGAATCCTACTTTGCAGAAGTTTACGTATCACGGTGGAGTCTGGGACAAATTAACTGCAATAAACGAGGGCTTACTGTACATGGCAAACCAATTGTTCAGTAAATTAGTTTTTACTGCAAAATAGAAATAACAACATAACAAAATTAATAAATACTTTTAAAATGTATATATATTTTTTTTTTAAAGAAAATGTCCGGGCTCAAACCCACGGCATCTGTCTTTTCAAAAGGCAGCAGATGTACCATTACATTTTGACATTGTATTCTTGTGTTCTGCTGAGCGCTGTCAATCATGACACCGACTTGGTGCTCTATGCCTCATGGCAGCAAAGCGCATCTTTTGTGCATTTGAGGAAAATACGCCCCTTTGCCCAAAATGGAGATGCTCCGCATCTGCGATTTTAAGCTGGCAAAAATAAAAATGGCCCCAAGCCCACAAGGACGAGTGCAGTGAACTTGGCCTTTTAGTGCCACATAATAACGTCACTCATCACAAGCAGGACCGTTTCACTTCTCATCATTAACATCTCAGAAGTCGTTTATGTTAACTCCCTGTGACTCCTAATGCCTTTTTTCTTTAGTGTGTGTGTGTGGTGGTGTTTTTTAATGATTTTACATTTTCCACCTCCAGCTTCCACAGGAGTTAATAATCATTTGCCTTCAGTGCTGAGGGAAAGCGTTGAAGGCGGCCGGGGGAAGGGGAGTGAGCAAACTAATAACCACAACACGTAGTCCCTGGACGCCCGGCGTTTTTATTTACAACAACAATTTGTGCTCCCTGGTGAAGGCAGTTTTAGTAAGAGTGGCAGCGCACTATTTCATTTTTAATGGCCACCTCGGGGGCCAAGCGCTGAATCGTCTTCACGCCATCGTCGTCATTCCAGGCCGTGTTTGGATTCTTTTAAATGATATTTGTTTTGCTTTGTAAGACTCTAAATCAATCTGATCGGGCTGGCATCCTCCACTTCCACCCGCATCTACTTCATGTCCTTTTGAGGACTTATTGATTTTGACCCACGTCACTAATCGATGCAGGAATGTCCATGAAAGTAAATGGGCTGCGACAGCCCAAGGAGAAACTTTGAAATAAAGCTTGAGTCACCTGCTTGGAAAGCAGCCTCATTGCATTTTGTTTTGTTGTGTTTTGGCCTCTGCACGACACATTGAAGTAATAAAAGCCGAATTAGCTCGGGAAAAGAACCTATATTTGGAAATACAACACAAGGTTTTTATTTTTCTTTGCATTTTTGTGTGTTATTCAGTGATGGCAAAGAATAAAAATGCGATGAATAACCATAGACAGTGGTGTTGTGAATTGTTACACATGTCTCAGTACAACATGGGTGTAATAATATGTGTTAAAGGGACTCATGCAGGACACAAAGAGTTGGTCAGAGTTGAGATGGCACGATGCGTGCTCGTGGCGGCCTTTTGAAGTGGCTCGTGTGTTCTTCTGGGTAGAAGCCCAAAGTCTTGACAGTAATTACCTTGCGCTCTCTCTCCGCCTCCCTCATAATTTCACGCCTCCGGGCGGGGGGGCCCGTTGCCAAAGCCTCTCCATCAACTTGTTTGAATGAAAGGAGGGCAGCGGCACAGTGGGAGCAAAAAAAAAAAAAGGCTGCGAGCGCTCCTGCACACCAGCAGAAGAAAGAAAGAGGTGAAATTTTGGCTTTGGATTGCAACACAGCAATTCAAACGCTCCTGCCGTGCGTTCAAAGCATGCACGCTCATAATTGCCTCCGCCAGGCACGGACCGTAACCTCCGATTGTTAGTTAGTTAGTATTGTGCAAAAACCATGGTACAAATTGCACTGAATGAATCGTACAAGGTTTGTTCGAAAGCAAGTTCTGATTCCCAAAAATGAATCATGCAGGGCAACTAAATGAACAAACCTCATATCAGTCATTCTGTATAATCGGAACCATACTGGCAGTATCAACAGAGGTTATGTTAGGTCATTGGTATTACTAGTATGGTTAACTTATGGTACACAGAATGAATTGCACAAAGTTTGTTTGTTCATTGCGGAATTTGAGAAATTCTCAAAAAAAATATTCGGCAAGCCAAGACGTTGTGTTGGAGTTTGGTAGTTAGTTATACGTAGTATGGGTCTGATTACGCAGAATGAATTTGTTCATAAAAGTACACAAAAACGATATTTCTGATTCCCAAAAATGAATAGCACGAGGCACAAATAGTGAGTCAGTTAAAACTTTGCTTTTGATTCCACAAAATGAATCATCTTAGGCGAGCGTTCACGTTTTCATTGAAGTTAGTCAGTTAGTTTTTTTTGTTTGTTCGTGAAATTGCGTCAAAATGTTTCTGATGTGAGTCGCAAATTTATGTTTGGATTGTTTTGTGTAGTAAGCTTTTCTGAGAAATGAATCGTGTGGGGCGATTATGTTTTAATCATAGTCACATAGTTTAGTTAGTACTGCTCAAAAACAATGGTCCAGATTGCACTGAGTGACTCGTACAAGGTTTGTTCCTTTTAGTTGTTTAGGTTCTTTATCTTTTCTTTGTTTGTTTGTTGTTAAACTTTGCTTCTGATTCCACAAAATGAATCATCTGAGACGAGAGGTTTTGTTTGGTCGTCAAATTGCTTCAAAATGTTTCCGATTCCAAGAGTCGGATCGTGCGAGGTGTGAATTTATGTTCGCCTTGTTGATCGTTTGTTTTGCGCAAAAAGCTTTTCCAAGAAATGAATCGTGTGGGGCGCTAGGTTATGTTTTAATTGCAGTCACGTAGTTTTAAGCACGGTTATTCCGTTAAGATTGCGTAAAACTATGCTTCCGATTCCAGGAGTTGAATCCTGCAATGTGAATGTAATTGTTATGTTATGACCGCAGGCAAAACTGGGTTCCACAAAGCAAATTGTACAAAGTGAGGGTTTATGTTTTTATCACTTTCATTTTCATTTTTAGTTCCAATCCGGATCATTCCGTCGTTTGACTATGGGGTGAATGATACGTTCACTTGATCCTCCATCAACCAGGAAGTTACCACCTAAATGATGACAAGATGGACTGTCACACTTGTTTACTTCTGTTATGTAGTAGAAGTACATGAAGAGCCCAATTATGTATAATTATGCTTTGGTATGAAGCTAGAAACCGGGCTGTGTGTACTTCAAAAGCATCAATTAAGCTAAATATCATGAGCAGGCGTGGACTTGAAGCAGGGCGTTCTGTCATCCTTCACTCGCTCACGAGTCAGTCAGTCCAAGCAAACAACAGGTCATCTTGTTGTGTTTTCTCTTTCCATGCGAGCGGTCACAGCTCCCCCTGTTGCTATGGTAACGCCGCTCCGATGGCAGCCAAAGAGGAAGTTGTTCACATCTGGGCCGGGTCGGAGGGTAAACAATTTGCGGGGGGGAGCCGGCTGTTCATTTCCTGTTTCCTCTGTCAACTTCGCTTTCTTCTCAAGCATGATGCCATTATCCCGTGGTTACTGTGACAACGCTGCCCCCGCCCCCCTAATACAGCTGGACTAAAACAGTGGAGCTGTAAATAAGATAAGGTAAGGTAGACTTTATTTATCCCACATTGGGGGAATTCCAGACAAAGTAAACACGACTTCAATTAAAAATGTAACTTGGAGCATGATTGTTTTTCTTAGCTGGGGATGATACCGCGTCGCTCAGAGCACTGCCTAGCAATGAGTCGCTTATCAATTACTAATGTGCGGAACGATACTGAAATATCGATACCGCCAATTACCAGATCTTTCTGCTCTAAAAATGATTCTCAAATAAAAATGTACGTAATACTTTGAAAATTTCAGTCATTTGAGGTCATGTATATGATTAACTGATTAGACAGTGCAAAGTAACTAAATGATAAATGATGGAGATGTTGTCCTTCCGGGGTAACCAAACGTTTTCCAGCGATGGCCACGTAGTGAAAAATGAAAGGATGCAATTTTGCCACTTTGATATTTTGTAAAGCAGCACATGAAGATATGCTTAAAAGTTACAGTACATGTATTTCAAGAAAAACCTGCATCTCAGCTTTGTGAAAGCCTGTTATTAGTATCAACTTGACTCTTTGCTCCTTTTTTATTTTTAAAATATTTCAACTTTCTTCTTAAATAATCTTCATAAATGTTCTTTTCGTAATGTTATGAATTAATTCCCATAATCTTCTGACTTTGCCTCCATAATATTAACGCTAAAGGAATTTTGGCCCACTCATCTTTGCAGAATTGTTGTCATTCAGCCACATTGGAGGGTTTTCCAGCATGAAGCGCCTTTTTAAGGTCATGCCACAGCATCTCAATAGGATTCAGGTCAGGACTTACTAGGCCACTCCAAAGTCTTCATCGTGTTTTTCTTCAGCCATTCCGAGGTGGACTTGCTGGTGTGATTTCTATCATTGTCCTGCTGCAGAACCCAAGTTTGTTTCAGCCTGAGGTAACCAACAGATGACCGGACATTCTCCTTCAGTATTTTTTGGTAGACAGCAGAATTCATGCTTCCATTTATCATTTATCAAGTCTTCCAGGTCCTGAAGCGTCAAAACATCCCCAGACCAGTCGGTATGATGTCCTTTTTCTGAAATGCAGCATTACTTTTACGCCAGATGTAATGGGACACACACCTTCCAAAAAGTTTAACATTTGCCTTGTCAGACCACAGAGTATTTTCCCAAAGGTCTTGGGGATCATCAAAATGTTTTCTGGCAAATTTGAGACGAGCCTTAATGTTGTTTTTGTTCAGCAGTGGTTTTGGTCTTGGAACTCTGCCATTCAGGTCGTTTTTGTCCAGTGTCTTTCTTATGGTGGAGTCATGAACACTGACCTTAACTGAGGCAAGTGAGGCCTGCAGTTCTTTGGATGTTGTTGTGGGGTCTTTTGTGACCTCTTGGATGAGTCGTCGCTGCGCTCTTGGGGTCATTTTGGTTGGCCAGCCACTCCTGGGAAGGTTCACCACTGTTCCATGTTTTGGCCATTTGTGGATAATGGCTCTCACTGTGGTTCGCTGGAGGCCCAAAGCTTTGGAAATGGCTTTATAACCTTTTCTCAATTACTCTTTCAGGGGGAGGGCAATGGGGAGGCAATCACTTTTTTCACACAGGGCCATGTAGTTTTGACTTTTTTTCTGCCTTAATAATAAAAAGTTTCATTTCATTGTGTCAATGACAAATATTTCACGAATATTTAAATTTGCTTGATGATTTCAAGCATTTAAGCATGACAAACATGCAGAAAAATAAATCAGGAAGGGGGCAAACACTTTTTCACACCACTGTATTTTATTGTAACATTTATAACATCAGTTTTTACAACGGACATATCTAAACAAAAGAAAACAAACCTTCAATCCCCCTGCCCCGCACAGTTCTCCATATAGTTCCAACAATATCGACCTTCTACCCATGCAAACATCCTCTTAATGTGTTTTTTATTTTAGCGTGAAGAGGAGAGCCCAGAACGCCGCCGTCATGCTGCAACTGTCGAGGTCCGCGAATCCTCCCCAGGTGATTAAAGAGGAAGCTGCTACATCACCATGACTCATCGCCATATGTGCTTTGCGTCTGTGCATGGTCTATTTACACCCACGCTTACTCGAGTATTATGCAGAAGAGTTTGGAGGACAGGAATGGAAAGGATAGCAGAGTTTCAGAGGGCGTCCGAGCTTGCAAATGTTTGTTTTAGGCGGCTGCGGCGTTCCGTCTCGTACTTGGTAGTCGCCGCGGGGGCGCTCGTTTAGCCCGGGATGACAAAACCCTCGCTTGGCTAGGCTGGAGGACACCGATGGAGGCTCTAATGGGCTCGGCAGGTTCCTCTCTGGTGATGCCTCCTGACAGCACAACTCTCCAAAGGCCTCATTAGCTTGACCATTAAGTCCAAAGGATGATGGAAGAACACCAACAAATGTGTCTCCTTGTGTGTGCTGGCATGCAGGAACTGCACGCTTTAACGACCTTCGCACAGATAGAGTGATAGTTTAAATGATTTATGGTTGCAATGCTGCGCTTATGCCAAACCGCATCGATTGTTCACAAAATAGCCTTAATGCTTGCCATAAGGCCTCAAAAATCTGTGTGTGCGTGTGTGTGTGTGCGTGTGTGTGTGAGGGAGAAGAGCGAGTTGCTTTGAAGAAGACGAGGATGAGGAGGGGGAATTTTGCAAAGGGAAAAGAAAAGATGTAATCCCTGAAACACGCGAGAGGCTGACATAAATAAACATACCGGGAAGCATTTCAAAGGGATGGAATCCGCCGCTGCAGCAAAGCAAGATTAGGAAGCAAAACGGAGAGAGAGAGAGCGAGAGAGAGAGAGCGACATTCCACATGCAGCCAAGGTGTGCACGCTTGTCACCAGCCGTCTCCTGGTGGGGCAAGCCAGGAGCGTGACCGTGCAACAGGAGCAATCTTCTCCAGCTTTAGCCATAAGCTCACCCAGGCTTGCCTTGTCTTGTGTCGCTGTCAAAATTCCTTGGCCCGAAAGCAACCTGCAAATTCAGAGCGGGCGAGGCAGCACGTGGGCCTTTGGTGCTGCAAACATCTGGAGTGTTTGTCTGTGCTAACATGGCAGCCGTGATGGCGCGCATCATCAAAATGCTGTGCAGTATATCGCCGGGCAGATGGGGGAAAGCTGACTTCCTTCATTTCAACTCACACTCATTTCCGGTGTATAAGCCGCACCCACTAAATTTAGAAGAGATTTGTACATATATAAGACGCAGCTGACTATAAGCCGCACATGTCCACGTCATAAAATGGCATGTTGGGCTGCGCACGAATCCGTGAGGACCAGGTAGCTCTTTTCTATCGTGCAAGACGCCTGATTCACCAAACATGCGGAGTTCCTGGAGCCACGCTTTGCTGTGCCAGATCGCAAGTATTTCTCAGATATTTGCTTACAGTTGTACAGTAAATGTTGTTTACAGCCACGTCGAGAACCTAATTGCTGATGCTGTGTCCATTAGCTTCACAACAGATATGAGTTAATGCCATACACATATTGGTATCGGTTGATATCGGAATCGGATCTTGACAGTTGGACAATATCAGCATATCTGATATTGGCAAAAAAGCCAACATGCACAAAAGATGCACTGAAGATTCCAAATTGTCTCTAACGTTTATAAAAAAAAAAAAAAGTACGCTATGTTTGCCGTTGAAGACTGGTCAGAAAAACACATTTGCTCGGTTGATTCTTTGACTTTTCCAGAAACACGTTGTTTTGTTTGGTGAAGACTCTCTCAATTGTCTTTGATGTTTACCAAAAGACATGGCTGAGGTTCATTGAAGACACATAAATCGTCTTCAATGTTCACAGAAACACGTATAAGTGATCATTCTCATCATCATTTGGATGCTAAAGATGCTGAGGATGTGTGTGTGTTTAAACATGCACACACGTTTGCGAAGGTGATTCTATTTGCATGTTTTCAGGAGCGCACACACACGCCTCGCTGTGTGCATCAGGTGTCCCGTCCCCCGGCGAACACTGACCCAATGTCTGCATGTGAATCGCCTATTTCTCCCGCCTCTGACAGCTGAGGGTGGCGGCGGGGTGCCGCCATGACAGCTGTCCCGCCTAGCAACGCAACACTGGGGCCTTGTGCTCAACTCCCACCACTCGTCCACCGTGTCGTCTCCCTCTCCGTAAGGTTGTTTATGTGTTTGCGCCGTTGCGTTTGTTTACGCTCTCCCTCTTCTCCGCTACCTCCTCTCGCAAGGAAGGATGACAGCTCGTAAAACTGTGGTGGAGGAAACATCTCGCCTCCACCGACAGGAGACACATCTCATCCAAGATACCCATCTCCAACCAGCCGTGGCTTGTTAACTGGAACAATTGATTTCTCCCCAGCTCTCTCGCCGCATGCACGTATTTGTCTCGGGGCAAAGTGAGAAGCAGGAATCATGTTCAGGAATGCAGCCGCACTTTTTGGGGTATTGAGGGCACCTTGCATGTGGATGACCCTTGACACCATTCACTTGAATCCACTTTAGTGTTCCTCCCCCAAACATGGCCAAACGAGGTATGAGGCAAAGAGTAGAGAACGTGGCTGCAGGTCCCTGTGTGGTGTTGCCAGGAAACCACACAGAGGAAGCTAATCCAATTAAATGTGCAACAGCCAGCATGTGTCCCGCCATGCATTGACACATCTTCACTCCCTTCACCACCATAGCAACCTGCTACTTGCACGGGGCTGTATAGGAATATTATTATTTAGTCAATTGTGTTACAGGTACAGCCGTGGCAGATGTAAACAGATTAAAAGAGGAAGATACTGTTGGGAAAAAAAGTGACGTAAGCTTCCTATTAGATCAGGGGGTCTCAACCCGGGACCCACATTTTCCAATGGTCATTTACTGCGACCAACTTTTATTTGTCATTTTTATTGTAATTATTTTACAACTCAAAATTACCGACTCAAGTCGGTAATTTTCGCTTCATGCACGAAAAAGTTTCGTTTTTCAATCAATGAAGCCGTCGTGTGTAGACTTTAATTACTGAGTCCTAGCTCAGTCACAATCATTCACAAGATCCACACAAACTGTCAGTTGTTCCACATGAAGAAGCCGTCTTCTTTTGAGCTTGCTATTTCCTGGTCAAACATGTAACTTTAAGAGCATTTGCACCAAAACATTACCGCAAAGTATGCTGGGAACAGGACGTGCGCCCAGCGACGCTACAATAAAAAAAAACAAAAAAACATACGCTAGCATGCATGCGGCAGCCGGAGCAAAACTGAGTTGGGTTGTACTTAATTGAAGTATTTTAGAATGTACTCACGTTATTTTTCATCAATCCTCATCCACAAATCCATCAAAGTCCTCATCTTCTGTATTCCGCACAAACAAAGCCGTCTTCTTTTCCGTTCGCTACTAGTCTGTTAACTTGTCAGTGTTATTCAGCTCCGAAGCAAAGAAGGAAACTTCTCCTGTTGCTTCTGCCAACTTTATTTCTTGAACACGGCCACCAGACAGCAGCTCAGAACACACACACATCTCTCAGCATCGTCTCTCCTTCCTGCTTGCCCACAAGGCAAAGGTTAAACAAGCCCCACTACATAGCTGTCCAGTCAATGCCTGTAAGAAATGACACTGTTTATTTCCTGGTGTGCACTGGTCAATACTGTAATGCCGCTTGTTGTGGGGAAGGAGAGACTCACGTCGCCGATGCACTTTAATGGCTTTATTAACAGCGG
Organism: Dunckerocampus dactyliophorus; assembly: GCF_027744805.1. Taxonomy (NCBI): domain Eukaryota; kingdom Metazoa; phylum Chordata; class Actinopteri; order Syngnathiformes; family Syngnathidae; genus Dunckerocampus; species Dunckerocampus dactyliophorus. The sequence continues at coordinate 22,266,494 of NC_072835.1, read as the reverse complement.
AGAACACTGCAGGACTTTACATCCACGCCAACATAAACACACTTCCCAACTCTCTCCAAACTCACAGCTAGCACTGAGCCTAGCTCTCCTGCTCGGGACGCCCACCGTCACTTCCCGTCACTTCCTGATGAACTAAAGCTGTAATGACACTCTGCCGTATAAAAAGTAAAATATTAAAAACAAGCGTAAGACATTACTAGCACAGCTTTGTTCTGTGGGTGGTGGATATATTCTATCAGTTATTATTAAGCCTCTAGCTTCCTTTTAGTAAGTAAAAACCTTGGCTATGATTGCACTACATTGTCATGTAGACCTACAAAGTACACTTGGAAGAACAAGAGGTGAATAAATGTATTGCAACTGATGTGAAACTGATGAGGGGTAGGATTAAATAAGCTTTGCTTCTTCCTACTCCTTTTTGGACATGCAAAATTGTGAATTGTACTATGTGATGTGCTACTGTTTGACTCATATGCATGTTCAGGATGAATTAAAACCATGAACCATGATAATAACAAGCCTAGTAGTGCTGTACAACTTTTATCCGCAGTCCCATAGTGCCCTCTACTGGTCAACATTATTATTATTATTATTATTATTATTATTATTATTTTCCCTTTCTTTTTCTTTTTTTTCCTCTACTGGTCAACATTCAAACTGGACGCCAACCTGTCTATAGAGGCCACCTGTCTATAACGGCCACTTTTGCAGACTCCCTCTAGTGGCCGCTATAGACAAGTTTGACTGTAATTACATGTCCAAAGTGCATTTTAGAGCAATTTATTAAAGCATTGTCAAGAAAATGAGGAAGAACGTAACTCCAAGCATGCAAATGTATAATGTAATAAAAAAAAATCAATCAAAATTGTACTAAATAACACCACAAAATCACATATACAGTATAACTTATAACTGTGCAATGAATATATTCCATGTAAGAAGATGACTAAAGTATTGCTCAGTTTTATGTTTAAAATTTAAAAAAACAAGTCAGACATCTCAAATAGTGGTTGTATATTACATATTTTAATGTTATGTTTTGTTGCAAACCACCCAGAATAGATCTGCAATCCACTTTTGGATCCCCCCACCAGTTGAGAGCCCCTGTTCAGATGACAATGCGCTGTTATTACCATGTCAGTCCACGACGGGGCAGCACCTACTGAAGTGACGATAAATCAGCCTTGACAACTGCTAGCTAACGTGTGCCATCCTCATTTTGTTTATCACAGGTTAGTAACATGTCAATAATGAAGCATGAACACTGCAGATAAACGTGTGCGTTCATGGACTACATGTTGTTTGAGAAATGTTTTTCGGGGTTCTTTCCGCACAAAATGTAAAGTCAATGACGTGAGGTATCTCGATGCTAAAAGCTAATGCTAGTGGACGTTGGGAGTGAATGGAGGATGACCAAATGGAAAATGTGTTAGCATTAGCGCAATTTTGTTGTTGCCAACCACTTTTATGCAAAAAAGCGTGTGGTGTATCTTGATGTGAAGTTCTATTTTTCAACCTATTTTGAGCGTTTGTGATGCAACAACTCGTTGATTTAATTTATTGCACTATATTCCGCCAGAGGTATTTAAACACCTTCCAACATCCTGGTAAGCAAGTCATTACTTGTGGTGATGGAGCTTCCTGCAGCATATTTGGGCTAATTACACATCTTAGGCCCCCCTCGTTTAACTAAACAACACACTCTTTGTCCCGCCAACAGCGTGCCGAGCGAGTGATCAGAGACAGGGGTCGTGGAGTGTATGCAATGCCACGCCACGGTTCAAGGTCCACCATTGAATATCTGTCGTTATTGGGAATAGTGTGCAAACATCCTCAGTATTTAAAAAAATGGGAATAAACAATCCCGCATTAGACCCCTCCCCCCAAAACCATCAATTAACAAAATGAAGATGTTATTCTGCTGCAACCACAATTTGCAAAAATGTTACAAATATATCAAACTAAATATCAACTTTCTAGAACCAATAAACATGTACCTGGCCGTTTAATATAGAAAATGTAAACTATCTCTCTCTGCGCAGCAACTCGGATATAAACAAACGCTGTTGTTTGAAAATGCATTGCACTATAACTAAGTATTGCGAGATTTCGTCTTGGGCGTGTGATCCAAGATGGCGGACGAAATAAACAAACCAGACCGTATTTTGGATGCTAAACAAGTGGGCAAACGCAAGCCATGGCCCAAATTTTAGCAAAAAATTGTGTATGTGAACCGAAAAACATGCTAGCCGTGGCGGACGTCAACCGAGGTACTGCTGTATTTCCTTTGGGGACAATTCAATTTTTTAATATATCACCCAATATATGACACTTTTTTTTCTGTCGCTGTAAAGTGTGTCATGCTTCTTGTATGTTGCAACAGAAGCGGCAGACTCAGCAACCCCCCCACCTTGACATGACTAAATAATTAGAGTCAGTGCTGTAATTGACTGTACGGCCAGTTGAGATATGGTGATGGACACGGTCCCATTAAACAAATCCACTTTATTGCCGCTCCCCTGCGGCTAAGTTATGTTCAGCTTCATCGTTTGACGCCCACTCTGACGCGCTGACAGTATCATTCATTCTGTGTGTGTGTGTGTGTGTGTGTGTGTGTGTGTGTGTGTGTAGAGGGCAGGCTCAAGGCTGACGGCAGTATAACCTCCATGAAACACGACCACTATCTTGGAGTCCACCCTTACACTCCAGACGTTGCTGGATGAAATGCGCTGCACTACGACCCCTGACCTCGCCTCGCCTGGAGTTCCCGTTTTCCCGCCTGGCGGCCCCGCTCAGAAGGCGAGCGCAGGGGAGGGGCGGTGTGGTGACATGTAAGTAGCTGCTGTATCAACTGCCATGAGTGCCCCCTTTTTTTTTTTTTTTTTTTTTTTACAATATGCAGATTGAATTCCGCCATGCACAATGGCGGCATTATAGGCCCCAACGCAATTAAAATTGATTAATGCTAGCGGAGGAGAGGAAGTCCTGTCATCATTAACGACCTGGAGGCTAGCGCTCATCTAGAAGTGTGGTACACAACACATTTACACTCAAACAAAGCATAAGCGCATTGCAGACAATGGCTTAAAAACATGTACAGTATTTACAAAGGCTGTCAAAAATAGCACATTAGCAGCGGTAAAAAAATGTTTGGCGTAATTAACGCCACGCTTCTCTGGTATGACGGCAGACGGAAACATAGTCTAGCGTCCCCACACAGTCACACGCTCTTGAATCTGACCTGAACATATCAACTGCAGTGCAAAGCCAACACCATATCCTGTATGTGTCTCCAGCTCACAAACACGTCTCTCGTCCTGCTCGGAACGACACTTCCTCAGTGTCGGTGACAACTGTGAGATGCATTCACGGACGCACCGAGAATCACGACGATGTCTATTATGTGTGTGTGTGTGTGTGTGTGTGTGTGGTCTCAATAGACAGAAAAACAATAAGTGGATATTCTTAACGCAGGGGCATCAAACTCGTTTTCACCATGGCCCACACTGCAGTTAGAATTGCCCTCAGAGGGCCGCCGGACAGTATGACAGAAATGTTTTATTAAGATTCATTTTGTTCTTGTTTTTAAAGTTTTTTTGGTGTCACTAGCACTTCAGTATCCTCTGAATTGTCATCTTTTTGTTTGTAAAGGAAGAGGTGGCGAAACAGTAGACTGCATTTCGTTTTCAAGCATGAGAAAAGCAGTGAATGTGCTGCACTCACTTTCTTCCCAGAGATAAAAACGCACACACACGGAAGCGGGAATTTGATCACACGCGTTTATGATTTGTGCAAGCTTCCTTTTTGATGTACAGACGTGCGGGACAAATCCCCATACTGATGCAAATTTTTGGCTCTCGTCTTTTTTCTTTCCTGTGCCTTCCCAGAAACATCGCTCAGGAATAATCCTTGTTCTGATTTTACGTGACTATCCCGCGGGAGTCAGAAATCGGGAGTTTTTCTGCGATTTGGGTGAAGGAGCACATTAATGACGCCTTGGCACATTCACACATCAGCTGTCAGAGATTATTCTTGGCAGACGTGATGGGAAAATAGTTGCGCTTCTTTTTTTGGCGAGACGCTTTATCTTTTGTCATTTAATCAATGAATGAATGTTGAGGTAGGAGTGCCGGTGGAAGGCCCCAAAAGAGGAAGACGAATGAAATTCCGTGCATAGCTCGGTCATGTGAGTCATGACAATGCCCGCGCTGACTTTAGAGTCTTTAGAGTGGAAATCCCGCACAGCTCGGATGACAAAAGAAATGTATTGGCGTTTAAATGCAGCACGGGAGCGTCTTTGTGCTTAAGGAGTTAGCATAAATCATATTCTGTTGTCAGCCCCTGCGGGGAACTGGCGGAAATCCTCATAAATAAACGCACAAAAGACAATGCTGGAAGAGCTTGTTGCTGGTTTTCAATGCGCAAATACAAATCTGCATTGTTTCTGCGACAAAGTAGAAGCCACTATCTGCTCCGAGGCTTTAGCTTTAGCCTGCTAGCGCCAATGTTTGCAACGCTGTTTTGATTGACAAAAGAAGCAAGTTGGTCCTAGTTTACAGTGGCAGCGTCACGAGATACCCCACTCACAAGAAGATATACGGGCGGATATGTTTGAGGTGGGCTAATTCGTTTAGTTGCCTTTTATGTTGCTACCACTTTCCAATAAATTCGGCATACTGACTCGTTCATGTTCATGGGCTCACTTTACTCATTTATATTCTCACACGGGGGCTGTGGCATTTGGCTTTTCAAGCATCTTTTTGCCACCGAGTTTTCTACGTTGCCTTGCATTGCACCACTCTTTCGCTGCGTGTATGATAGCAGCCCAACATTCACTGCATCATACATTTATTGCTAATATTAGGTCTGACTCTCATATAGCTACATGTAGATAAGTTGATCAAAATATTACAAACCGTATCACTAGGAGTATTTCATGTATAAATTGCAGCTCCCTGAGGGCACTCGTGGGAGGGAATTCTAACAACGCCAATTACAGGTGTCATATCTGCATGGAATGTGGATGAGCTCAACGAGAGCAGCGCGTCAGCGACGTGTGAGCGAGTGCAAGGAAAAAGAAGAGGAAGAAAGTTTGACAGAGCTCTGAATGGAGATGACACCAACAAAGAAGACGAGTCAACCGGGCGGAACCGAAGCTGACATAGATGATGATTGTGAGTTGGGTTGTTTCACTCACACACACACAAACGTGGTAATTCAATGATGTCCTTAAGTCCATCAGGAAAAGCAGGTAGGTGCAAGATTCTTATTTGTTAACCATACCTGACACACACTGTGTGAGGTCCAGGTCAAATGCGCCCATGTTCCCACTCCACCATTCTTACTTTTCAACTGGCATCCTTGACAGTCACGATGATCAATAAATCAATTAACCGCACGATAACTAAAAGCAAACTCAATCATTTTGCCAGCCTCGATAAATTGAATTGTGCACATGTGTTTGCCTACCTCTCTCTCTCTCTACCAAACAGCTTGGATGACCAGAGGGTTCACCCCGTGCGTCTGTCTCAGCACCCGGGCGTGTTGGTTCTATAGCGGAATGAACTGAGCGAGTGAACCCTCCTGTCAGTCATCCAGTCTCTTTGATACGTGCTAGCGAGTGCACTACTTGTGTGTTGTGTGCTACATGATCGAATACTTTCTTCATATCTGTTGTGTATAAAACACGACCTGATGTTAATTTCAGCCTGATTGTGCATCGTCAATTTGTGACGTGAAAAAGTTTGAGACAGACAATGATATGTGTGTAAAAATAATACAAAACTTACGTTTCATCTGCCGTGATTCCTGAAGTATAACACCTCATTGTGCACCAAACACATTTTGCTTCATCCAAAACATGTACTTTGGTTTAACTCCGACAAAACGTTACACCCCATTGAACGTAAACGGCGTACTCCACACACAATGTTGTTAAAAGTGAATCAAGTAAGTGTACTGTATATGCAAATGAGCTGACGTCCACATTGACACACAATGTGAACTTCAGAGTATTCCCGGGTTATTGCTCCGTTTTTAATAACGAAAGTGACACTGATTCCAAATCAGAAATATTGTGATTGTGCTTTTTATATGTGAAATTTTTGTAAATTAAGTGCAATTTTGTTTTTTTTTGTCTGTTTAATTTTATTTAGAAGTGCTTGACATTCCAATTAAAATGTGAAGTACTCTTGAGAAATTAAAGTTTATTGCTTTTGATATGGTGTACATGATTATGCAATATATTATCATTACATTCATGAAAAAAATTGTATCAAAATAATGTTGACAATAATATCGTTTATCTGCAGTAATTTGTAGGACAATTCTCATCCAGCAAATTTGTTATTGTGACAGGCCTAGAGAAGATTCAATTACTTTAGTTAACACATCCAGCTGGAGTCTTTTTCCCTACTTTCAAGCATTTTAGCACCTCATCACAAAGTGTTGTGGCTTTAACAATGCTGCAACTTTCCTCTGAAATAACTCCACAATTTCACACTGGCTTCGCAAGCCGACACACTCGGCCTGCTTTTATGAAAGGTGGCTGCGCTGGACGCACTTTATTGGGCCGCTGTGAGCTCTTATTTCCACAGGGTGTGTGTGTGTGTGGGGGGGGGTAGATTCTGATTTAATGTGTGCCCCTGCAGAGGCCTTGTAAATCACATTGCATTCAGTGTGTGTGTTTATGTTGACAATAGGACACATTAAAGCAATGATACACGTCCAGTTTTACGTAGACACCCGGCACTAATTAATGTTCGTTGTTATTTTAGTCGGTCATTTCCATTTGGAGTCCAGTCAGACATGTCGTCATGTCGGATTCAATCATGCGTATCCGCCCTGGCTGCGCACGAGCAGGGTCGGCCTCGCCCTGGCCGGCCTCCTGCCATTCCAGCACGCAGAGGAGTGTAGATTTCTTAGATAAGCACCTCCTAGGAGAGGCCCAGACAGAACAGCTAACCACTTCCATACTTCCATCCCTAGACTAGGTTGATTAGATCCAATGTACGTCTTGTGGTCCCACCCTGCCTGGAAGCAGTGACCTCACCTTCCAGACGCCCCATAAGCCCTGCATCCTCTCTCTGGCGGACTCTTAAGACCAACAGACTCAGGATTTGACTTAAAAACAACATGCAGCTCTAGTTTTTTAGAATAAGAGACGAAGTCCCCGCTTTCAGTGAGTGGAGCAAGAAATGTGGAAAGATCCCTGTTCATAAATATTCCTGAAAATACTGCTGGACTCTTTTACACTGATGTCATTTTCCCATCTTTTGTCATCAAGCATCTTCTTCTGTGTAGGCTCTCAGTCGTACAGGAGTTGTCCATCGAGGGAAAGACTTCTTGAGACGTCATCTGTACTTAAGTACAGATGACGTCTCAAGAAGTCTTTCCCTCGATCAAGCATCTTGTTTTTCCAGCATTGAAAGTAGCACCAGACAGACAAGACACCCTATTGTGTTGGAAGCAATTGCTGTCAGTTGCAGCACTGTTCTGTGTTTGCTGGGTTCTGTATACAGTAAAAGGCAGATCTACCATTGTGGCAGTTTGGAATGTCAACAACAGCGTTTTTATCTCTGACTGCTTGTTTTTATTGGCCACTACCTTAATGAAAGGCAGGTGTGTGTGTGTGTGTGTTGAGTTTATTTAAAGAGGAAGTAAGAATGAAAGCAGCCATGTGTCCCATCACAGTCACGCCTGCTCGTAAAACCTCCGGAAACACCTCTGATCCTCATCATCGTCCATTAAGCAAAAGGCTCTTACATGTAAGGAAAGCTTCTTTTATGTCCTTCCCCAGCGAGATTGTGCTGTCCATTCACAAAGTGTAGGAAGAGAAGATGCTGTGGGAATCACTTGGTACTCCTCTCCTCCGCTCTCCTCCATTCACGGTGTTAAGGCTGAGAGCTGACACCTACCGTGTGAGCTCATGTCTGCAACGAGCCAGGCAACGAAAGCTCCTCCATGTCATTTCAAATGAATAGTTAACATGACATCTTCCAAAGAGTCTCTTGTTACCACTCTTCCGGACTTTCGAGTTATTATTATTTCACTTTGGTTCAGCTGATATATGAAGTGTCACAAGTAGTCCCCAACCCCTCCCATCCAGTCCCTAAAGCCCGGAGCACCGTGCCGGACCACTAAATCACCTGACTGCCTCCGTGCTTTCCACTAAAGAATGCAGACCACCGAGGAGCAGCCACAACTCATACGACCATAAAGGAGACCAGAATGGTGGGCTGGGATGCGCTGATGTGTTAGGGAGGACATGGGGGGGTCAAATGATGCTCCCTGGAAACTCTAATATAGATAGGAACATCTAAACTGCTTGTCACTCAAAAATGTTGGAGCTCATCAGCAATATATAGAATACAGTGTGAATGTGATGCAAACAAATACAACACCTACCATTCAAATTGCTATAGCAGGGGTGTCCAATCTGTCTCTGCTGAGGGCCACATACAAAAACATTAAACATTAAAGGATGTGGGGCCTACTTTTTATTCGCTGTTATACCATTTATTCTGGTTAATGTGCTCCAGATGCGACAGTAACAGATTAATTTCCATTATTTAAAAGTAGAATATTTTCATAGAGCGTAGAAACCCTGTTCACGACCTTCTAAATACGTTTTTTAAATGTTAGAGACCTCTAGACATGAAATAACACCCCTATAGTCAGGTTTACACTTGTATAGCCCAATAATAACACTAAATAAGCCATTTAAGACATAAATAACTTGTGCTTGTTTGTGTTCCTGTAAATGCTTGGGCTGTTGAGTGACATCAGGGCTTCAGAGTTGAGTTTTAATTTGGCGAAGGTGACAACAAACACTGTGGCGCTGGCATTTCAGGTGACTGATAAGGTTTTTTGTGTGCTTGATGGGGTTTTTTTTTCACCCCGTCATCACAGAGCGTTTGATACAACTAGCACACAAAATGTCTTCTTCAGTAAGTGAAATGTTTGTTTACAGGTGAGCGCAGATGATGTTACGACAGGCTTTTCACGTCACAGGCAGGAGAAAAAAGGAGCGCTTGATTTGCTCACCTGCACAATATGGATAGTCTCGCCTCATGGGAGCATGTTTTGAAATGATCGGTCATCGGAGCTATTTTTAATGTTATCGGATTTATCAGTATGACATCACCATTCCCTCATATCGGCCCGATAATTATGGCGCACCCCTCCTGCAAACCCATCGCCCTGCTCGATAAGGCCACAACACCGAAAAGTTCCTACTCACAAACTCAAATGATGCTTGACGTGCTCGTCAGCCATGAGGACCCCTGGCCGCTTATTGGGGGATTGATAAGAAGACTACAGTAGTTCACATAAAAATGGTGCTTTCTATCTTTTCACCACGTGTGCCTTGAAGAAACATTCCCAGGTGAGGAATTGCATGGCCGCTAGGACCTTTTTGTATATCCTTGTGGCTGCCTGGTGGTGTTCTAACGGAGGAAAGAATGTGACCTCGTTCCTGAGCTGATTAGCAGCTTCATGTTCATTCGTGTATGTGCAGGTTCAAAGTAGGGCGTTCAATAAAATGCCTCTAACTTGTGCCGTCAAGGAAAATATGTTCACTTCTAAATGTCAGAAGTGTTTGTGCATTACTTTTTCTTGGGGGTAGGATTTACTAAAAACAATGCTTGATCAAACGGGAATCATAAAGTGGGTTAGCGGTGGGGGTCATGTCAGGCGCGCACACTGGGCAGTCGAGGTGAAATAGGAAGCTCGCATGATCGGATCGTTCACGAGACTCAACTGCAGCGCCGACAATGTCAACACGTGTATTATTTATGTAGGATGGGTCTAGCGTGTTTTGTCTCTGCTTGTTTGTTGTCCTAGTTTGCTCTGCAAGCGTTGGGCCTGTGTCACAAATGTGCCCACAAAGGCGCTGAGCAGTTATTTATTATTCCTTCCTTTTCAGACAATTGCTAAAAACCTAAAGCACATCATTCTTTCCCTTCCGCATGAGACGGATGATGACCAGTAAGACCCAAACATCAGGGGTCACCCGTCACCTGCCGCCTACAGTCGGAGCGTGGACATGAAATATTAACGACGGCGCTGAGCCACAGGACTCTGACGCATCCGCCACGGTAAATAATTCAAACTTTCCGTTGGATGCCCTTTTATAACTTGGCAGCGCTCAATTTACTTTCTGTCTGCCGCCCATGTTGAGGTTGTCGCGACAACAGCTCGTGACATCACACGGCAATGTGGGCTTCTGTGTAATATTCACTACCGTGGTGCCTAAGTTAACATCATTAGTCTACTCCAGAAGGTTCGACTCAAAGCAAAACGGACTCTAACCAAAGCAAATTTTCCCATAGAAAATAATGTAAATTCAATTAATCCGTTCCAGACACCCAAATATGACAAATACAAAACACATTTTATAGATGATAATTATACATGCAGAAAATGATGCAAAAATAATCACAAATGACAAATGAATGTACAACTGAACATTTAACAGCAACTGAACATTTATTACCTAGTTTTGTTACGTTGTGTATCTCTCTCTAGCGCAGCAAATCTGATAGAAGCAAACGCTGTTACTGTAATATGGCACCCACGGCCCACAATACATTATGAGCTCACGTGCAAGTATTGCAAGATTTTGACTTGGCGCGTGATCCAAGATGACAAACTGGACAGTATTGTGGACGCTAAACAAGCAGGTGAACGCAAGCCAAAGCAAAATTTTTGGCAAAATTTTGGATGTTAACCGAAAAACGTGCTAACCGGGGCGGAAGTTAACCAAGGTACCACTGTACTTTGCAACTAAAGCATCCAACAGTTTATAGATTACATTAGTGATGGTCAAGTATTGACTGAGTCGTTCAAAACTCTGGAGTTTTTTTACTGAACCGAGACTTGCGGGTATTCGTCTCGGTTAACAGAGACTTACCTGTTACCTTACTTACCGGTACCCTGCTGCTGCTAGCTAAATTTAAAAAGGAAACCGGGTAACATGGCATTAATTGTGCAACTGTTAGTCAAACTGCATTGGAAAAAAGCTACTGATCTGCTCCTCACTTCAAATCAACTCCTTCCCATTTCTTGTTCCTGTCTGAGCTGCTCACGCGGCGTTAGCGAGCGAGCACTAGAACCCGGAAACTGGCTAACCTAGACTCACTAGAATAATTCGCTAACGGCGGCATGAGAGTGCCGACAAGTGATTCATGAACCTGACGCGGGCTCATGGGTTTCAGTGATTCCTGCTGGGCTCACAAGTTTAGTGAGTCGGCTAGGTGGACTTGTTGCCCGTGTGCGAGTTTCTCGGGTGACGAAGACATTGCATTGAGCGCTCAATCGTACATGGATGTCACCGCCATATTGGATGTGGCAAAAGGGAACGGTGAAGATGCCAAATTCATGTTCTGCATGGAATTGTACCAACCAGTTTACAGTCCAAACAAGGTCTCATGGGTTTACCTTTCACAGGTAAGGCTGGAAAAATACTTTTGATTATATTTGGCCATTATAACATTATTTTACCTTACTTATGGCATAATGTTGTGGATTCCAGCCAACCAGCCTCCAATAACTTTGTAGGAAGGCGCTTTATTAAGTTTGGTCCGTTTTCTTGCATTTGTTTAAGGAGCAGACCTGCCACACCCAAACGTATCGCTGCACCAGGCCAACCATCTCCCTGAAATACTCTGAAGTTCAATGCAGACGCCAGCTCATTTGCATGTACACTTCTTTGATTCACTTATAGCAACATTGTATGTGGAATATGCTGTTTACGTTTAATAGGCGTGACGTTTTGTCGGCGTTTGATCAAAGCACATGTTTTGGATGCGGCAAAATGCATTTGGTGCACAATGAGCTGAAAGGTAAGTTCCACCGTGTTGTTATTTCTTCCATCGTCTTTGTCACAAAATAGCAATGCACAAACGGGCTGAAATTGACATCAGATGGTGTTTTATACACCACAGACACAAAGAAAGTATTCAACACTGTTTCCCCTTTTTATTCAGTATGTTTGCAGTATATTTTTATTTGGTTTCGAGCTTCAGATCATTGAAGTCTGCACGTCATGCCTCTCCAAGGGACGGCACCTTCCCTGGTATCCCTTTCAGGAGAATCACCCATTGATCTGGTTCCAACCATTTGTCGGCACTGGTGCTGCTATTGTAGCAAGTTTCGGTAGACATCCTGAATTATAACTTCTAGAAAAGCTATTTTACTGTAAAGTAACTAATGTAGCCTTTTCCACCAATAAATATGTGTTAAGAAATGACAGATCCCATTTGGCTGCACTATTGATTTACATTTTTTTCCGTTCCGGAGGCCATCAGTGTGATGGATATGCTGACTTTCTGTTTGCAAGAACATTTATAAACAGGACTCCTTGCTAGATTGCACATTCTATTCATCATGTTTTTTTGCATTTGCGTTTATTTACCCTCCTCCTTCCAACGAGAATAGTCTGAAGATCAAACAAGACCAATCAGCTGCCGATGACAATGCGCTGCCCACAGAGCAGTGACTCATGCCATCCCATAATGTTCTTTTCAGTCAACACACTGCGAGCAGTGACTCATCCCGGTGTCCGTCTATACTCAAAGCTCAGCGGCCTCGGACGCGGTAACAAAGATATAGAATGAAAATATGAGCGCTATTCAAAAACTTTAAAACGACTTTACTTCTTGTTATTGGCGCTAAAAAAAAATGTTTTTTATGTCTTTGGGAGCTGTCTGCTGCATTCGTTTTCCCAATTCCAATTCCAAAGTGAGCTTCACTCGCACTCGCAGACACACAGCTCAGGGAAATGCAGTGGAAATCTCATTATGGCATACGCATGCTGGAAGTAATGTTGGCTCGGGGGCAAATGAAACGCCTTCTCCTGCATGGCAATAGGCTTGTTAGGGATTTAGTGTGGGAATGTTCCCCTAGTTTTTTGTTTTTTGGAGGGGGTGAAATTACCACTAGCTTTAACGAGCAAGGGGTTAAACTCTAACCTGTGCACTGCTCTGACCTCCCCTTCCAAGCAGAAGCTACACAATTCATTTGCATGTGAAACGTGACTGCTGCAGAGTTGAGGTGCTAGCCCGAGTCCTACTGAAAGGTGTGTGAGTGTGTGTGTTCAGATAGACGCTACTCGGTATTTGGGTCAGCGGCAGCCGTCATGCTCCGAAAGATTCTGCCAACGTGGTGCTAGTAAATGTCACACTTTGTTGCGTTAGCCTGCAGCTAACGGGATTGGGCACGCGAATACACACGTCGCACTAATACGATCTGAAGTGAAACTTGTTTTTACGACGACGTAAATGTGAGCTACAGTGGGAAACAATCTGTTCTGTGACGCTCTTTCATGTGAAATTTCTCCTTTCAAAAACAGTTTTCCCCCCACACGAAACACCGAAAACCAAGGCAATTTTTCCCAAAGGGAAAAAGTTTGAATCCAATCACAAGAAATACCTCGCTACTTTGCACTTGGTATTTTGCAGCTTCAAAAATATTTAAATTAATAAATCATTCTGTTTCGGGGTTGAATACGGCCTATTTGCAAAAAATTTGCACATCAAATTGTACATATTTCTTGCCAAAATTATGCATTTTCAAGCATAAAAATAACAAAAAAACTAAAATACAAATACAGTTGCCACATCGCAGTCTGAATTACGGGGCTTCACTCTATCACAGTTTTTGAAACATATATTAATGAATGAATTAATCATGTTTTGTAGTTGAATATTGCCCATTATTAGTCCAAAAATATGCATTTTGAAGGAAATGTTTTTGTATTTTTTGCCTAAATTAAGAATTGTCAAGCATAAAAATGGCAAAATGAACTAAAATACCGATACAAGGAATTAAGTAGCCGCATTAAAATTGTGTACTCTAAGTGTAGTATTACATTAATTACTACATTAATTGTTTGATGAGACAAGCACCAGACTTGCTCGCCGGAACAACTTATATGTCAAAGTGGCAAAGTTGCATGCTTTCATTTTTTACTATCTTTTACAATGTTCCTCACTATTTTTTACTCTCTGGAAAAAGTTTGGACACCCCAGATTTACGTGCCGAACACATTTGAACCTTGAGAATAATCTCATATTGCTGAGATAAGATCATAGCTTTTCCAACCCCTTTGTCACTCTTCCTGTTCAATGAAGGATGTTGTGGTGCATCTGCTTCTTTTGTTTGGAGCACATATGATAAGTGAGGCACATCGCTTTGCTGCTGACACCAGTCAAGGTCATCACGGCATCAGTGGCAGCATTTCAGCTTCCTGAGGCAGGTTGTGTATTTTTCCCTCTCGCTGGCGCTCCTCTGACCTTTAGTGAGAATGTTTACGCTGTCATGAAACTTCTCCTGGGCTGACATTGTGGATTTTTATATTGAGGCAGTGAAGCCGGGAGACATTTTATGAGGTTTTATAGATGCGGCGTAACGCAATCAATTCCAGGGTGCTGGTTGACCTTTGTTTTATCCGGATTTGGAACAATGTTTCCCCATAGGAAATAATGGAAATAGAAATACAGTCGTCCCTTGTTTAGCGCGGTTAATTGGTTTCAGACCCGACTGTGGTAAATAAATTTTTAATTAATCCATCCTTATTACATTAGCTTACCTTGCGCTCTGTGTAGCCAGTCCTCGATGCAGAAGGAAAAATGTTATCCTCCCATTCCTTGTGGAAGCGGTAAGTTTGTGGCTTCTTACTTTGTCCTTCTTCCCCACTCAATTTGAAACCCTTTCTTAAGTTTCAAAGAAATAGCTTCAAGGTTAACGGGTTAGCTTGCTATCTAGCGGCTGTCTAGAGTCCCTGTAGCATAATAGTGTAAAAATGAATAACAGGAGTGTGAAGGTGACTATAGGGGTTTTATTTCATGTCTACAGGGCTCTGATAATATTAAAACATGTATTTACAAATTCATAAACAGGTTTTCTATGCTCTAACGATGAAAATATTGCATTTATTGAATCCTAAGTTGCGGAAATTCATTTATCGCGGTTGGGTCTGGAACCAATTTACCGCTATAAACGAGGGACGACTGCATCACTACAGAGTCTGTCCGGTTATTTGCTGCCCTCTAGTAACAGACTCGACTGGCCCACACACGCCAAACTCCTGCTCCGTGATATCCGGACATTATCATGACTCATTCCCAAATGGAGGGAGTGTATGGGGTTCTGGGACTAAAGGTTGTTGCTGATGGGTCATGAGGGAGGAATAGAGCGTCCTCCCTGCATGTGATCTGATACATGCAAGGAAGAGTCATGCAGAGTTGAAAGTTGAAAAGTGGGGCAGCGAGATAAGATGGAGATGATCTTCGTGGGGTTTTTTGTGTGTGTGTTTCTGATCAGCTGAAGACATCTTCACTTGTTGCCGGGCAACACATCCTCAAGCCCTGAGACTTAATTGTTTATTTAGCAGTCACGAGGCATTGCACAAATGAGAAAAAAAAAAGTACAAAAGAGGTTCAGAATATTCACTCCCACTTAATTTAGCGCAGTTAGCATAATGCGATGTGCCGGGTTGGTCTTGAGAAAAACATCCATGGCGAGAACAGAGAATAAAAAGCAGGAAGACAAATTATAAGTAGGGATGTCCGATAATATCGGCCGACCCATGTTCGATTTTATTGGCATAAAAAGACCCGACCGCGATAAGTGAATTTCTGCGATGTAGGATTCAATATTAATTAGCAGAATGTCTTGGTCATTTTGGGGGGGGATTTTGCCCATCATCCACAATTCTTATGTGAGCCATGAACACATGTCTTTCTCTTTTCTGTGCGTTCTAAAGATATTTAAAAAAAACAGCTAAAAAGAGGCAGCTAACAATGCACGTATTGTGACACACCTATTCTGCCTATAAAGCCTTCTGAAAAAACCTCCAAAAAGCGCCAACAACGTTCCATTTACACAATGTGACCTGCATATTAACCAAGCTACTGCAACATTGTTGTTGTTATTGTTATTACCATTGCTACTCCCAAGAACTACGTTACTGGCGTAGTGACACCTCACCACACCACAACTGCTAGCTACTAGCCGGCTAGCAGCTAGCTTCACTACACATGCGCTCACAATGCCTCAGGACACTAGAGAAAGGTAACGCTACATATTGGAGCTGCCGCCACTGCTGCTGTGTGTTTGTTTTTGACTTTGGAAAAGTTAACGCTACCGAATGATTGCGCAATGCATTGTGGGCCGCGGGCGCCATTTTTGCAAATTGTTATTGCAGCACAATGTGTTCATTTTGTGTTATTTTGTTAATTGATGGTTTTGTGGCTTTTTTTTTTTACAACAAAACTAGGTAAAAGTGATGTTAAATGTTCAGTTGTCTATTCGTTTGTCATTTGTGATTATTTTTGCATCATTTTCTGCATGTAAAACTGTAATTATCATCTATAAAATGTGTTTTTTGTTAACATTTTTGGGTGTCTGGAACGGATTAATTGGATTTACATTATTTTCTATGGGAAAATTTGCTTTGGTTAGAGTCCGTCTTGGTTTGAGTCGGACCGGAACGGATTAATGATGTTAGCCAAGGCACCACTACACTACTAAAACTACAACTTTTTTTTTTTACTTGACTGTGTTTTATTGTTAATGTGGTCCTAAAACTTTTCCGTAGCAATCAAAGCCTAATTTATTTTCTATTGAAAATGATCTTTCATTAAGTCCTATCTATGTCTTTTAGTGTTTTGGTAATAAGAGTGGGGGAAAGTGAAAATGAACAAACTGCTCTCGGCATTCTCACAAATGGCCCTTAGATTTTTTTTCCACGCTATAAAAAAGCGTAAACAGATTTTCAGGCCTATTTAAGGACCTCAAAGTGTGGACCGCTGAGAGCTGTGCCTCCCTGTAGACACGGTTTAATCTCCCTGCTAATCTCCTATTAAATTGGCGATTAAAGGTGTTTGGCCAATACAGTGACTACCCTTGCTACTACTTGCAGTCAAATGTCACATGGGGGTACACACACACACACACGCATACACACACGCACTAAGCAAAGTGCCGGCATGGATTGACCTAGATTGAGGCCCACTTCAGTAAGTCATTTCTGCAGACACAAAGGAGGATTAGCAGAGATTAAAATGACAAGGTTTGAGGATTGAGGATTGAGGAGTAGCTGGCTGAGGCCAATTATTATTACTGGCCAAACATAAAAAAAAATGGACCATGGCTAATCCTGTCAGTGGAGGCTTTGTGTTTAGATCTCCCACGCTGTTATTTAGCTAATACTTGTGCTGGCGCAGTAAGGACGGGAATGACTGAGGCAATTACGATATCTTGGCAATAGGGGGAAATCCACCTGCGCTTTTTACACAGAACCCAGCAAAGAGAATACAGACGGCCATCTGTTTACGACGTCCTGTGGTTAATTACGGCCTCCCAAAAATGAATTAAAAACTTAATTTTGGACTGTAAACACGAGACTCACTTGAGATCGAGTTGCAGCGCAGTGTGACGTGGAAGGATACAATATGGCCGCACTTGTTTCAGTCGCTCGGCTCTCATGGCCATCATTAAGGATAAAGATGGCATTGTAACGTCTAGCCGGACGTTGCGAGAATAGCGAGGAGGTGGTCGATCAACAATCTCTCTACCATCGTCCCTCGCTACAGCGCATTTCGAACATTGCTCCCTCACTCTATCATGGTTTTTCAAACATTAATTAATTAATTAATGATGGCTGTTTTGTGGTTGACTTTGGCCTTGTTTTGGACCGAAATATGCATATTTAAGCAAATTGTAGATATTTTTTGCCCAAATTAAGCATTTTCAAGCATAAAAATGGCTAAATGAACTAAAATACAAATACAGAAAAACTGTTAAGAATATGTGCACTTTTTTGGGAGTTTTGCCCGTCATCCCCAATCCTTATGTGACACATGAACACACGTCTTTCTCTTTTCTGTGCGTCAGCTAAGAATGCACGCAATGGGACGCAACCACTCCACCTACGGATGTGACATCATGTGAAACCCACCAGTAAGATCCGACTTACATCATAGTCTAGAACTGGTACAGTACGTAACCCGAGGACCCCCTGTGTTACTACAATTGCTCTTTCACGAAGCATCACAGCATTCCGCAGTCAGACCATTGGATGCATGTCATCGCCAGCTCTATTCCAATTCTGGGTTGATTGTTTTGACCAAATATAAAACAAAATAGCCTTATTTCCTTTTACCAGTTTCCGGTGCCTTGACTTCCCAGAGCAATAGCCTGAAACAAAGACCAAACTCAGCCTGTTGCTGATGTCAACCTTTGGATCTGAGTCTGCAGTTGTTGTTTTCATCTTGGACTTTATGATACAGTTCAGTGCAATCCATCAAGATATCAAAAGGATGTGAAAACGCTACCAAGGAAGATCCATCCATCCATTTTCTATGCCACTTGTCCTCACTAGGGTCGTGGTAGTATGCTGGAGCCTATCCCAGCTGACCCTGGATTGGTAATGGTAATGTTTTAATTTTATTTGAACATTATACAAGTTACAGTGGAATACATCACATAATGTAATTCAGAGTTCCACTTGTCCAAAAGGAGTGGGAAGAAGCAAAGCTTATTTAATCCTACCCCCCATCTGTTTCACTTCTGTTGCTGTACATTTATTTATTCACTTCCTGTATTTCATGTGATCTTTTTAATACATAGAAAAGTGATAAGGTAATGTAACAGTATGGCAATATAATTGTCTAGGTTTTTCCACAACCATAATAAATAGTAATAATATACAATAATCAATATAACAATAAAAAAATAATAAATAGTGTTTTTGGTCAAGGACAAATTTTGTTTTATTCAGCATTAAAGTATTTCTCGCCACCTTATGTTGTATATGTTCAATGTGAGATTTCAAGCTCATTTTTTGATCTATTATGATCCCCAAAAGTTTATTTTTGTTCACCCTTTCAATGTCCAAACCGTGAATTTGTATTTGCACATGCGTGTCCTTTCTCCTATTCCCAAATAGCGTTATTTTAGTTTTACTTAGGTTCAAGGATAACCTATTTTTATCAAACCATCACACCATTACTCTTTCGAAATGTTAGAAACGGCAAAATTGAAGAAAGATAGCAATATTTTTAATCCATGTTGACATCTCCATTGCTGTTACAAGCACGCAACAAACTGCACATAATACTAACCTTAAGTCTTTTGGCACTTTACAGATATCATTAGTATACAAGTTGAACAGTTTTGGTCCCAGTATTGACCCCTGGGGTACTCCACACGTAATATTTCAGCTTGCAGATGTATTCTCCTAGCTTTACATATTGCTTCCTGTTAGCTATGTAGCTTTTGACCCAATTCAAAACTAACCCTCTGATTCTGTACCTTTCCAATTTTGTAATTAGGATGTTGTGATTAATTGTATGGAAAGCTTTTGTTAGATCCATGGTACCAAGGAAGGCGGAATACAAAAATGCTGGTTGATTACAGAGAGACCGCCCTCATCCATATTATTAACGTAAATCAAAGAAAAGAACATTTCATCCTTAACTGACGTGACACCATTTCTTACAGGCAAATTTGAGATCGGCACCCCACAATTATATACAGTAAGAGTAAGAGGAGGAGTAGTAGTAGTAGTAGTAATAGTAGTAGTAATAGTAGTAGTTGTTGACACTTTTTACCGAATCATCAGAAGTTTGAAAATGCAGGGCGGTGTTATTGGTTCCATCCCCTTGAGTCTGGAGTGGAAAACATCTGCTAGAATGACAGCACAACCAAAGTTTGACATGTTTGTGGGGGGGGACTATGAGCCAGCGTGTGATTAAGCTCCTCTGCAACGCCAACCACCTCTCATCGTGTGTGCGGCGGCGCTCTGGGTGGTTAGAAATGTTTTCACAGTACATTGGCAAGCGAGCATCTAAGTGGTTGTGGCTAGCAACTGAGTGTGTCTGTGGCTTCTTGCAAGTGTGTGTGTGTGTGTGTGTGTGTGTGTGTGTGTGGTCCAGCACCCAAGCAAACGCGGACACTCAGCGGCGTGTGCGTCCCATTTTGGGAGCTGCATGGCTGCCTTTCATCTGGCTTCATGCTCGCCGACACCCTGATGGGGACCACATGTGCGAGTCCAACTGGGGGCAGGGCGGAGGATACTTTTGTGTGATTAATACTAAAAGTTTAAGGGGCCGCCCCCCACTGTCGGGGGCAGAGATGTAACGAAGCTCCCATCAGGTGGTCCAGGGGAGCCAATGAAATCCCTCACAAGCACTGATAACAACCTGACATGGGGCTGTGCTGAAATCCCAACCAGCTGTTCGACATCCTGCATTTTTTCTTCTGCTAATTCCAAACTCAAAGACTTCCTGCTAGGCCCCAAGACACCCCCTCCCCTCACCCCAACCCCACATTTCCACCCTACCGCTGCTGCTTTCATTCAGCAGACTTTGCTGCTTGAAGTGGTGGTGGCTAACACTCCTTCATAAGGTGGCTCTGAAGCTACCTTACGTCATCCGTCGTGCTGCCCCCCCATGCAAACTGTTACTTTCTCTTTGTTTTGTTCCAACTTGGCCCGGAGTTGTTTGCACACATGACCTTTATCTGACAGGCGCGGTCGGTCTGCAGCAGAACACAGTGAGTCACAAGATCATCCCCCCCCCTTAAAAAACATCTCATTTCTCAAGTTTGAGGAAGAAGCCACCCATCTCTGTAGTTCTGTTTATCTCAATGGCAACCTTTACGACGCTTTCAGAGTCAGTACTGTCAGTACAAGACGCTTTTTATTTGTTTGCCACATAATCAAATGCATGTTTAGTCAAGAAATATGATCGTTTTACTCTTTCGAAATGTTAGAAACGGCAAAATTGAAGAAAGATAGCAATATTTTTAACCCATGTTGACATCTCCATTGCTGTTACAAGCACGCAATATTCGAATGTGGTCCAAATAATACTGGAACCTGTGTTTGTCCCCGGAAAAAGATCATAGAAAAATCTCTTTGGTGACAGACGGTTGACTATGAATCCATTGTATCCCATTCTGGAGACGTAATAGCACAGGGCTGTGAAAACCTTTTCCAGTGAGGGCCACGTAGTGACAGATGAAAGGATGCAACTTTGCCACGTTGGTGTTTTGTAAACACATGGAGATATGCTAAGAACTGCATCTCAGCTTTGTGGTATAGGTGGAAATGTGTATTATTAGTATGAACTTTGCGGTTTGCGCTTCTTTTTGCCATTTTCGCTGTTTTTTTTCCTCAAATATCAACTTTCTTTTTAAATAATCTTCATAAATTTTCTTCTCTTATTACTCTTATGACTTTATTCCCATAATATTTGGACTTTATTCCCACAATATTATAACTTTGTCCTCAACCTAATTTTCCAAAAATTGCAACTTTATTATGTTTGTTTGTTTCTCATAATATTATTACTTTTTCTTTAATATTTCAACTCTATTTAACTATATTTCAACTCTATAGTTTCTTGATAAAATACATCTTTTTTCTCATAATATTTTGTCTGTTATATTCATTTCTGTTGTTTTTTTGTTTTTTTTACATTTCCAACTATTTCAACTTTCTTCCAGTACATTTTCTTCTTGTAATTATGACTTTATTCCCCCTATTTTTTTTTACTTTGTTCTCATAAAATTCTGCAATGTAATTTTCCCAAAAATTACAACTTTATTTGTTGTTTTGTTTGCTTTTCATAGTATTACAAAAATTAACTATTACTATAACTATTACTATTAAATGACTCTTTCTTTTAATATTTCAACTTTATGCTACTAAAATGATGTTGTTTTCCCTTAAAATATTACATTATTCTTGTAAATTATAATCATTATATTTTTTCCCCATTGATACGAACTATTTTTTAAATATTTTGACTTAATTCTTGTAATATTACTGCAGATTTTTCCATTTTTGTTTGGTTTGTTTGTTTTTTATTATCTTGTTAAATTATATTTTTACTTTTATTTATTTATTTATTTATTTATTTATTTATTTATTTATTTATTATGTACCTGTCTCTCCTACCAAAGTCTTGTCCTTGGATGTCCTTTGCTAAAAGAATGTGGGTGAAGATGACTGACGGGGTAAAATGATGTTTGGCCAGTAAAGGTCACAGAGCCCAGATAAAGGTCCTGGCAGACACGTTATCATCGTCATTCCCTCTTGTTGTCTCTTTGAAAAGGGCATCTGAAGAATGGAAGAAGATAACCGAGTGCGCACATGAATTTCCTTCCTTAATGAGAAGGTTGACTTTAATTGATTGTCACATGAAGGGAAAATGGTGCGGTGTTTACTTTTAAAGTGTGTATACTTTTAAGGACTTCACGCACCTGAGTGACGTACCTTCCATTGCGATCCACAAACCGCACCTCAGTGAACATCCATTAAAGTGCAGAAATTGCAGGGCCAATACCTTCACGCGGCGCTGATTAAAAGAGCCAACAAAGCCGTTTCAAAGAGAACATAAACAACGTTACGAGCTCACCGCCCGCAGTGACTCAGCCCCAGCGGTTATTACATCCATCTTATGAGGCCACGGCGCGTTTCATCTCGCTGAAAGTCTGAGATAAGCCCGCCATCGGTCGGTGGCCTTAAAAGCCTCCCTGAGCGCTTAATAAGTGTGTACTAATGACCCCCAAACACATCATGTCAACATGAAAAAGCTGGAGCGCTTCCAGAGGCTGAGGTGATGTTTGGATTGAGGCAGCCGAGGGGCATCGTAAACCTGCGATGTCGGGGGAGGGAGGAGGCCTCCCAGAGCCGTTTGCTGAAGAAAATGTCAGACTTCTATTCTGCTTTCAATCACAACGTGTGCTAAAACTATCAAACTAAACTTGATGTCCAAACTTTCATAAACGTCTAACCCCAGCAGAGGTTTGTTTTGTTAACTTTTGGTTTCAGCGTGAGCCGCAAGATGTTCCTTTTTTCTTCACTTGCCATTGTGCCTTTTCCACAGATAACTTTCTTCATGCCACCTGTTGCTTTGGAATGCTTTTTCAGGGGATTTTAGCAAGGTGAGCCTCATTTCTGTGTCAACTAACTGAACTTGTTTGCGTAGATATTGTTCTCAAGGTATGTTTTATAGCCCATCTGGACAAGCTAGCTTATCTCGTTAACTCCAAATCAACGGGTCGGCAAGAAGTCCAGGGGAATGACCGCAAACTTAGTCAGCAGTGGGCCCACATTTTGCTTAGTGACTGACAGAATGAGACCGCTGTGGCTAAAACGAGTGAGCTCTTTTGGGAGGCTAATCTGGGTCATGTCCTTCTTAAGTTGTTACAGAAATTAAAGCACAAAATCTTGTGTACGGCCATGTTTTAGCGACCACCATAAAGTGGTTTGTCTCCATGTTGTAGGCTTGTCTTCGACTCAGCATTTTCATAGTCAAATCTGATTCATTACATTTTATCCATAGTCAACTAATTGTTCAACTTTTTCCACCTAAAAGAAAAAAGACTAAAACACTCAGATAAAGAAATAAGCATGGTGTGCAACAACAGTACCATCATTTATTTAGTGACACAGAATACAAGATGAATAAAACTGAAACCAAGTGGGCATATCACACATCAGGCTTGACAACAACTTGCCAAGACTCTTTTAGCAGAGTTAAAGTTGGCCTGACAGCCTTACCTGCTTTAAGCCTGGCTTTGGCGTTCCCCAAGTCTCTGCGTTCGTGGAGAACGTAGTTGTGGCGGCCATGAAGGAGTAAGATCTCGACACGCATGGAGGACGTATGAAACATCTGAACGTGCATTGCCTCGCTCTAATTAGGTATGCGGGGTGCACGTGTGCCTAACTTTTTCCCAAGCATATTAGTGCGTGTGTGAATGTATAAACGAGAGGAATTAACTTAAATTTCTTTGTAGAAAAGCGCTTTATGAAAGTAAGTATATTTACTTGTATTCATGTACAGCGCAGCCTTGACCCATCCAATATGGCGGCGACGTTGACGAACGGCTCGATGCAGCGTCTGTCTGTCTATGGTCTTGAGTCCCTGCAGCATAAAAGTTGAACAATGTGATGTAAACAATGAATGATAGAAGTGTAAAGGTGACTATAGGGGTGTTATTTCATGTCTACAGGGCTCTAATGATTAAAAAACCTTTAGAAAGTCATAAAGAGGTTTTCTATACTCTTAACTACAGTACAATAATATTCCATTTATTAACATTGACTCCTATATCGCAGAAATTCATTGATTGCAGACAGATCTGGAACCAATTAATGAGGGACAGCTGTATTCGGAGACACCCCTACCATACTGACAAGACTACAAACATCTGAGAACAGCTTTCTTGGCTGTGGAAAGCTACTTCCAAAGCTAACTAACTAGCATGTTTAGCTTGAGTGCAGTGTCGGCCGTCTCATCTCTTTTCTATTAAGTTTACCCACAGTGAGCGCAGTCATAGAAAGCCAAGGTTAGTCACGTTTTTTGCGATAATTACGGAACTTTTGAAAAAAGGTGCTGCTTGAGTGCTAAATAATCTCGTGGCTACAAAGTAAGGAACTCACAGGGGTATGTTTCCTAAGGGGGTCAAAGAGATTACGGGGGTGAGGGTTACGATAATGACACGGGCAAGAGACAAAAGGAGGCTGAAATGAAAGAAGAAAGAGAAGCTATTGTGTGCGAGAGAAGACCTTAATTACCTCTCATCCATTTTCTCTCAGCTCTCGCATGATAACACACAAGCAAAGAGAGGCATTGACTTGGATAAACAAAGCTAATGAAGATGCGCTCGTCCTGAAAATGAAGAGAGCACTTGGAAAGAAGCAACATTTCTGAAGCATTTGGAGCAAGTTTTGCCCTGCTGTAAAAACCAGCATAGACCAGCACTGACCAGCAAGACCATCATAGACCAGCATATGTTGTGTTTTTGTGCTGGTATGCTGGTGCTAAACCAGCATACCAGCACTGACCAGCATAGACCAGCATCATTTCCATGCTGGTGTATGCTGTTTTTTTCAACAGGGTGCACTCCATTTTTAGCTTCAATTGCTTAAAGTGCAGCCGCACGGTGGTCTTGTGGTTAGCATGTTGGCCACACAGTCACAATCGGGAAGACCTGGGTTCGATTCTCCCTTGGGGCATTTCTGTGTGGAGTTTGCATGTTCTCCCCGTGCGTGCGTGGGTTTTCTCCGGGTACTCCGGCTTCCTCCCTCATTCCAAAAACATGCATGTTAGGTTAATTGGCGAGTCTAAATTGTCCATAGGTATGAATGTGAGTGTGAATGGTTGTTTGTCCATATGTGCCCTGCCATTGGCTGGCGACCGGTCCAGGGTCTACCTCGCCTCTCGCCCGAAGTCAGCTGGGATAGGCTCCAGCGTACCCCCGCGACCCTAATGAGGAGAAGCGGCATAGAAAATTGATGGATGGATGGATGCTTAAAGTGCTCCTAACACCAAAAAAACCCTTGAAAAAACAATAACAAAATGAAAGTACTCACTTAATAAAACATTTTTCTCGTACTGCTATCATAGATAAATAAACAACTATGAAATAGGAGGAAAATTAAGTGGTGATCCTTTTGTTTTTGAGTTTGGAAAAGTTAACGCTAGGTGTAGCGTTCCTTTCTATGTTGCTATGTGAAATCAATGCTCCCAGGACAGAAGTTGCACTAATGCTTAAAATGACCAAAATACTGTAAGTATTACATGTTATCATGAATTTTGGAGGTGTTTTAATAGCGGGCTTTCCGGCGGAATAGGTGCGTCCCATTACGCACATTAATTACCTGCTCCTTTTTAGCTGTTTTTATATCTTTAGGACGCACAGAAAAGAGAAAGATGTGTGTTCATGTCTCACATAAGGATTGTGCATGATGGGCAAAAATTTAAAAAAAAGTCTACTTTTCTTTTACCCATCTGTTTTAGTTGAATCGGTTATTAAGCCCATCCCTACACTGGACCAGAAGAAAACGTCATCTTCATGACTTCTACTCTTGGAGATGGAGGATCGATGCGCTGGCATCGTCGCGGTTGGCTTGCCTGAGGCGTTCACGCTCTTCAAGCTGATGTAATACTTGAGGTCATCGTGAGCTCGACCCCGGGCTCGCGTTCCTCATTTTGACAACATCTCTGACAGCATGGCAGGATGTGTGCATGTATGAGTGCATGTCTGGAATGGTTTCAAGCGGCTCCACCCTGTTTGCAATAAGAAACATTCACTCAGCAGGCGGCCTCTTCTGCTTATTCTTCTTCTTTGCGATCCACCTACACTCGCTGTATGTTGACCCAGATAAAACACATCTCCTCCAATCATCCTCACCCTCGGGGAAATAAATGTTGGTGGGGGTTGGAATTGGTATAAAATTGTGTTTGCCTGACAAATATTTGACTCGGATGTGGATTTTTTTTCCCCGTTAACAACGGCATGCAGTTAACTCAAGTAAATACAGTCAGAAGCTTGAGCGTGTCTTGTTTGTTTTCAAGATTATATCTGTGTGCTTTTCTTGTCATTTTGCAGCATTCCGACTCGAAGGCTTATTACATTCCATCCCCAACATCAGGTACACCCAATGACAAACAGTGTGAGAGCTGTTTGAAAAATCCTGCCTTCACTCGAACAGCCGTGTTTGCCTGGAGTATTTGTGTTGTGTCTTAACGCATTGTAATCAGCAGCGTGGGCTCTGACCAGAACGCGGCAGTAAATTGCAATGAATATGGCCTTTATTGTGAAGGCACGCACGGACGCAAAAGACAACCGGATCTCTGTCTTGCTAACAGCCAGTTAACACTTACAGTAAGTCTTGTCATTAAAACACAGTATTAGTCAACATAAAGAGGGGCACTTAAAAGTTTTTGTCTGTCTGTCGATTCTGGTTCCTAACGATTTTCGATTCCGATGCTTTTAAGAGGCAGGGTCGTAAAAGTTTAAATTCGGGTGCTAACCAGAGCTGGGTTATTTTGGGGATGAAATGTCTGAACTTCTGCATGAAATGTTTAATGATATGAACTTTTTATCAGCTTTACTATGAATGTCTTACAGGGATATTTTCAACCAGTGCGTAAATATCAAACCATTCACCTTGGATATAAATGTTATGGCGTTTCATTTTATAGGAGTACACTTTCACAAAAGATGTTTACTTTTGAAAAGTAGTATACTTTGTTTGCTGCCTCAATGTTGGTGTAAGCTATTTTTATGACACCCTTATTTTGTTAACACAAACAGGATATAGCTCAAAACTCTCTTATTTTGAAGGCCGGAAGTGTGTTGCGTGAGTTGAGAAGGTCCCTTGACTGTCGCTAACAGAGACAGACTGTGCAAATGAATAAACTTGCCTAGCAGTAGCTCCCGTCCTTTATTTCCACATCAGCTAGCATCCTGAAACCCTGGCTTACATTGGCATGAGACAGACGTCATTTATTGTTCGACTTCCCTGATTCTAATTGCTTAGACGAGTCGCACATAGTGCATCAAAGACGAGGTACTGTTATTTGTACACCATGAATGTGGGAACATTAGTCATGTTGATCATGCACCCTCCTTTGCATGATATCATTGTGTTGCACTGAGCTGACCGCTCTTTTTTATGAAGTTAAGCCAAACCTTTTAGCCACTTCTTCACTGGTGCTCGCCGGCTTCGTCTTTGTTGGTGTTTGCGGCTATTTTTTCCGGTCTGCGAAGTGGGCATCGAAACTACGAATCTAAATAAAAACATTTTAACAATCCCGGGAGAATTGGAATGTTAGTCCCGGTTCCCATCGATGCTCGAACTTGGCCACAGTTAATTCAGGGTTGCATCCCGGCGTGGAGACTGGCATGCGCACAGAACGCCAGCTCCGCTCCAGTAGCACAGACATGCAAGAGAGAAAACGTTCCAATTGCATAATCTAGGTACGTTGATCTGACTTCTAAAAAGCCAAACACAATCTAATTAAGGTGTTTTCACGCTAGTTTTACGCCAGTTCATGCAGTAATTTCTTTTGTTCTTGGTGCATGTAAACGTACTGACTGATACTACCTGCAAAGGCAGAAAGAGTTTGTCCCCCGAAATGACGTGGGTACCGAACAGCGACACAGAAAAAAGGTGGAACAATAACGTCTGGTGTGCTTGATTGATTTGCATACAGTGAATGAGTCCTATTATCGGTTATGGCTGGCCTATTCTTACATGTGTCAGTGTTCATCCTCCAAGTAAAGTAGTCCATCCTTTCCCCCCCCCAAATAACCTCAGCTTTAGCTGTATTGTATCAGTGTGTGTGTGCGTGTGAATGCTTGACTGGTTGATGTTTGTTCGTTTCAAATGGGGTCAAACGCAAAGGCAAAAATACTGGTCCACAGGGTCGGTTCAGCCCAGATAAGAGTACCCAATGGACTTGTGGATGCCTTGGAGGTTCCAGACATGGCCTCTGTGCTGTGGGTGACTTGTGAGGGAAGGAGGTGGGGGGGGTGTTAAGTCCAGCTTCCTGCCGGACAGGAAATTCAACTTCCTGTCGTAATTAATGTGGGGGCTGTTAGATGAGGTGGGGAGGTCAAAGGGGGGGCCCCCCCACACACAGCGCCTCCACATTTCACCTTAAATGTCAGCCTTTGTTTGCAGGCCACACACACACAGACGGCTGGTGAAAATATTTTAGTGGCTGAGAGGCTTCTTGCAACATCCCTGTGTAGAGATTGTTTATTTCTTTAGCACCCCACCCAAATCCTCCATTATGGGCTCACGAGGGTCAGGATCCAGTCAGACTGGTGTTTCTCAAACTGGTGTCAGAGCGAGGAATGTAAACACACGAACTGGACTGGAGAACTTGCAGCAAAATGCAGCAACTGACGCTTTTTTTTTTTAATGTGATGCAATTGATTGATGACAAGTGTGAGAAAGGAGGGGCTGGGGGAGGAGAGAGGTGCTTTTTAAGATTTCATGTTCTCCTCCAGCCCCCACAGTTTTGCAGATAATGGTTGCCAAGGTGACTGCAGAGAGAAAAGGAAAGTATGTGGCGCCTCTTCTTGTGCAGGAAGCAAAGCCAGAGTGCGCTGATGAGATGATTCCAGTCCGTCGTCAAGCTCGCATGCATGATAGACTGCCTTTAATATCTCGGCAACGTGAATGCATTCACCTGAATATGGAATGACGGGCACGACGACACAGAGATTCTGTACAGCCAAGAGGGAAAACCTCTCATGTTTATTCAGCCATGGATTTCACATTGTGAAAAAAAATCTATACAAAATAATGCCATGGAAGTAGAAATGAAACGTCATGACATAATGACAACACACTGTTGTGATGGCGATGGCGGTGGGAGGGAAAGCTGCGGCGCTCCCACCATTCCCAGACTAAGCAGAGGAGGACATCCGGATACAAAAAGCAAGGCTCATTCATAAGTGTCCGTTTCCACGGAGACCCGTCTTGTGCGGGGGAGGTAGCGCTCTGATGGAGCTGGTGGCGATGTTGGGAGAAGAGGAGAAGATGATGTTTGGGAATTGTTGCGTTGTGTGGGGAAAAAGTAAAGCCAAGCCAAGTTATTCTTTTATGTCAATAGATCACCAAGACGAGAACATTTAAGACATTTCACATACTGTAGCAACAAGTTGACACATTGTCACTTTGTTTTTGGTCTTTCAAACTTTTTTGATCAATTCTTGATTGCACGTGTAACTCGCATGTTGAGAACCCTTTGCACCGGGTTAGCGCACTACTTTGTTTTGGATTCTAGTCAAAGCTCATATTTAGATTAGGGATGCTCCGATCAGGGTTTTATGCTGCCGATTCCGATCATCCATGAGTGAGATTGTCCGATACCGATCACATGGATTAACTGTACATTTTTCCATGTATTTATGATGAGGGCCGCTGTTAGACAATTCCAAAAGCCTCTGGCAAATAGGTAATTATTGCCTTTATTTTTGTAAAACAATTTTTGTACTATTTGACACAAATCTGAATTGAATTTAATTGAATGCACATTTTGGAGTAATATGAATACATGGGAAATAAATTGTTCAATAATTTATCTTTCAGTTGAAGATAACAAAATTAACAGAATAAAATAATACAAATGAATATCATTGTTAAATAGAAATCTGGCTTGCTTAACTTAAAACAGAATAAATTCGGTGTCCAGGTTGCAGGGTCTCCAACATTCATCATTAAATTGTACACTACATTATTTGCCAAGCACATCTCCACATAAAGTAAAGTCTGAATTCAACACGTATAATAAGAAACTACACAGAGTTGAAGCAAGTATCCTTTGACCCTTTGGTGAGTTACTCAAAATCAGCTGGCAAGCTAGGAGATCCCTGTGATAGTATCAGCATCATAAGGTTTATGTTCCACAAGCACATACAAATAGTGTTTGGAGGACAAGACATAATTAGTGTAATCACAACAAGACTGTAAAGTTCTTCAGTAACACTTTAAATAGTCAGTACAAACCCCTTTAATGTGATATCCACTTGACCATGGGGCAAAACCGAGCTCCAAACTAACCACACTGCTTGTTTGTTTTAACAACAAAATGTCACTGTTGTAAAAGGTTACATTTGAAGTTCGAACACCAGAAAGCTAGGCGGATAACTCTAACTAGCAAGCTAGCTAGGCAGAGCGTGTAAACAAAGATGCAAGAAAAGTCGAACGGCAATAGGTTTGATTAGACCAGTTTTGATTCTCGCAGCAATACGGGACAAAGTGCGTCCCTTGTTGACTCAATACGGGTGTTGGCAACCCTACGTGACACAGCACACATGTAGAGTTTACCGCCGCATGCCGATCATTTTTTGTGACTGACTTTTGAAGGCATTATTCGGTCGATACTCATCGATTGGAGCATCCCTAATTTGGACTCATTTTTGTATACAGCCAAATGGCCAAAATGGCTTCCAATGAGCTCTTTGTCAGCAAAACCCCCGCAGGACAGCATAATTATTTGACACTATGGTGAAAAAAAAGCACTGCGGTGTCTGCCCTTATCACTGCACAGTTTTCTGGATCATGGGGAGGAAGACTGGGAGCTCCGACATGTGACCTAAACACTCCACATAGCCCCCCCCAAAATACCCATTTGTCCCGCAGACAGCTGCAGGGACCGCCACATTCTTAGCCTCGTCAGGCCCACTCCTCTCCATTGGTCACATGACACTTGCCTCCTTACTGGTTAATTGTTGCATCGGTGCACTTTTTAGGGCCTGGGATGAGGGGGTGGGGGCGTCTGATTTAAGGCAAGTTTGGACCGAAGTTGGAATTCTTTTCACGGGGTTGGGGCGACCCCCGCGGCCTTAACAGCCGCACACTGTGGGTAATCTGAGCCTCCCCCTCCTCTCATTAAGACTGCACAATGAAGGCCTGCTGAGATCACATGACCATGCAGGACAGCCCCCCACCCCCTTCCCTCCTCAAACATTCACACAGAGGAGAAATAAATAGGATTAAACACGTATAAATTAAGGAAGGACACCGCAAGCTGAGCACATATTAAAGTTCATGCCAGTTGTGCTGAGTCACTACGAGGGCACATGCTGTTTCAAAACACAAAAAAAGATGAGCACACTAACAGGAAGCGGAGGCTTCGCGTCCAGCCGAGTGATGGCCTGCTGTGAGCACGGAGGACGTCAAAGCTGAGGTGCCAAACAGAAAAACAAGGTCGTACCCCCCCAAACTCAGGCACCCAAAACTCTTAGCAGATCATCAACGTCAGCTGCCACTTTTCATCAAGTGGCAACAGCTCCACGTGCACACGCCTCGGGTAGAAGCAATTGAGGTGGGTTGAGGGGGGCAGGTCAAAGAAAGGAGCTTATTAGAGGATGAAGAGCTTTGCGCCTCCATTGTGCCATGTGTGCATCAGTAAGTCTAAATACTGTACATGCTATACAGTGCAGTACGTGGTGGTGATGGTGGTGGTGTTTGGGTGAAATGTCCCACACAAGTCCACAACAAGCAAGCAGCAGTCTGGTTGTTTTGTTTGGCATGAGCTCCTTTTCCTCTCAGAGGTGAAGTCGTTCTCTTTGAGTGCCTCTTCAGTCGGAGTGCAGTAGATGACGCAAAATCTGAAAGAGAAGAGGAATGCATGAGTGGGAAGTGTCTTATAGACACTGTTGCAAACTCCTCAGTAAGAAAAATATCTATTGGATGTCCTAGAAGCAGCTAGATGATGTCATTGGCTAATTTGCATATTTGTTATTTGCATATGACGCGGTCACAGATGCTGTGGGAAAAAAGCATAACCTCGTAGGAGAGACAAAAGTGAGTAAAAATCATGTTAATTACATTTAGAACTACAGATTGATTCTTTGTTTGTTAATTTAAAATTGGCCATCACTTCATCAAAATAAAATAATTGTAATATTTTATCTTGGCTTGCACCTGGTACCTTTTATCTTGCAGTTAGGACTACTTGTTTCACGGTGCCAGAAAAAGTCGCTAGATTTGTTCCTAGTCACCACATTTAGCGACAAAGTCTCCAAGTTTGCAACACTGCTTAAGAGAAACAAAACAACCCCAAAGCCATAAATTATAGTATGACTTTTCATTCAAGGCTAAGCGGATGTTTTTAAAAACTGTATCTTTCTCCCTCTGAAAGAACTGGCTTGGTTGGCACTTGTAATGTATTTTGGTTCATGTTAGCATCAAGAAGATCACTGTCAGATATTCTGACATTACAGTTCCTCTTGTAAGTACCAGGACATATTTTTTCCTCAGACAGTTTTCTTCCCTTTTCGTCTTTACAAACAGGCTGTCAGCCCCAACGGTGGCAGTCAAGCAGGCGGACAAAAGACGAGCTGAGGTTTAAATAAGTGGCAGGATTATACCCTTCACTGGATACAGTGTGCCGCTGCCTTGGAGACGCTAGAGTCAGTGGACTTAGAGGGAGTAATCCTGCGTGGGGTTAGCCACTGTGGCTGCTATTAGCCGCTTCCAGAGGCTTTACCCAACGAGCATGTACACGACAGATGAGGACTCACTCGCCTACACCTCTGTGATTTGTTGAGAGTTGGCAGCCATGTGTGGGTGATGCCTCCCATGGCCTGCGGCGCCTGACGACTACCAGGGCGCCTCCTACGTCTAGCCTGATTACCATCATCGTGCGTTGGCGGGCTGAGAAGGAGGTCAGGAAGGCGAGCCAACAAAACAAAGGACGCTAAAGCTACAGTACAGTTCAATTCCGTTGGCCATGGTTGACATGGGTAAATCATGATGAGGATTGTGTTTCCAGTGATGACAAAGCAGGACACCACTGTGTAAGTCGCTGAAGCAGTCAACAAAAGTGACACAAAGCAGTGATGCAGCTATTGACGTCCCGCATTGGAAACCTGATTAAAGGATCGTTTGGATTTTTTTACATGAAGTTATATGACATCCCCATCGTGACTTACCTCCCCATTTGATCCCCCGCGAGTCCAGTTCTGGTCGGATTTCCATGACGGGGAACGTAGTTCTGCTTAGTTGTTGGGTCATTTAAGTAAAAAGTTTGGCTTCTCAAAACAATATGCGTTCAAAAGTGTAATACATTGGCCTCAAAAATCAGACCTCACAAATCGCTTGGCATTATATTTTTCTCCCGCCGTGTCCCTGCGCACTGTCGCCACTCCATTCGTGTGTATGTGATGAAGCGAGCGATTTGTGAGGTCTGACTTTTTTTGATGGGACCAAATGGGGGATGAGGGGTGGGGGTATTGATATAGTCCACTGCTAATGGGGATGTCATACAGCTTCATGTCAAAAAATCCAAACTATCCCTTCAGGCTTCACCTGATTCAAATTGTACTGGAGAAAACTGAGTCACAAACACTGCAGGTGCATTTTGAAATGTTAATTGTCCCAAAAATTGATGCTAAACAATATTGTCAACATTTTTGGAAACCAAATAAATTACACATGTTATGATAATAAATAATAATAATATATCATAATAATGCAATCGTTCCTCTTAATATGTCACCTTTCCCTGCGCTGCTCCGTTTGTATTTACGTTGTCGACCAAACGTCTCAGTGAGTGTTGACTGTTCTGGGCTCTCAGGCAGCTGGCGCTGGAGCAGAGCGGGACGAAGGCTCTGCATCAAACTGAATGTGTTTGAGGTGGGCAAGTTTGTTTTCATTTATTAACTGATGATTAATACATGATTAATTTATTTATTTATTATCACAAGAACGCAAGATTCTCACGAGATCTCATGACATCGCTACTGTTGTCCAGTCATTGGACAGCAACATGTTTAGCTACGGCTGGTAGCCCAACAAAAGGAAGCTGAAAAGGCCAACATGTGAACTGTTTTACATGGTGGAATTGGATAGAAAAAGAGGTTATCAGGGCAGATGTATGTCTCACCATGTTGGCACACTCCCTGCCCCACCCCCGCCAAACACCGCTCGTAACCCTTGATGAATAGTTTCCGACGCAGCCTCTGCTTCTTCTCACCCGGCGTCAGGAGCGTAACCTCATCAAAGGGAGGTGGCGGAGAGTGGATTAGCCTCGCCGGGGCGTTGCGGCCTGCTGGCGTGCGGCACCGTTTAATTGGCAAACCCCTTTCTTTTCCCGCTCGAAGTTCCCCCACAGGAGCAATAAAAGTATCCTATTCTCCTTCAATTATCCTCTCTGTCCTTTGGCACGTCCCCACAGCCACATCAGTCACTTCACGCTTGCAGGCCTTCGTCAACCCCAACCCCCTGCTACTTGCCTCCCTCCCTCCTGACATTCCTTTCTGTTTTCTGTACCGTTAACCGGGACACTTAGGAATCATTGAAGAGCTCGCAATCACTAACCAACCGTGAGATTATTTGGTCCACAAATTCTTTACATTTCTTTACTCTGATATCCCACATAACCGAACTCTAATTCACACCCAAAGAATTCTAGTAATGCATGGGCGTACCACCAGCGATGACCACAATGTATCCCACTGCACATCTTTTGGATTTTCCCATGCATTCCAATACACAAGTGGAGGGAAGGACAATTAAAGGTCAAAGAGATTGCATTTTGACCCATGTGTTCTACGCACAAACGGCTTTGAATTGAAAGTATCTCACCAGAGTACAGTAATGTAAGAGCATGACCAGTGTTTCTATGGGATGGGATGTTGGACATACCTCATGGAATGAGTCTAGTTGAGGTCTTCAGGCCGGCAGATGCTTCCAGGTGCTGACAAAGGCGGTGGGAATGAGAGAGTACGGTACCGTGGTGATGCTGTTCCAAGCATCTAGCGTGGGGTCGTAGCAGTCCAAGGTTTTACAGCGCTGGGTGCCAAAGTACCCCCCCACCACGTATAGTTTGTTCCCCGACGCCACGGCCTGGCAGCTCATGCGCTTGGCCGTCACGTCGCCCACTTTAGTCCACTGGTAGCTCTCGCTGCTGAACTTGTACGCTGAGCAAGCAGAGAACTCAGTGTCTCCGCCCATGACAAAGATTTGGTTTCCCAGCACGGCAGCGGCAGTGTAGCGCCATGGTTGCGGACAGGATGCCGGTACAGTCCAACGGTTCTCCTGGGGGTCGTAGCACTGCACCTTCGGCAGCTTGTCGTGGGTGACGCTGGTTCCCCCGAAAGCAAAGAGCTTGAGTTTGACACTGACCACCGCCGCATTGCTCACACCCTCTCTCAGAGGCGCCACCATGGTCCACTTGTTGGCCACCGGGTCGAACTGCTCCACTTGTTTGAGCGACACGGACGGTGAGGCGGGGAGGCAGCCGGTTGCCGCTGTGTGACCTCCGACTACATACAGGCAGTGCTTCAGTTCGGCTGAGCCATGACCGAATCTTGCGATGAGCATTGGTGCCGCTTTGGACCATTCTTCATGGACTGTATCATAGACCCAGACGTCTTTGGACACACCATTCTCTGAGCCCCGCCCCCCTGTGATGTACACCTTACAACCGATGGCACAGGCGCTGAATTCCTTTCTCGGGCTCGGGATGTCCGCTTTAGGAATGATCTCCTTGGCCTTCTGGTCCACCAGGTATAGCTTGTCACACATGAATGTCTGCCCCCCCAGCAGAAAGAGGGCATGGCTGGTTTTCCGAGGTCGAGCACACTGACTATTGACCACGCCGTCATTCTGCAGGATCTTCAGCTTGCAGCGGATGGCCTCGTCCACCAGCTCCTTGCTCTTGGCCTGGGCGTTGATCAGCTCCTCAGTTGAGACGTTCTCCATCAGGAAGATGGCGGGCAGAAGGGCCAGGCGGACCGTTCTGAGGAGTTCAGGAAGGTCGCAGTGCCGTCTCTCCAGGTCGTAGTTGATCCAGTTCAGGGCAGCCTCATAAACAAGCCGCTCATCTTCAGTCTCCAGCTCCTCGTGGGATAACAGCTGGACCACCATGTCTTTGGGCAGTTGGAGGAAGTCTTCCGTCTTGCAAATGGCAGGGAAGTTGTTGAGGCACATGCTCCAGGAGAGCTCAGACAGCTTGGTACACTGATGGGCGTCTGAAAGCAGCAGCATGCCAAGGCAGTTGGATGGGTGAAGGTTCCTCTCCAGGAATTCCGCACAGGCATCTCGGATGTCCTGGAACTCCAGCATGTCCCCAGCTTCCAGAAGCGACTCCGCATTCTCCTCGTTAATGACCACCCGTGACGAGTATGCGTAATCCAGCAGGAGCTCTAGGACCTCCGGGTGGATGGAGTCATGGAAGTCAACCTCGCTAGCTTGGCTCTCCCTCAGCCCGCCACTGAACATGGCCTCAAAGTAGCGGCTGCAAGCTGCCAGCACAGCGCGGTGGCATGGGAAGGAGCGGCTGCCGGCGTGAAGCAGCACGTCCGTGAAGAGCCGTTGCTGCCGCAGAGAGTTGAGGTGCATGAGGACACTGTCGGCATATGAAGACTTGTGGAACAGGTAGATGTTCATGGAGCCGGTGCTGGCCCGAGATTTCCGGTTCTCGTGGACACACACAGACATTTTCATTGAATCCTGAAAAACAAAAATAAAACAGTCTCTCAGAACCATTCATTTGTTTATGCAAACAGAAGTGAATATTGCAGCAACAGCGTCCTCAACACAAACAGTGAGCATTTTGCAACAAGAGTGCTGCAAGCTTTCCCAAGAGCTAGCGAGGCATTAGGGAGGAGGTCCTGTGACTGCTATTTGCAAAACACTGTGAGAGTGAGTCAAGGAAGTTGAGCAGATAACGAGAGCCTTCTTCAGGATGCGGGGGTAGAGGTTGTTGTTTGTTTATCCAGCAAATATCTATCATCCAAGTGAGTGCCTGTTGGAGAAATAAGCAGAGCAGCAGGACTCCAAAAAGTCCCCCAATAGTCTTGTTCTGTCCTTGGTCTGTCCTCGCTCAGAGCTCATTCCACACAGGAAGGCAGCACTCACGGCTTCTTGATAACTTTGCCACATTTGCACACAATGGGCCTCATTCACGAAACGTTCTTACGCACAAATGTGTTCTTAAAGCCTTCTTACGAAGATTTTTGTCATTCACGAAACGTGTTCTCAACTCACAGTTCTTAGATCTAAGAACAAATTCTACGAACGCTCAGGAGGACTCTTACGCACAAGCAAAGCTTGCACTTTCAATGCGCAATCGCCCTCATGATGGATTTTGCAACCTGATCCCAAAAAATGTAGTGCAAATAAAATATCCCAACAATTATTTATCATCAAAACAACTAAAATACACTCCATGGATAAATATATATTCAAATCCCAATTCATCAAAAAAAAAAAGGCTGTCTGGACGTGCGCTGCAGAGAGAGAATGTAAAGGGACCATTAGATTTATTTGCTGAAAGCCACCAATATTTGATGTCCCGCTTCAGGCTTCAGGCTTCCCTCTCTGTTCTTGCAGGTGTGCAGGATCATCAGAATAACATCGCAATGAAACGTGGTGTGTCTATTGCGCACGTAGCACCCCCAGATAACGACATGCGCCCCCAGCCACGTCTTGAGCCAGAGCACGGGGCTGCTGTATTAATTAATCAAATGTAACCACAGAAAAAATACATTGTCACACACAAACTATGTATTTTGACTTTATTTTTCCATCATGATTGTGTAAATATTTTCTAGAGTTTCCGAAATGGTTTGGTTTCTGATTGATGGCCCACCTCCCGTTTCCTCCAGATCCCTCTGGTGCAGTCCAATCTTTTTTTTTTTAGTCTATTTTAAGTCAAAACAGTTCTTTTTAACCTCTGCGGTGGCGCGTTTCTCCGTGGAAACGGCATTTATGTTTCCTGCAATGGTGCTCCATGCCGAGTCTTTTTGGATGGCCTGATGACCGGTGGATACACGTGAAAATAAGGTGGTCTTGTGTTCGCTCACTCCTTGTAAAAGCACCTCTATTTCAGTAGGATTGAACTTTTTCTTTCGTTTGTTGTCCAGCTGCTCCTCAGTCTTGCCCTTGCGTGTTGCCATCTCCGCGTCCAGCTGCCTGTTGCGCACGGCACATTTTTTGACCTTATATAGGAAATAATAGGCGGTGACCTATGCAAATTAGGCCTTACATGCACGGGCATCGCAGTTGGCATTCATCAACCTAAGAACACCGGTGCCAACGATTATCCCTACTTAAGAACGTGTCGTGAATGTGGTGCAGTTTCCAACCCCTTCTTAAGTACACTTCTTAAGAAGACTTTTAAGAAGATGTTCGTGAATGAGGCCCATTGAGAGCAAATCCTCATTTCACTTTAGGCTATACTTTGACTAAAAAGATAGAGTTAGTGCTCGTGTAAAAACAACCTTATAGTAGACCGTTGCAGCCTTGGGACATCAGAAAACAAAAAGTGAAGCGACCTCTTCAAATTAAACGCGCTATGAAAACATTCTCCAAACATTAAAAAGTAGTAGTAATAGTAAAATGTCTTGTATTTCTAGACTTTTCATTTTCTCTGCATCGCCAGGTTCACAGTGTTTTTTATTAGCGACGTACAACATTATAAAGTTGCCCCTCTTTCTCTTTGCGCTTCGGGTCAGTTTCCTACGGTTACATCACCGCCCTCAAAACCCTGGACCGCGCTCTCCCGCACTCTCTCTCCCTCTCCCTCTCGAGGACACAATCATGCGTGAAGGTTTTTGGTGTGCGTCATTCCTGCAGCGTATAAGGAGAATGTGAAGCATTAAAACAACTGGCCGCACGTTCCTACACACCTGACATGATGAGGTAGATGTGGATGACAGAGATGCTTGGGATTCCAGGTGAACATACGTACGTACGTATGTACATGCTCTCAGCGCCAGTCAGCCAACACTTAAGCTCAAAAACAATGTTTGACATGCAGGATGTGTGTGTTCCACACTTCCAGGCATTCCAAGTATGTGTACAGTAAAAGTTCACAAAGGCGATGTTAGCTTAGCAAGACTGCGGGCAGGTGCAAATGGCTAACAAGGTAATAAAATGTGAGTAAGAGGAAGGATTCAATGGATTGTAAAGCATACAAAGTAGAAAGCGATTAGATCAGTTCACAACCACAATCTGGAACACCAACAACCATTGTTGGGTGACTTGATACATATCTTAGCTTAAAGATTATATGAATGCTACATGTGTGTATACAAGTCTTTCAGGCTAGCGTCCCAGGACACTGGCGACACTAGCGAGTACACGCACAGTGTGGTACAAGCGAGGAGTAAAGCGTTGTTTACACTCGCACACATTTTGCCTTGTGCTGCGTCCCGCAGGCATCACCCCTATAGCTTCATTAATTTGTGTTCCTTTTAAGGAATAATACCCAATGTTCATTATTTATTGAAGTGCAATTTTGTTTGCACAGACTTGATACTCCATTTTATTTATTGTTTTTATTGTTGTGTGTGGTTTTTATTGAAGTGTTTTTTTTCTTCACAGGTCTATTTTTTCTTGTCTTTGGTTGTGCAGTGTGTTTCACGGTGTGCTTTTGAGCACTTTGTGTTCACATTAACAACTCGCATTTTTATGGTAATGTGAACGACCACATAAAAAAATCAGATTTTAATAAAAAATCATATCCTGCAGTGTGGACGTAGCTTGAAACTAGTATGACTGAATGTGAGCCACAAGGAAGACGAAGCATTTACTCACGCTTGCATAAAATATCAAACAGAGCGCGACCTCGGCTCAACAGGCCCGATCACATTCCGCCTACCACAAAGACGACAACGTGTCACCCTTTAGTTTGGCTAAGATCACACACACACAGCGCCAATTCTGATCCTCGTGTTTTCTCTTTTCCAATTTCTAATTGAATGCTAAAAATGATTAAATTAGAAAAAGAGGTCCTGGTGAAATCATGCATTAAATCAGGGAGGTTTGTCACTGCGTTATAATTAGCAAGTCTTGTGATTTAATAGAGGAGACGCAATTAGTACACCAAAGAGATTGAAGTGAATTCAAACGGCTGCCAATGGACTCATTTCCTGCTTTGAGCGACCGTTAAATCGAGATTAATCTGCGGGTAACAGTCATTCTCACACTCTCCGTTTCATGGAGATTTGTATTTTTTTTGGGAACCTTTTATTTGTGTGGGAAGTAATGCCGATCAAAGACATCACATGAAGAAACTGCAGTGTTTGTTGGAATAAATACTCCAGTTACACTGAAGATGAAGGGAGGACTGTTCAAAATATAAGCCGGTTTGTACTCATTAGACATGACTAATGGAGCGATGAGCTCATCCTAGCAATCAGTGCTTATCAGTTGCATCCAACTCTTCCCTGTTGTTGTTTGCATCATTTAAAAGACTTTACTTAGGCTTCTTTATGGCTATTTAATGATTATGATAATTTAGAACAAAAGGATAACATCACCCATTGTTATTGGTATCCCAATGGGGAAGTTAGCACAAGAATGAATGTAATAATTCTTTCTAATAGACCCTAAAACTGCCATAAGGTTTGTGAGTGACTTCACAAAACAACACTGGGAGCGTCCCAGTGAGAAAGGATGACGCCTCTGCTCTCCATCTGAGGCCCGGCTAGCTTCAAATCATTGCCAGGTGTTCACAATCGTAGACTAGAGGAAGAGGGATGGGAATGCAGTGGTGGTGGTGGTGGTGGGGTGGGGGGGTGGGGGGGGGGGGGGGCAGCCCGTCCTTCGCAAGTAAACATGGGGATCAAATGGGCCTAGCCCACTTGGAAGAAAGAGACAAAAAGGAAAGCAAAGGAGGACATGTAGGACGACCATCGATCAGCATCAACCCTCCCCTGGATCTAATTTACAGTCTGGAGCCAGCTGTCGTCACACATGTCGCGCACGCCGCTTTTAACGCATTTAAACCACAACCCTGTGTCGGGGAAAAAAATAAATAAAATTGACTTGCCATCAGAGAATTGTGACACGTGATAGCGCCTGTTAAACGAGTCTGTGCCAGAAGGTTTGTTTCACAACCATGTGTCTGAAACAGGGAAGGAAGGAACTCTGAGTAGACAGGAGGGGGCGGTCATCTGCCTCCACCAGTTGGGTTTGTAAAGAGGAATAGAGGGGTTCGTATTTATGAGGGGTGAGACGATACACAAGATTGTGTCTACGAGAACGATTCAACACAAGCTTTTGACATCACTTTTAAGAACAGTACAATGAACAAATCTATGACAATATATTGCAATCTGCTCATTTAATTTCTACTACATTACGCTCCTCTGCACTCTGTGTGTACGCTACCGGCCCCGCCTGCACCCACAAAGACAAAGAAACTGTATTACTGACAAAAGGGCTCACTCCGTTCATGTCATTGTTCTGTGGAACAAACATGCCAAGGTGCTAAAACCAACGTAGTAGAAATTAAATTACTATATTGCAATATATTGTCATATGTTTTGGGTATTTTTTTCATTGTACTTTTCTTAAAAGTAAGGTTAAAATCTCGTCTCGTAGACCCAATCTCGTGTATGGTCTCGTCTTGTGACACCCGTAGTTATTAGTTATTTATAAGGAGATGTATATTCAATTTGCAAAGTCTGAAGTGCTAAGGCACATTCCTTCTTTGCGTTGCACCCTTTCTCGGCAGTCAACGTGATGCCAATTCTTAAATATAAATAACAACATTCAACTGGATTCAGTTGCTTCAATTGCTTTTTCCATATTACATTTCAATCAGGATCAGATCCAGAATAAACTTTAGCTTTAGACCCAGTTTACACATATTTTATGATGAGGCAGTTGACATGATAAGCACTTGATATCATCATCAATGTTCAGAATGTTACCAAAAGCTACAACGAACATCCTTGGAAGTAGTACAGTGCACTTCTCACCACTTGTACAAGCACTACAGTATGTAAACATCTTCAACTGCTGCTTGGTGTAACTCAAGGCAACTGGTTTCTTATTTTCAGAGAATATACAGTATGTGTTGGTGCATACGTAATAAGGTTACGTCGTAGTTGTTGTGGTAGTAGTAGTTCATCTTGATGCAGTACAAATCTTTTGTCTTCAAGCCTGCTGCGATGATGAATGCGTACCTTTTATTAACATCTTTAATTTTTGTAATTAATGATCTAATTGATTGGCTGCTGGGATGCAGTAAAAAGCCTTACCTCTTTGGGGGAAAGCAGGAGTTCAACCTCGCCCGTGGAATCCCTCAGACATGCCCGTGGTGAGAGAGCCACGATGCCGCCGCGCTCTCCTCGCTTCTCCCGGAGCAAAGCAGCTGAATCCCCGAGCCGATCTTCTGCAGCTCCCAGGATGTGTGTGTGTGCGTGTGTTTTGGGGCTCGGAAGAGGACGGGCTTTGACCGGGTAAGCTGCCGATGAGGTTCGGAGGCGGTGCTGCTCGTCTTCTACTTCTCAGTCTGACTGACTGACTAACTGACTGAGCTGCCAGTCCTCCGTGCTTGTGATGCTTGTTGTGTGTGTCTCCAGCGGGGAGGGGAGGAGGGAGGAGCCGTCACCTAGTGGAGCAAATGAAGTGAGAGCTGGGGGGGGGAGTTCGTATGCAAAACCATGATTGGCAGTTTCACCGCACACACACTCACACACACACACACAAACGCACACACGATTCCTCCTCATTATTTGCTTGCAAGTCTGTATATAATGTTTTCCAAATCCATCACTTCCGGTTTCCTCTGGGAACCGCTGAATTGATGCTTGTGTTGTAAAAGAAAGCCAAACTTTACCAGTATAGCACCCAATTGTGAATATGTATTTATATTAAAATATATTTTCACAAAAATGTTTACCATAGCCATGAAAGCCCAATTTCACTCATTGGCCATTGAATTTGGTACATCTGCACAATGCAATGAGAGCCATGGCAGGAGATGCCATTACGCTGATAGTAATACAGTACTTTGCTTTTAGGTATTAATGTGCGATAATGTCATAATATTGATATTATTGCAGTAATATAGACCTGCACTCCACCATACATACTGAATGCAGTGTAATATCAAAATACCTTATTTAGTTACATAAATTCGTCCAAAAAATAGGATGCAGACTCATTTTGCTTTAGAATAAACATCTGGATTGTGGGGACAAACTATAAACCGACAAAAAAGGCTGGAACTATGTGTGAGAAGAGTGGCATCTAGTGGCCAATAAGATAATGCAGCACGCACTGTGGGGAAAAACAGACAAGACCTTAGCTGGTCGATCTTTGTTAACGTGACGTGATCATTTGCAAACATCGCTACAAAGGGCAAAGGCATAAATCAAGCGAAAAAGATGTAAACATATGTAAAAAAGTTGGAAACCTATGCGATACTCCGTTTTCGCCTTCAGAAACCTAAAAATAGACGGGTACTTTTATCTACATTGTGGAAATATACAGGTAGCTGTAATACAGTATTAAGAACTCGAAATAGACAGCTACCCCTTTAAATCAGTTTTCCATGTACTTCCGTATGTGGCACTTGGCCCCGCCTCCCGGACACAACGCGGCTTGCGGTGCATCGTAGGTCACATGACTTGGACGCTACATTTGACGGAACATGTTCGCAGCTGCGACCCAACTTGTCGTCCTTCTGGTGGTCTTGTCCTCTTGCCGGGGGCGACGGGATGA
Organism: Dunckerocampus dactyliophorus; assembly: GCF_027744805.1. Lineage (NCBI taxonomy): Eukaryota > Metazoa > Chordata > Actinopteri > Syngnathiformes > Syngnathidae > Dunckerocampus > Dunckerocampus dactyliophorus. The sequence goes on along the minus strand of NC_072835.1, from coordinate 22,222,702 downwards.
CTTTATCGATGAGGGGATCGAGGAAATCGCCCTGCAGAGCTCTAAGTTTGGCTCCTTGTGGCCGCTGCCGCAGAATGTGCAAATCTCAGCAGTATCTTTCAAGTTGGCCAGGGACACTTTCCAAATATTTGATGCCAAACTGTCGACCGCGGGGCCGAGCTGTAGCCTCCTTCAGAATGCCTACAGGAGGTAAGATAATTCCACTGTTTGCCGTTTGTTTACTTTGCGCGCCTCTGCTAATGCTTTCTACTCCGGCGGCTGAGCGGATCCATCCAAATATCGATATTATCGATACCAATGGTACGGTATCGTTTAACAAGTTGTATCACTTGGTCACGTTTACGCAATTCAACATGTACGGAAAGGAGTAGGACGAAGCAGTGTTTATTATCCCTTTTCGGCCTCATGACAGTCATGCACACCATTGTAAATGGTGTCGGCCACCATCCTACAGTTCACTTTAAGGGCTTTAGCCTAAAACGTCTTTGTATAGAGCAGGGGTGTCTAAAGTGTGGCCCGGGTTTATTGGAGCTGGCGGCTGTTTTTTTTGTTTAGTTTTTCTTTATTGGCCGGCAGCACATTCTAAAAATATAATTTAACAAGAAAAAAAAAAAAAAACAATGGCAGCAAAAAGAGAAAAAGTCCAAAGTAATTTTACGAGAATAGCATATTTTTTAAAGTTATAATATGATGAGAAACAAAACATTAGGTTGGTTAAAAAAAAAAAAAAAAAAAGCACGTGGGGGCCACACAAACTACTGAGAATCATTTTGAGTTGCTACAATGACATTTTAGCTAAATGGACCAGTGTGCTGCATCATTTTTTCACTTTCATTTTTGGGGTGTCTTTGATTTCCCCCCTCTATAGGGTGATCATTTTCATTTCTATCAAATGATGTGGCATCATTTTGTTACTAATACATCACCCACTTATTATCAGGAAACATATTCAACATCATTTTCCCCCCAGTTTAGATCTGATGTGTTTTCCAAGTGTTCCTCTAATTTTTGTGAGCAGTGTATATCTAACTTGGTAGCATGCATTGATTTACAAAATATCGAAGTGGCCCTTATGTTGCCTTTGTTGTAAAAAGTTTGGGCAGCCCTGGGAGGCAATGCTTCTTTTTCCACATCTGCAGAAGAGCTCCTTGCCATGACGTGCCATGTTGAACTTGCAGTGACCATTGTGAGAGTGATAACACCAAATGTAACACTGTAAACTGAGACTTTGTAACACAAACAAATCACATGACACCAGGGAGGGAAAACATCCTCTTTTTTTGTTTCTTTAGGTATTATGAGTACTTCTTTGGCGGCGTTAAAAAGACATGGCCACTTAAAGACGAGTGGACTGACTCTGCTGGGCTGATGGGGCTGCAGGTGTTGATCACCGACCCGGAGCCAGGATGTGAGCAATACCCCAGTGTGACAGCAGACGAGTCCTGTAAGTTCACCTCTCATTCTATAAAATTATGACCAGGCTGTGGTCTTGTAATAACTTAAGCGTGTCATTGACCTATTTCATGTTTATAGGTCACATAAACATGAAAAAGGGAAAATGCCAGACAAATATCTGAAGGATAATTGTTTTAAAACGGACAATAAGAGTTGTCAAGTGGCCACTGACTGACTGACTGGTGTTGTAAGACCTTTGGTATAGTAATAGCAACTGAAGAAAAACTTGTTTATGTTTCTGCAGATCAACTGTTTGTGGATCAACCATTTGCTGTCCTTAAGGCGCCCAAAGTTTGGGGAGCCCTTCATGGTACATCAGTATTTTCTGTTTGTCACAGTAATCTCTTAATGCTCCCATCAGCCTACCAGCAATAAATAATAAAGATGCTATTAAGCTAATTTTGTGTCATCTAATACAGGGGTGTCCAAACCTTTTCCACTGAGGGCCGCATAGTTAGGATGCGGGGGGCCACTTTCATATTTGTATGTATTTTTTTGTTTTGTAAAACGGCTAAAAAATAAAAATAAAAAAAAAAAACCTTGGGTTTTTTAAAGTATTCTTGTATAAGAGATTCATTGTTTTCTATTTTGACACGGCAACGTTTGTTTTGTTTGCATAAGATGTCATGTATTCTAAATAAGGTTTTTTTTTTTTTATTGCGAGGAGTATTTTTTCCCCCTTTTTTAGGAAAATCAAATGTGAATTTTTTTTTTCACAAAAGATTTTCATTCTAGTTGGATGTTTTCAGTTCCATTGTTCCAATAAAGAACCCTAAATTGTTCATTTGTGCATATTAACTTCACTTGTTTCAAAATTATGCAAATATTTTTGGTAGTTGAAAGTGGGATAATTGTACATTAACCGAAATCAAGGTTGGTGGTACAGTTAATCCCAAATCACCCAGCCCTACTATATAAGTCAAACCTGTCTATAGCGGCCACTAAAGGGAAACAGCAAAAGTGGCCGTTATAGACAGGTTGGTGGCCATTTTGAATTTGTGCGCGCACATATTAACATGTCTGTGATTAGAAGCTTGTTGTGTTTGCAGATACATATAATTATACTGTTACATGTTGACCAGTAGAGGGCACTGTGGGACTGTGGATAAAAGTTGGAAAGAACTACTAGGTTAATAAACCGCTCTTATAAAACGATTAAAGTGCATCGGCGACATGAGTCTCTCCTTCCCCACAACAAGCGGCATTACAGTATTGACCAGTGCACATTGTCTCACACAAACTTATGAACACAATTGGTTCCAGACGACCGTTCTTAAGTCGAATTGTTCTTAAGTCTGAGAAAAGGTAATATTAGCGATGATATAGGTACTACATGTACGTGTATACATATACAGTATATGTGTATGTATGTAAATATGAGTTTGGATGCAGTAGTAATATTAAACCAGGATAATTAATGAAATAAAACTATAATAAAAGTGATATAATAATATGTAATGATAAATGTGATTTACCTTTTGAAGAGGAGTGGTCGAGCATATGTCGTTGTAGAGATGGAGGAGGAGATATTGGGGGAAAAAAAGGACAAGTCGTCATCGTGGTTAGACTCTTCTAAAAGAGGTAGTGTTCTGTGGGTGGTGTAGAATTAAGCAGGCCTATTAACTCTTCATAAACTTTAATCACACGCTCTGTCCAGGTTGTATCATACAACTACAACTTAGCTTTGCATTTACGGTAGCTTTCTCTGCCCAGCGTCTGTTGGTCCCATTAGCAGTGTCACAGTGCCCTCTACTGGTCAAGCATGTACAGTAGCAGTAGAAATACTGATTGAGCGACTACAAGGTAAAATAAAATAAAATATAGACCAGTCGGCTTGTGTTCGTATCCGCGAATGTTCGCAAGTCGGATGTTCGTAAGTTGGGGACCTAGTGTGTGTGTGTGTATGTGTGTGTGTGTGTGTGTATGTGTGTATATATGGCATACAGTATGTTTTATTTTTTTTAAAGACGAAGCCTTCTTTTATTATGAGTTATTATCATAAACATCAATCAAGTATCAACCAAACTCTTTGCGTTTTGCTCTGTTTTTCCTATTTGTGCTGTTTATTTATTTATTATTATTATTTATATTATTTATTATTATTATTTATTATTATTTATATTATTATTATTTATTTATTATTTATTTTTCCAGTTTTCCGCGGGCCAAAAGAACAAGCAGCGGGCTGCAAATGGCCCCTGGGCCACACTTTGGACACCCCGATCTAATACGTCATTCATTTCACCCAATACATTTTTCTGATATTCATGACATGATCATTCCGTCTCATTCATTCAGGCCTGGAAACGTTTAGCCAGTTGGTGTACGAAGATGAATTTGGTGCAGTAAGTAGACCATTTTATTTTTATTGTTATTTTGTTCATCTTCATGCAACATAACTTTCAATGTTGCTTTGTCTTTTCAGAAAAATGTCAATTTAACATCCATCAGTGACTTCCCCAGGTTTGCGCATCGAGGCATCTTGCTGGACACCTCTCGACACTTCCTGCCCGTCAAAGTCATTTTGGCCAACCTGGTACATGACTTAACGCAGCTCCTTTCCCAAATATTTATATGCTTCAGTTTATTTGGCTCTCATCTGTCATACCCCGAACTCCAGGAAACCATGGCAATGAACAAGTTTAATGTCTTTCACTGGCACATCGTCGACGATCCATCCTTCCCGTACCTGAGCCGAAAATTCCCGCAGCTCAGCCAGAAGGTCAGGGAGGCTCTTAATTCGGGTAGAATCTGTTCCAACCTTTAGGATAGTAATTAATCTGTTCCAGGGTCAAACTGTGGCCATTTACTGTATAGTCTTTATTAACTGTACCGACTAGGCTTGTGCAATAAAGAATTTTGAAATTAAATTCATTTAATGAATTGGTGCCTGCCAGGGCACTGCAATGATGTCAGCCTCCCTGAGGGCTCCTCTGGTGGACAGAGGCAGCATTGCAGCACCATCCATCCAGCCATTTTCTATGCCGCTTGTCCTCCAATGAATGCTTTGCTTGGATGCAGTGAATTATGGGGAAAAAGTTAAAATAGCTGTTTTTTAATTTTAAACTCGTATTGGTACTTGTCTATTTCCTAGCTCCCTTTTGAGTGTTAAGTCGCTGTGTGATGAGTTTAGCGCGAGTCAGACCGTAACCGGTACTCGCCCTTTGAAGATGCCTGACATGTAATGGTGAGGAAGCAGGGAGAAGGAATCAAGTTATTATTTTTTTAATTGCTTTCCTCAGGGAGCGTATCACCCGTACACTCATGTGTACACTCCGGCCGACGTGAAGATGATTATCGAGTTTGCTCGCCTCCGAGGCATCCGGGTCATTCCAGAGTTTGACACGCCAGGTCACACGCAGTCTTGGGGAAAAGGTTTGTATTATCAGACTTCGTTTTTATTCCCAATTTTATCAAAAAGTAACGGGCTCAGCCTTTATCCTCTCTCTTCCCAGGACAGTCAGACCTGCTGACGCCCTGCTTCGCCGGATCCAAACCGTCGGGCAGCTTTGGCCCGGTCAACCCCATCCTCAACACCACGTACGACTTCATGAGCCAGCTCTTCCAGGAGATCAGCATCGTCTTCCCTGATGCCTACGTTCACCTGGGAGGCGACGAGGTGGACTTCACCTGCTGGTGCGACCCGGCTCTTATTGTATACTTCTTCCTGTTGTTGTTGACATCTCCTTGGCAACAAACGTTCCAACCAACGTTTCCTATTTTCCTGCAGGAAGTCCAACCCTGACATCCAGAGGTTCATGGAGCAGCAAGGTTTCGGACAAGACTACGGGAAGCTGGAATCCTTTTATATTCAAAGGTGGCTTGCGTATTTTGATATAATATGTGATTACAATTGACAAATATTGTATCTTCAATAATTTGAAGATTTGTTCTGTAGACTTTTGGACATCGTGGCCTCCACCAAAAAGGGCTACATGATCTGGCAGGAGGTCTTCGACAATGGCGTTAAGGTAAAAGATGAGAAGGAATGTTAAAGGTGCACTCATTTGTTCTTGGTGATGCTAATTCATTAGCTGTAGTGATACTTTAGCACTTGTATGATTTACATTCTAACTCAGAGGTGTCCAAATTTTTCCAGCGAGGGTCACATCGTGAAAAATGAAACGATGTAACTTTGACACTTTGATATTTTGTAGTAGATATGCTAAGAAGTTATGTCCAGTATATTTTAAAAAAAACTGCATCTCAGCTTTGTGGTCTGTGGTCTTTTTTTCCCCCCAATTATGTTGGTTTTTTTTTTTATTTACCAAATATTTCAACTATTTTCTTTTAATAATTTTTGTTAATTTTCTTTTCGTAATATTATAACTTTATTCACATTAAATTTTTTCTTTATTCCCATATAACTTTTTCCCTAACCTAATTTTCCAAAGGTGACAACTTTATTTTGTGTTTTTTGGGGGGGTTAATACTTCAACTTTATGGTACTAAAATGACATTATTTCTCCTCATAATATTATGAGTTTATTCTTGTAAAAAAATATTTTCTTATTAGAAGACAACTTTTTTCTCTTTTTGACTCCATTCTTGTAAAATTACTGCAAATGTTTTCATTTTTGAATATATTTCATATTTTTAGAATGTGCCCTGGGTTGCATTTTGGACACCCCTGTTCCAAGTGAATTTTAAACCTACCTGACAGACCCCACCAGCAGGAAGTGCTGCTGCCCCCTCATCCATATTACGTTATGTTTTGTGCAAAATAGCCACAGAAAAAATATACAGTATTTAAGGACCCTTTAAAGAAGACCAAAGTAGTTGTCAACAATTCATGGGAATTTGCTGATGAATGAATCAGATGATCCAGCGACTACAGATGGTTATTTTTAGCTGGCCGTCTGGTGGCAGTCCTTATCTTTATACCTTTAAGTTTCACTCTCTTCAACAAACTCTACAAAGTTTGTTGTTGTTTGTACACCAGTGAGTTTAACCTAAACACAGCAGCTGAACCGTTGCAGTTGAACCCCGACACCGTCGTTCACGTGTGGATGGGTGGCGGGGCCGACGAGGAAATGCACAACGTGACGGCCGCCGGGTACACCACCATCCTCTCGGCCCCCTGGTACCTAGATTACATTAGCTACGCCCAGGACTGGCAGAAGTACTACACGGTTGAACCGCTCAACTTTAACGGTCAGTCAGGCGACCTGTTTGCTTTTTCATCAACAGGCTTACACTTAAAAGTACACGCAAAGAGAACAGGGAGGGGCAAAGGCAAGGCTCATTTGAACGGTATTTATGACAACGCTGCTTTTCCTGTGTGTGTGTGTGTTGTGTAGCTGAAAGCAGACACACTCATCCACGTGTGGAAAGGGACCCAGCAGCAATACCAGAATGAGATGGCAAAAGTCACGTCGTCGGGGTACCAGACCCTGCTCTCCACCCCCTGGTACCTGAACCGTATCGCCTACGGCCAGGACTGGCAGGGCCATTACAAGGCCGATCCCCAGGACTTCCAGGGTTGGTGTCAGCATGAGCGCCAAAGTACAGTGGACACCTCTAGGGTCCAACACACCCTGATTTGTTCCCATAGGAAATAACGGAGAATCCATGTCTAAAGCCTGTCTAAGCCACACTTGCATGCACTTCGTCCCCGCAGGGGTACGCAATTTTGCTTGCCAATGAGTAAATTGGTGGTAAACAGATGTGAAGCATGTGTAAAAAGCGCGGTGCTGCATGCCAGTGCGCAAAGAACATTTTGAAATGTTCAACATTTGTGGCACTCATAATTTCAGTGAAATAGTCGTGAACGCGCCGCAACCGACATGTAAACAATGAGCGTTGCGCGTGCTATTGTCACACACACTAGACATAAACACTACTTGTCAAGGTGTAAATAAGTCGTGCGTGGTCATTTCATGCCACACATCCTTTTTCTATGCCACTTATCATCATTAGGGTCGTGGGGGTATGCTGGAGCCTATCCCAGCTGCCTTCAGGTGAGAGGCAGGGTACACCCTGGACTGGTCACCAGCCAATCGTAGGGCACCATTCACACTCACATTCATACCTATGGACAATTTCGTGCTGTAAATAAATACATGACGCGTATTGCCATGGCAAATCGCAGACAATGCGGAGGCAAGATGCGTGTAAGTGTAAACACCGCTTTAGTCCTTTTGAGGGTGGCTGTAAGCCTGCTGTCACTTTTACAGATATTTTTTCCGACTGGAGAGGTTCCTTTTGTCAGACATGATTTCCACGCCTTAGCTGTAAAAGGCCACGAATGACTTTGCTCGGCTCTTACTGTATCAGAACTCGGCTACGCAGACACAAAACCTTACGATCACTCCTGTGCAGTTAAGTGTAAGCCTGTTGCACCTCTTGCAGGAAAACATTTTATTGCATCATAGTCATCATGAACACAGAGTCCTGACTGTGTTTCCGTGCCAAAACAGGAACTGATGAACAGAAGAAGCTTGTGATTGGTGGAGAAGCCTGCTTGTGGGGGGAGTACGTGGACGCCACCAACCTCACACCCAGACTCTGGTAAGACTTGGATAACTTTCCTGAGAAATGAAACCGAGGATCAGGAAAACCTGAAATACCCAAGAAAAGACATTTTTCTGAATGTAAAAATGTTAAATCTTACCACTCACATGCACGAGCCAAGTATAACAAAATAAAGTAAAAATACAAGCATGTCATTGTCACAATTCCTGGTATTAACGTGCTAACTTTGCCAATCTGGGAACTTCACTCCATTCATTTCGTACCACTCTGTGTAGTAATAGTACGTGGTGTGTGGTGTTTGCCCAAAAACATGTCTAAATGGTCCACACCGACTACACAAAAGAAACAATAAATGATATCCCAGCCAACCTTTGATCCTAAAAACAATCATTTACACTATGTGTCACATGACCACCATGATCGTCTGCAGGCCCCGTGCCAGCGCTGTGGCCGAGCGTCTGTGGAGCGCCAAGACCGTGACAGACATCAGCGACGCCTACAACAGACTGTCAGTGCATCGCTGTCGCATGGTCGAGTGAGTAACATCCAACCACGCATCGTCCTTAAAGGAAAAGCGGCCATCCACAATCCTTATGTGAAACATGAACACACTTCTTTCCCTTCTCTGCGCGTTCTAAGAGGACACACCCATAACACTTTATTTATTTATTTATTTATTTGTTTGTTTGTATTCATGTCTCTTCTGTTCTTGTTGCTTAATTTATGGTGGTATTAATGGTGGTATTAATGTTTCTTTTGTTCTTATTCATTTTCTTGTGTTTTCTTTCTTTTTTTTGGGACAATGAACACAACAAGAATTAACCACCTGTTTTACTACATATACAACAATCAAAACTCTTAAATCTAGAAAAACTGTTAGCATGAGGGAGCTGTAATGGGACATACCTATTTAGACTATAAAGCCCTAAAAAAGAAGGTTTTATGGTTCTATATCCATGCTGTACTACAGGTACCTTCATGATAACATGTAAGACTTACAGCATTTTGCTGTATTTTGATCATTTTAAACATCACCGGAACTTCTACATTACCGGGACTTCTTTCCTGGGCGCATTGATTTCACATAGCAACATAGATAAGAACTATAACGCTACCTCCGTCAACAACAGCAGCATGTTTGCTACCATTAATCACGGCAGACGTTGAGAGAGCCGCCACCACCGACTACTTTTGGACAAAGGATGAGCTGCAGGTTTTAGAAGCTGAGTGGGCAAGAGAAGAGTGAAGCGTCGGAGCAGGTGGGGGCCGAGAGAGGCAGGACCGGCATGACTTGGTGGTGTAAATGTGGAGCTTGCCAAGCCATGCCGGCAGAAATGGGAGTGTTTCTGCTGCACTGAGCGGCATACGGTGTTACCATCGATGGAAAGCCTTCGTGTGTACGGCGAGGACATTGCATCACAACGAACTAAGAATTGTTAGCGCTAACAAACCCTGCAGTGGTAGAAACTTTTTTTTTCCACCTATCCAAAATCCACTGGAAAAGACGCCCCCAGACCAGCTGGACCAGATGGACAACTGTCCATGGAGTAAGTCACCATGATGTTGATTGTGATACATCGCCGGAAAAATAGTTCTTCGTGTTGGCTGCTACAATCACAGTGTCGCTGTAGCTTGGTTTATATACAGGTCAGTTATGTAAATAGAACATTTTGGAGTTTTTTAGGGCATTGTAGTCTGAATAGGTGTCCCGTTACATGCATAACGTCATGTTTCACGTAACGATTGTGGAGAATGGGCAAAATTGCAAAAAAAAGTGCAGTTTTTCTTGAACAAAGATGCACATGGGAATTATTGTTTTGTCATCGAAGGCGCGGCATCCCCGCTGAGCCGCTGTTCTCCAGCTACTGCCCTTACGAGTACAAGGGAATCTGAAGACAGGCAGCAGGAAGAGGGAAATACTGGAAAATGAAGAAATCAAATGTGAAGCTTTATCACGATACTCCAAATGCTCTGATCAATGCACTCTTTTGTAATGTTTGTAAAACTGATTGTGAATACAAAAGCTGACATGTCACATGGTCACGTCACACTTCTTTACATATGTACACCTTTTATCCATCTCACCATGAATAGCTTATGTGGTTACAGAAAACCAGCCGTGCGTCTTAGGAGTACGTTCTGGTCCTGTGTGCTCATGGCCTCATAGGTGTCCAGTTCCAAGGAGAAGGTGGCCTTCCCTGAGGTCAGCGTGCGCAGGATAGTGGAATAGCCCTTGAACAAGCAATTTCAACAACACTACACTTCTTTTTCCAATTCACAATACGTTACATGAACACGCAAACTTATTATTCATCCTGCTCTGGATCTTTCACTCACCCTCGTCTCCGCCAAAGGCACACTGGCCAGCAGCACCTTGTTGTCATGACGACTCTGGATGTCCCTGACCGTCCCTCGTCTCTGGGCCAGGTCGGCCAGCACGGTACCGAGGTGTTCCTCCTCCACAGTCACCTCCAAGGACATTATGGGCTCCAGCAGCTGTCCTCCAGCGAGCCTCAGGGCCTACACGGAATGACGGATGTAGCAAATGCACACACTGGTGGAGATGCAGTAAAAAAAAAAAAAAAATGGCGTCAAGTCTGCTGCTAACCTTGAGCATGCAACGAGACACGCAGGCAGAGACCATGGCTGGAGACGTTCCCGGTTCTGTGTTGACGCTTTGGATCCGGGTGGACACTCCCTGTACAGGGTAGCCCAGCAGGGGACCTGGAGGAGGAAAGACAAGTGCAGGATTTCATCTCCAGAACTTGGTAGAAGCATGGCTTAAAGGAAAAGTGTTTGGTATTTTGCCCATCATCCACAATCCTTATGTGAGACATCAACACACGTCTCCTGTGCGTTCTAAAAGTATAAAGACGGCTAAAAAGAGGCAGCTAAGAATGCACGTAATGGGACGCACCTATTTCGCCTATAAAGCCTTCTGAAAAAACCTCTAAAAAGCGCCAACAACGCTCCATTTACATAAGGTGACCTGCATGTTAACCAAGCGACAGCCACATTTTTATTAACATTGTTACGCCTAAAAATTACTTTACCGGCGTAGTGACACCTTGCCACACCACACCGGCTAGCCACTAGACGGCTAGCTACTAGCTTCACCACACACTTGCTCACAATGCCTCAGGCCACTAGCGAAAGGTAACGCTACATATCGGAGCTTCCGCCACTGCTGCTGTGTTTTAGTTTTTGAGTTTGGAAAAGTTTACGCTAGGTGTAGCGTTCCTTTCTATCTTGCTATGTGAAATCACTGCGCCCAGGAAGGAAGTTCCACTAATGCTTAAAATGACCAAAATAGGGCAAAATACTGTAAGTATTACATGTTATCATGAATTACTATATGCTCACAGCATGGATATAAAACCTTGTTGGAGGTGTTTTCCTAGCAGGCTTCCTAGACTGAATAGGTGTGTCCCATTATGTGCATTTATGAGCTGCCTCTTTTTAGCTGTTTTTATACATTTAGAAAACAGACGTGTGTGAATGTCTCACATAAGGATTGTTGATGATGGGCAAAATTCCAAAAAGAAGTGCATTTTTCCTTTAAGCTCTTGATTGTTCCTGAGATGGTCGCTAGCATCAAAGATCAGAAAACCTAAAGAAGTTCACCTTGGAGATACGAGCTATGCAGTCCGTTTTCCACCGCCTCTCTCACGCTGTCAGACAACATCCCGGCGGCGTCCTCCACAAACGCCACTTGAGACGACTCGTCACCTGGTTGGACGACCAGCTCCACTGTCACCACGTGTCTCCTCTCGCCGACTGTGCGGTCCAGCGTGTCTACATCAGGAACCAAGGATAGTTAGAGAATGGACACGCGATTCGAGGAGGCATTAGTAGTACCTGTAGCAGAGGCTTCATGGAGAATAGTCTCTCTGTACGCGACCTGGAGAGGGCCCAGGTGAGTCTCAATGCCGTATTCCCGTCGGATGCGATCCTGGATTATCTCGATGTGCAGCTCTCCCATCCCGCACAAGATAGTCTGCAGACAGAATTGTGGGAAGTCGACTCATAGTCTGGAAGAGCTGCCTGATCCAGCCATGTGGTCTACCTGTCCAGAATCCGGGTCGAGCCTGACTTTGAGACTGGGGTCTTCTCTCTGGAGGTTGTTCAGCGCGTTCTCAAGATCTGGAAAGAAAGGACTCAATGAATGGTGAGGAATGACGCTGGGGAACCTTCCCTCAAAGACTGACCAGCCTGTTTGGCCATGGTGGGCGGCTCAATGGTGCAGAAGAAGACCGGATCGGGGACTTCCACTCCTGAAAGGACCACGCTGGTTTGTTGGCCACGTCCCTTGCTTGTTTTTCCCTCATTGTGCGCCCGACGGGCGGCGGCTGCAGCAGACGCTTTTGATGAGACGATGGTGTCTCCTGTTACCGTCTTTTAAAGAGAAGGAACGTATGAGAAAGAACAAAAATGAGGAAGAGGACCGGGGGGGGGCTCACCTGTTTGAGTCCAACAGTCAGAGCGATGTTTCCCGCCGTCATGGAAGTGATTTCTACGTGTTGGTCAGCAAAGGGCACGAGAAGTCTGCTCATCCTCTCGCTGGAGAGGAAAGACTGGATTCAGGCATGTTGACGCTTTGGCATTTAAACCTCCTCTGCAGTGACTTACGTGCTGTTCCTGTTGATGTTGTGGAGCGCCGTTTGTGCTTTCAGTGTGCCCGAGTAGATGCGCAGAAAGACCAGAGGGCCGCGTTGCTTGTCGTGGAGAACCTTGAAGGCCAGAGCGCACAAGTCGTCCTTGTACCAGCGTCTGCACAGAGAAAAACAAAAAGGATGGAGCTTGAATGCTGGCTGAGAAACATTACAGCACGCCGCTATTCATGTAGTTAGAACTGGCTGCTTTTTGAGGAAGTATGTTATTTGCTTGTACAACTAATTTCTGCCCCAAGAGGCAGTAGTGAGTCACTGTAGAAGGTAGGGGGCTATTTCACTCACACCAGGGCGTGGGGCCTCTCGTCGGGGGCCGGCAGGAAGGCGGCGATGGCGTCCAGGAGAGGCTGAACGCCTTTGTTGTGCAGAGAACTGCCACAGAGCACCGGGACTCCTTTACGGGCCAAAGTGATCCGCCGCAGGGCCTCTTGGAGCTGTCAACAAATATTCAACAACCTCGTTTAGTTTGTATTCATAGTAACACAATGTGGCTGCTGGCCATACAACAACAACAACTCACTTTTATTGAAGGAACGGCATCAAAGTTGTCCCCAAAGTCCGTCAGCAGCACCTCAGCAAAGTCATCATCCAGATCTGCGACCTGAGATTGACAACATTAAATGAAAGTGTCCGCAAATACAGCCGTCCCTCGCAATATCACGGTTCCATTATCACTCCCTCATTTTTCAGAAATGAATAAATGATGGCTGTTTCACAGTAGACTATGGTCTGTTATTAGTCAACATACTGAAATACAAGTGATATGTAGCATTCTGGTCACTAGGCAGCAGTAATATTACATGGATGAGACATCCATCCTTCTTACATTACCCTACCGTGCACTGCATGTAGCCAGCCATGGATGCAGAGTGGGAAAAAAAAGTTTATCCTCCCATTCCGTGTGGAAGTGGTAAGTTTGTGGCTTCTTACTTTATCCTTCTTCACACTCCGTTTGAAACCCTTAAGTATAAATTCGAGGCTCACTAGTTGGCTCGCTAGCTTGTTCGGTCGCAAGCTAGCGGCCATCTAGAGTCCTGGCAGCATAATACTGTAGTTGTGCACATCGGTGTAAACAATGAATAAAAGGAGTGTAATGGTGATTATAGGGGTGTTTATTTCATGTCTACAGGGCTCTAATAATGTTAAAAACCGTATTTAGAAAGTGAAACAGGTTTTCTTCGTTCTAACTACAAAAATATTAAATTTATGAACATTGAATCCTATATCTCGGAGAGTCTGGAACCAATTAACTGCTGCTATAAACGAAGGACGACTGTAGTGTGAAAATGTTAAAAAAAGATGTACCTGCCTGCTCAATTAAAGCTGCCCTGGCCTGGCGGACCTCCTCCATGAGCTCCGGTTCCTTCACCTCGCTGAGAGGTTTGGCGGCAAAAAAGCGCCCGTCGTCCTCCCGCTTGTTCATCTTCCACGTCAGCCTCTGATTGGTCAACAAGTCAACTACGCCAGAGAAATTCTTGCCTCTACCGACTGGAATCTACCATGGATGCAGTAGTAGTGTTGGGTCCTGTACGCTGATGGGAGTTGTCATACATTTCTTTTTTTCCCCCCATTAATTTTACCTGAAGGAGGACTGGATTGGCTTTCAACTTCTGTCTGATGCTCTCAATGGAAAAACTCAGGCTGAAAGAAAGGCACAGTCAGTTTTGTGTGGAATCATTTAAATCAAAAGGTAAAATATTGCTTTACTTGGCTGCAGGCTTGTCCATCTTATTGAGGAAACAAACACACGGAATGTGATGCTTCTCTGCTTGCCTCCACACAGTCAAAGTCTGGGCCTGAAGGATCCAAGTGAGCAGATTATTAAACAACTTCACTTTGTTTGTTTTTTTTAAAACAAGAAGATGTAGAAGTTCGAACCTCAACACCTGCAGATGCATCGAACACGGCCACAGCACCGTCGAGAACACGGAGAGCCCGCTCTACCTCCAGAGTGAAATCCACATGACCTGCCGTCAAAGTCGGATTTAAATGCCTCCCTCCGCTGACAGTCTTCGTCAAATGACAAACTTGAGAGTTGGTACCTGGGGTGTCTATCAGGTTGAATCTGTGGCCTTTCCAGTCAAACGTAACCGCCGCAGACTGGATGGTGATTCCACGCTCACGCTCTTGAGCCATGAAGTCGGTCACTGTGTCACCATCATCCACATCTGGAAGGCCACTAAGAAGCGTTAAAAGGACATGCATGATTGGACATGACTTAACAGTGTGCCACACTCACCGCCCAATGCTCTGGTATAGCCAGAGTAATAAAGCATCCTCTCTGTGGTGGTGGTCTTTCCCGCGTCAATGTGGGCCATGATGCCGATGTTGCGGATCCTGTATACACAGTTTGCAGGTTTATATGAATCCTAAATCCTAACAATATAAATAACTTTTTTTTAAATTAAATAACTTACTTGGACACATCAGGGTTGACCACAGACCGCAGTGATTTGACATCATCTATGTAAAATATATATACAGTATATATCCGTTAGAGGAATTTTATTTTTTAATGTAAAGAACAACCAATTGGGTAGTTCATCTTACCTGGCAGAAAGCTGTGATTCCTTTTTAGAAAGCAGCTCCATCTGCGGTACTGCAGCACAGCCCTTGATATTTCCTACAAACGACAGTGAACGTCTCACGAAACTTGCACGGTAATAAAGCTGACAGCACGGTTCGGAAACGTCATTTTACCCAAAACATCCTTCAAATGCCGAATGATGTCCACATTCTCTAATAATGTCCGTGTGACCTCCAGTCTTTTTTTCTTCGCAAGAGACGATGCTCTGTATTTTATCAGTCATACAGAGCCAGGATCAGGTAAAACTACAAACATCGTGGCTTTTTGTAGGCCAGTAAAAAAAAAATACCAAAACACGAATTAGCCCAATTATCGCCACAAAGACAGCAGCTTTTCCTACAACTGTCAGAAGTCACATTTTCTTTAAGTCCAGCTCCAAAATACATCCCAACAAAAACATGTACGGGGATTGTAGTTCCTGCAATAAAGCGAATCGCTCAATTCCATTATAAATGTGTTTAATTCAGTATAATAATTTTAAAACACATGGTTCGATTACATAGAGTAAATTATCAATGATGTAGAGCTAGTTTAAAACATTATTTTACTCACAACTATCAGTAATATTCGCGTTAAATCGACGCGCAATACCGGAAGTGACGTTGACGTAGTTCCTCTATCTTGGCTTCGGGTTAACGCCACCTGAAACAGCCCGAGCCACAAGAATAAAAACATCAACCCCTCGACGTCTGCGCTTACTTTTTCACCAGCGACACATTCATCGAAACGTTGAACACTCGCAACACAGCATGGTAAGTAGTCGACCACCGGAGATGTTTTTTTTTAAGATGTTAGGAGACAGTTTAACGCGGTAGCACGTCATGCTAACGCTAGCTAGTCCCCATGTGGCGGACTCAAGTTAGTTAGTTTGAGTTGTTGACAGATTGTGTTGGTGGAGAATGTTTCATCTGTGTTGGTATCGGGGGAGTTTGTAAAAGGAAACGAAAATGTTGTCTTTTGTGGGAGGCTTTGTGACTGAAATCATATTTCTTTGTTCACTTAAAACTAATGGTGATGTTGAGTTGTGCTAAGGCTATAAACAAACCAACTTTGGCAAGAAAGTTTTATTTGAAAAGGGTTTTTGGGTTTTAGAGTTTGAGTTTTTATGTTACTATTGATGAGCTATTGTTTTGTTAAGCACAAAAAATACGACTTAGAAATTCAACCTGTTATTGCCCAAAACATTCATCTTCTATGCCGCTTATCCTCACTCGGCCTATCCCAGCTGACGAGAGGCGGGGTACACCCTGGACTGGTCGCCAGTCAATCACAGGGCACATATAGACAAACAACCATTCACACTCACACTCATACACTCACAATTTAGAGTCTCCAATTAACCTAACATGCATGTTTTTGGAGTGTTGGAGGAAACCGGAGTACCCGGACAAAACTCATGCACGCGCAGGGAGAGCAGAGATGTCCAGATGCCCAGAGATTCAAACCCAGATCTTCCTGGTCTCCTGACTGTGTGGCCCTAACCAAAACATACGTTATTAATTAATATCATGCTCCAATTTTGGGAGTTAACGTGGCATATCAACATAAGGCAAACATTTTCTTACTTAAGATAGTTGGCTTCTTTATTATAGCTTCTTTTACACACATAAACATCACTACATATGTTTAAGTCCAAACATTCAAGTTTCTACAGTTTAGGAATGTGTATTTTTTTTTAAAATGTGTATGCTCAAAATATTCATTTGCCTAATGAATATGCATGCACGCTGCCCATGTTTATCTACATCATTTAAATGTTTATTAGCAATTTTATTCCACCAATTTACTTGGATGTAAAAAGGATCTCATCCATCAGCTGCAGATGTAAATTGTTGTTGTGATCCTTCCACAGCCTCAGAACGAGCACATTGAGCTGCACCGCAAGCGGCATGGCTACCGCCTAAACCACCACGAGAAGAAGAGGAAGAAGGAGAGCCGCGAAGCCCACGAGCGGTCACATAAAGCCAGGAAGATGATCGGCCTCAAGGCCAAACTGTACCACAAGCAGAGGCACGCCGAGAAGATCCAGATGAAGAAGACGTGAGTATGAACGAGGTTGCCGTTTTGGCCGTGCTGTTGCTCACAGTGTGCCTCTGCGCAGCATCAAAATGCACGAGCAGAGGAAGACTAAGCAGAAGAACGACGACAAGACACCACAGGGCGCCGTTCCAGCCTACCTGCTGGACCGAGAGGGTCAGTCCAGAGCCAAAGTCCTCTCTAACATGATCAAGCAGAAGAGAAAAGAGAAGGCGGTGAGTGCGAGCTTCAGGTCTGCCTCCTCAGCCACCTTTTGCGTCTTGTTTTAACCTCCAGTGTGTCCTGTGTCCAGGGCAAATGGGAAGTACCGCTGCCAAAGGTGCGAGCACAAGGAGAGACGGAAGTGCTCAAAGTCATCCGCACGGGAAAGAGACAGAAGAAAGCGTGGAAGAGAATGGTGACCAAAGTCTGCTTTGTGGGCGACGGCTTCACCCGGAAACCTCCCAAATATGAGCGCTTCATCCGACCCATGGTGAGCGCACACACCTCCATGAAGGCAAACCTGCCAACATGTACACATTTTTGTACTGTGCATGCATTTTTTTTTTTACACCCTTTGCTGCTCTCCAGGTACACATTATGCTGCATTTCACTGACTTCAGTTTTGCGTTCGCTACTGACAAAGGAATCTAGAGTTATAAAAAGCAGGCATGTCCAGTGTATGGCAAGGGGCCATTTGTGGCCTGTGGCACAGTGGAGAAATAAAATTTAACCCAAAAATGAGGGGAAAATATAGTAAATGTCTTATGTATGAAGAAGAAGCTGAAATGGCCTCGCCTCCTCAAAGCATCACATTTGCTTGTCCTCAATGTGTGACGCCAGGGCCTGCGCTTCAAGAAGGCTCACGTCACGCACCCCGAGCTGAAGGCCACCTTCTGCCTGCCCATCCTGGGAGTGAAAAAGAACCCCTCCTCCCCCCTATACACCTCGCTGGGGGTCATCACCAAGGGGACGGTCATCGAGGTCAACGTCAGTGAGCTGGGCTTGGTCACGCAAGGAGGAAAAGTGGTGTGGGGTAAGCAGATTTTGGTTAGCTACAGTCAACCTCCACAACCACAGAGGGCGCTATGCTCCTTTTGTGGGTTGCTTGTAAAGTAGCTGATACAAGATATTCCTTACACTGTTTGCTCACCCCAACGCTAACCCAAATTATTAGGTTTTTCTAGTGATGTCATGAGATGTGCCAAGGCTTGCATGAATGCCGATATGAGGGAATTATGACGTTACACCAATAAATCCAATAACATTAAAAATAGTTCCGAAAAGATTTTTTTTTAACACTCCAATGAGGCAAGGTTATCCGTACTGTCTGAAAGTCTGTTTGTGAGACATTGATGTCTCTAATAAGCAGAACATTTGTAGCATTTTTCTGTGATGTCCAAGAACGCAGCAGCAACTTGTGCCTGGGAGGTACGTGATGCACTTGAATGCAACCTTCTTAGAAAAAGAACAAGCTGAGCACTGGTAGCAGTTTGCTACTTTGATCTTGCTTCCCATGTGGAGTGTAAAGTGTCCATCCTTTGTGTGACTCAACAAGACCACACATATACATTCCTAAAAGAGCTCATCCACCTACATAATAAATATGATTAAATGATTCTCTGACCGGAGTCTTTCCACGGTGTCCCAACTCTAAAGCAGCCACTACGCCTTTTCAACTGTACTGTGCGGGTGAGAAAATAAAGCGCTCCTTTTCTCCTGCCTCTAACGTTAATGGCCTGTCGTAACTTCCCCTCACTTGTAAACGCTTCCCTTACTGAGGAAGACATGTTGCGTACTAGTTGTACCCGATGCTCCGTGATGAGCACAAGAAACCTTATCCACCTGAAACGCCAGTGCTGCGCCGTTTGAAAAGTGCATAAGGTTTGCCAGAGACCTCCGTGGCATTACACTGGCTGCTCAGAGCGTGTGCATGTCCGTGTCAACCATGGCATGTCTGCTGGCTCAGTAGCCAGTCTACATGCAGTGTGAAAGGTGACGTAATCTAACATCATGGCTCATAACATTACTGATGCCTAGTGACCACAATACTACGTAGAACTTGTCTTTCAATATTTTTTGGACTAACAGGTCGTAGTCAACCACAAAATAGCCATCATTAAATTTTTTTTTAAATTGCAATGTGTGGGAGCGATATTGGAACCGTGATTATAGCGAAGGACATCTGTACTGTATATCATTTTAAACTGTTGACGGTATGGTATCTTTACCAGCTGACGGCACCATGGAGCCTTGAACCAAGAGCAAACCATTTGTCTGGAGTGCTTCATCAAGCTTCTTTTCACCATCACTACATTTTTCTCAGTACACCAAGTGAAACAAACTGACTGAACATGTTTCTTGACTTTCTCAGGTAAATACGCCCAGGTGACGAACAACCCTGAGAACGACGGCTGCATTAATGCAGTTCTGCTTGTTTAAGACTCTTTAAAAAAAAAAAAAAAAAAAAAAAATTAAACAAAAAAAACCTGTGCCTGCTGAAGCAGCGAGACATGAGGACTTCTGGCAACGATGGACACTGAGAGGAAGCCTTTTGATGTGAATAAAGTTGATGTTGAAGTAAACACGTGAGTACCTTGTTAAAAGGAAGAAAAGCTCATGTTTTTATTTTCACTATGCTCACCAGTTCACCTTCTGGAGCAAGTGAAACAAAAAGATGTGATGTCCGTGTACACTTTAGAACTTGGGGGGCCTGAAGATGATGATGAAACAACAGACGTTTTGGAAAGCAGCAAAGCTTTCATCTCCTGTTAATTAATTCACTAATTGGCAGTATTGGGACTTTATGAAGCTCCAAAGTGGTCCGGATACATCAACAATCACTGATTAGTTGCTGCTTAAATGTGAGCAGCTATCAACAGTGGACGTATAAATAAAAGAATGAAGCCGTGTGTATCTGGAAAAAGGACTAAAAGTATACATCTTAAAACACTTTTTTAAAATAGAAAAAAACTTCAATATTCTTGGAGGACATCGATGTCTGTCGGTCAACGTTGGCGACACTGCTGACGTCGTGAGTTCAGACAGCTCCCGCTTGCTTGACTTGATTTGGCAGTCGTTGGCGAATGCTCCTTCCCTTCCTTGCTTCCTTAGTACGCAGTGTCCGCTATGTATAGAAGTCCAGCTTGCTCTCTATGGTCTTGCAGCCCTTCACAGAGAAGACGCGCTCAGATTTGGGGAAGTAGACCAAATCCCTCGCCACTTTGTCGGCCACAGCGGGGTCGGGCTTGAGGCCTCGCGCCTCCATAGCGGCCTTGGCGCACTGCAGCACGTGCCGGTACTCCAGTGGCAGGAAGGGCACAAAGAAGTCCACCAGGTTCTTGTCGATGAGGCTCGTGTGCCACAGACCGCCTGAGGGACAGGTTTGGAATGTTGATTTGAAATGAATAGCAATGGTCTTATTATTTCTAAGCATGGATCTATGAGCTCACTTCTCTTGTTGTTGAACACAGACAGAGAGAGCGACGTCTCCAGGTCTTTCAGCTCCATCTCGTCTCGATCCCGACCTGCGTTCCAGAAATCTAAAGCAGTCTGTATGATGCTCTCGCCTCCAGCGTTGCTATGGCGACAGTCAAAAACAGGTGCTCGCTTTAAATGGTGCAGATCTTAGCATCATTTACAGACTCCGTTTTGGATATAAAAATATAGTTAGAATTCTCAGTAAATTTTAAAATAAAAATGAACTCGAGTTTAATTTTGTAAAATTCCTACACTGTTAATTTTTGACTATTCTGGCATTTTTCAATATTTTCTATGATTTCTTTAAGTATGTATTAGCAACGTATGGGGGGGGGGGGAGCAGTTGCAATCATGAGAATAAAGTCAAAATATTAACAGAAAAAAAATTGTATTCTAACAAGAGAAAAGTTGCAGTTTTATGAGAATAAAATTGTACTATGAGGGGAAAAAATATATATATATATACATTTTTTAAGACTTTAAAAGTTGTAACATGAGAAACAAACCAAACGAATAAAGTTGTAATTTTTGGAAAATTAGGTTGGGGGAAGGTTATTTAACAAGAATGAAGTCAAAATATTATGGGTCAGAATTGACATGACATACGGTAGTTATTAGTTTCTACTGAGTCGTTAATGGACATTCAGAGGAAAGTTTACATTTTAATTTAAAAAAAACGGCATAAATGGAAAAAACAAATGTTTTGAGAATAAACTCAAACTATGAAGAGAAAAGTTGTTCTAATGTGAATTTCTTGCAATTTTATGAGAATAAATTTGTACTCTTATGAGGAAAAGTGTCAATTTAGTATCAGAGTTGAAATATAAGAAACAAAAAGGTTATAACGGAAATAAAGTCACAATATTACGAAAAGAACATGCACAAATACTAACAACTAACTAAGAAGTCAGTTGAAATATTTGGATACTATTGATATTTTTTTTTTCACCTCTGTGACAAAGCTGAGTTTAAAAATATATATATATATCCCTAAGGTGTTAGCATATCTGCATGTGTTGCTTTACAAAATATCAACATGGCAAAGGTGCATCAAGGTGCAAAACGGCCTCACCTGAGGAAGATGAAGATGGCTTTGCGGTAGGAGACGCCGTCCACCTTGTCATAGTAGTCCAGGTACGGCTTGATGCTGTCAATCAGCCCTGGGTGCATCTTATCCATCTCGTCAAAGATGAACATGGACTGAGCACAGCTGCTGACGTTGCCTTTAATCCACTGCTGCAGCTGAGTCTGACAGAAGAAGCGCAGCATGAGAACCATCACAAGCGTTAGGAACCGTACGACGTCTTACCTTGTAGGTGTCCATCTGAGAGGCGTGGGGAAAGTGTAGCTCGGACGTGAAGACGTGCACAAACTTGCTGTCCATTCCCTCCTTGTAGATGCTCTCGGCGATGAGCGAGCTGACATAGTTCTTGCCCGTGCCGGTCCAGCCGTGCAGGGAGAGCACCAACGGCTTCTTGGGGTTGTCGTTGCTCATGAAGCCGCTCACCGCCTTCAGGATGATGTGTGACGCGATGTGCTGCCCGAACAGTTTAGTCTGCAGGCTGGCCTCCAGACCTGCAAGACATTGGGAATATTAGTTGTAATTCAACAGTCAACAATGCGTACAAATATGACGATAGTCATCTAAGCTGGCTGGGAATTTCACTACAAGCTTTTCTTGGAGAATAAATTAGCATTTTGCCAAAAAAAGTTGTCCCAAACAAACAGTTGTAATATTGAAAAAAATATTACACATCCAAAAAACCCACCATTATTACTTTTTTTAACTTTTAATTTTCCCCTAGAAAATTATTGAATAACAATTGGAAAAGGTTTATCACAACAAAAAAATAGTACTTTAACTGGAATAAAATCAAATTACATTTTCATATACTGTACAGTCGTAAAATTGCAGACACAAATGTAAGAAAGTTAGAGAAAACAAAATGTAATACAAGGAAAAACAAAAGTAATACAAGAAAATAATCGCGTTTTTACTGGAATTAAAGTCAATGTTTATTATAATACCGTCGTAATAGTGCAAACAGTAAGTAGTAATTCGCTAGAATAAACCTGTCATTTTCTGAGAAACGCAATAGTTATACATTTACAAGAAAGAGTCATTGGACGAGAATAAAGTATTAGTATTTAGCGTATAAAGGAGATAAGGATGTGGTCAAGTAACATTCCTAACGTGGCCAACTCCTCCAGGCAGCACTTGACCCATATTATCATTTCAAATACAAACTCTTAACTCGCACTTCATGCCGTCATCTAATGTGTAAATCAAGCATGGTGAGAACAAACCATTGATTTGCCTTATAATGCATCTCTTGGGTGGGGTATACAATTGTTTGCGCTTACAAAGATAACAGTAAATGTATTTTCCAAACAAACTCACCAGTGGCGTTGAAGGCAATCCATTTATGATCACAGTTTTCGTGTAAATAATTGTAAATGCTTCTGCTCAAAGCGGCGCCCACACCGACCAAGACCGTCGTCGTGAACGGATCAAACGCGCTAACAAGCACAGCGGTGGTGGATAAAACATGTAGCCACAGACCCACGTGTGCGCTTTTCATCGTCGAAAACACAACAATTCAGAATAAAAGCGGTTAATTTGTTGAGGAAATAAGCATGTCTGAAAGAAACCGCGCCAACTACCAGGGGCAGCGAGCTTTCCATGAACAACAATATCACTTCCGTGTACGTCATCAACGTGGGACAAACCACGCGTTAAGGGTTGCTGTTTTGGGGTAAATTGTATGTAAAGTATACATTATGATTGTTTAACATTTAGAGTTACGCATTGTACTTGCTCAATTGCAAGCATTAATAACTCGTGGCGTAACATTAGCTAACATAAAACACCTGTTGGTACAGTCTGGGGATCTTGTGTGCAAATTAAATCAGAAAACAAGCGTGTGTGTTACCTGTTCTATTGAAAAAAATCCACTCGGGGCGACAGCATTCGTTGAAGTAGTAGAAAATGTTCTGGTAGCTCGCTAAGAAACCCGTTAAAGCCGCCGCCATGCCCACCGCGATGCTGGTGCTGATTGGCTCGATGGCCTCCGTGGTGCCGGAGCACAGGAGCGTCGACAACAACAAGACGTGCAGCTTCATGTCGAGATGAGCCACAATTCATGCAGATAGATGGACCTTTTAAGCCTGGAAAGCTATTTTCCTCTTCAAAAAGTCAACACTGCCAACACCGGAAGCCATGCATTTGGGACCCGGATCATGACGTCACCAGGCAACGGTAACATGCACTTTTTGTTTTAAAGACGCAAACATTCAGAAAATAAGACAATGTTGAATAAACAGTGATCATCTTAATTATATTTCATATGATTATAATTAGAGAATATGTGTGTGTGTATGGACATATATGTATATATATATCTATAACATGCTAACCACTCAGCCACCGTGCGGCCATATAATATATACTGTATATTATATTAGTGCCATAAGGTACATACGTGTGTATGTACGTGTGTTTACTTATGCGTGTATACAGTATATACACACACATATACTGTACCTATGTACATACATACATGTATGTATGTATGTATGTATGTATATATATGTACACTCAACAAAAATATAAACGCAACACTTGTTTGTTGTTTTTGCTCCCATTTTTACACCTGTGCACTAATCATGGTGTCTAATCAGCATCTTGATATGGCACACCTGTGAGGTTGGATGGATTTTATCAGCAAAGGAGAAGTGCTCACTATCACAGATTTAGACAGATTTGTGAACAATATTTGAGAAAAATGGTGAAATTGTGTATGTGGAAAAAGTTTTAGATCTTTGAGTTGATCTCATAACAATGGGAGCATATACTGTATATACACACATACACTGCTCAAAAAAATTAAAGGAACACTTGAAAAACACATCAGATGTAAGCTGGGGGGGAAATGATGTTGAATATGTTTCCTGATAATAAGTGGGTGATGTATTAGTAACAAAATGATGCCACATCATTTGATAGAAATGAAAATGATCACCCTATAGAGGGGGGAAATCAAAGACACCCCAAAAATGAAAGTGAAAAAATGATGCAGCACACTGGTCCATTTAGCTAAAATGTCATTGTAGCAACTCAAAATGATTCTCAGTAGTTTGTGTGGCCCCCACGTGCTTGTACGCATGCCTGACAACGTGGGGGCATGCTCCTAATGAGACTACGGATGGTGTCCTGGGGGATCTCCTCCCAGATCTGGACCAGGGCATCACTGCGGTACCTGGACGCATGGAGGAGATTCCAGGAGACAGGTAGTTACACCAGGAGAGCTGGACAGGGCCGTAGAAGGTCCTTCAACCCTCAGCAGGATCGGTATCTGCTCCTTTGTGCAAGGAGGAACAGGATGAGCCCTACAAAATGACCTCCAGCAGGCCACTGGTGTGAATGTTTCTGACCAAACAATCAGAAACAGGCTCTATGAGGGTGGCCTGAGGGCCCGACGTCCTGTAGTGGGCCCTGTGCTCACTGCCCAGCACCGTAGAGCTCCATTGGCATTTGCCATAGACCACCAGAATTGGCAACTACACCACTGGTGCCCTGTGCTCTTCCCTGATGAGAGCAAGTTCAACCTGAGCACATGCGACAGACGTGAAAGGGTCTGGAGATGCCGTGGAGAACGTTATGCTGCCTGCAACATCATTTAGCATGACCGGTTTGGTGGTGGGTCAGTGATGGTCTGGGGAGGCATATCCCTGGAAGGACGCACAGACCTCTACAGGTTAGATAATGGCACCCTGACTGCTATTAGGTATCGGGATGAAATCCTTGGACCCATTGTCAGAACCTACGCTGGTGCAGTGGGACCTGGGTTCCTCCTGGTCCACGACAATGCCCGACCTCATGTGGCTAGTGTATGCAGGTAGTTCCTGGAGGATGAAGGAATTGATACCGTTGACTGGCGTCTACGTTCACCTGACCTAAACCCAATAGAACACCTCTGGGACATTATGTTTAGGTCCATCCGGCGCCGCCAGGTTGCTCCTCAGACTGTCCAGGCGCTCATTGATGCGCTGGTCCAGATCTGGGAGGAGATCCCCCAGAACACCATCTGTAGTCTCATTAGGAGCATGCCCCCACGTTGTCAGGCATGCGTACAAGCACGTGGGGGCCACACTTTGATTTCCCCCTCTATAGGGTGATCATTTTCATTTCTATCAAATGATGTGGCATCATTTTGTTACTAATACATCACCCACTTATTATCAGGAAACATATTCAACATCATTTCCCCCCAGTTTAGATCTGATGTGTTTTCCAAGTGTTCCTTTAATTTTTTGGAGCAGTCTATATATATATGTATATGTGTGTGTGTATATATATATATGTGTGTATATATATATATATATGTATATGTGTGTGTATATATATATATATATATATATATATACATACACAGATATATACAGACCCTTTCCAAAAAATGAGAATGTCATGGAAAAGTTGTTTAATTTCCATAATTCCATTCAAAAAGTTAAACTTTCATAGATTATAGATTCAGGGCCCACAATTTAAACGATTTCAAGTATTTATTTGTTTATTTTTACATAATTTGGGCTTCCAGCTCATTAAACCCACGAAAACAGGAATTAAAAAAATTAGAATACTGTGAAGAAATCAGCCCAAATTTTGCAGGGCATGAATGTTTTAAACTGAGTGTCACACACTAATCATCTACTAAACTCAAATCACCTGCACAGGCTTCCCCAGGTGTCATTAAATTGCTTCAGTTTGGTTCAATTGTCTCAGTTGGGTTCAATATGGGGAAGACTGCAGACATGACAACTGGCCAGAAGACCATCATTGATACCCTCCATAGGATGGGTAAGCCACAAAAGTTCATAGCTAAGGAGGCTGGTTGTTCAGAGTGCTGTGTCCAAGCATATCAATGGAAAGTCTAGAGGAAGGGCAAAATGTGGCAGGAGAAGATGCACCAGCAAAAGAGATGACCGTGGGCTTCAGCGGATTATCAAACAGGGAAGATTCAAGAATCTGGCAGAGATCCAGAAAGAGTGGAATGAGGCATTCAGACGCATCCGGGAGATGGGCTACAACTGTCGGGTTCCTCGGGTCAAGCCACTTCTGAACCTGAGCCAATGTAGGAAGCGTCTCCACCGGGCCAAGGAGAAGAAGGACTGGACTGTTGGCCAGTGGTCCAAGGTCCTCTTTTCCCATGAAAGTAAAGTGTGCCTTTCATTTGGGAATCACGGTCCAAGGGTTTGGAGGAAGACGGGTGAGGAACAGAACCCAAGCTGCCTGAGGTCCAGTGTGAAATATCCACAGTCCGTCATGATTTGGGGTGCAATGTCCGGTGCAGGTGTTGGTAAACTCTGCTTTCTTAAATCCAAGGTCACCGCAACAGTCTACCAGAATGTTTTAGAGGACTTCATGATTCCTTCTGCTGAGGATCTGTATGGAGATGCAGATTTCATCTTCCAGCAGGACCTGGCCCCTGCCCATACCGCCAGAAGCACCAAAACCTGGTTTGATGCCCATGCCAAACTCACCGGACCTAAACCCCATTGAGAATCTATGGGGTATTCTCAAGAGGAAAATGAGGGGCACCAGACCCAACAACAAAGAAGAGCTGACAGCAAGCATCAAGGAAATCTGGGCTTCCATAACTCCCAGGCAATGCCACAGGCTGATTGCTTCAATGCCACGTGGCATCGAGGCAGTGATTAAGGCAAAGGGATTCCCAACCAAGTATTGAAGATTGGCATATCGTTTTGAAAGTACCATATTTTGATTGATTTGATGTGATCCTAATTTCTTTCTTTTTTTTTCCTGCAAAAACTGAGAAGTAAATGGTGATTTCTTCACAGTATTCTAATTTTTGGAATTCCTGTTTTCGTGGGTTTTATGAGCTGGAAGCCCAAATTATGTAAAAATAAACAAATACTTGAAATCGTTTAAATTGTGGGCCCTGAATCTATAAACTATGAAAGTTTAACTTTTTGAATGGAATTATGGAAATTAAACAACTTTTCCATGACATTCTAATTTTTTGGAAAGGGTCTGTATATATCTGTGTATATATATATAAAATCAAGAAAAAGGTTAGCGGGAAGAAAATTCAACAAAAAAAGGTTGCCTAATTTTGATTTTTTTAAAACGTTATCTTTCAACAGTGATGTTTGGTATATTTGAGGGTAAAATACATACCAGCAGGCGGCGCTAACGCCGCCAGCTAGATGCCTTCTGACCAACGAAGAAGGCAAACAAGCAAGATGGCGCTAGCTAGAAAAACAATCGTTTTGCTGTTTGGGAAATAATTGAAAGTAATAAGTGAGCGCTTTTGCAGTTTTTATTTTATTCGAAGCAGGTCAGATAATTATTAGTTTATTCCGAGTCGTTAACTGGACATTCGGATCCTTCGTTGTAAATAAGGAGACTATAGCGACACCTGCTATGTTAGTATGTAGCTAGCGTGTTAACCAAAGTTGGTTGTTAGCAGTGGCGAGTGAACTTCATAGTGATACTGGTACACAGCGGAACAACTCCCTGACCCGAGGATGGACAGTGTGTCAGGGTCGGCCTCGGAGGGCACACCCGGCTGCCCCCTTGGTCCCGAGGACATGGAGGGCCTGTGCGTCTTGCCTCACCTGGGCGCCATCAAGACCGAGCAGTCAGGGCCCGTTCACCCGGACGAGGCCGGCAACCCCAACGTGGCCATGGGGATAAAGTTCATCCTGCCCAACCGCTTTGACATGAACGTCTGCTCCAGGTTCGTCAAGTCGCTCAACGAGGAGGACAGCAAGAACATCCAGGACCAGGTCAACTCTGACCTGGAGGTGGCGTCGGTTCTCTTCAAAGGTAAAAATCCCATTCAGATTCTCATTGTCACTTTTGATTGACACTTTTCTGCTCTTCCCTCGTGTCATGATGATGTTTTGTATTTCAGCTGAATGCAACATCCAGACATCACCCTCACCGGGGATCCAAGTGCGCCATGTGTACACTCCATCCACCACCAAACACTTCTCCCCCATCAAGCAGTCCACCACCCTCACCAACAAGCACCGCGGCAACGAAGTGTCCTCCACACCTCTCCTGGTGCATTGTACGTCACCTCTCTCGAGCTTTCTCGTTCACATTTCTTATGAATATTTGTATCCTTGTAGCTTTATCCATCCATCAGCTGGCAGCTCAAGGTGAAATGGTGTTTCTGGCCAGCAGGATCGAACAAGGTGGGAACATCTTCACGCATTCCTTTTGTATACAATGCGTACGCCGCCAGTAGACCACTTGTATTCATTTCGAGATTGAACAGCTGAGTTAGGGTGTGTTTTGGTACGCAATGCGTAATTCGTTAATGCAATGCGTAATTAATTAACCATGTCCTGTCCTCTGTAGCGCTTCAAACACCCCCCGCCTGAAGCATTCACGGCCACACAAAATAAAATACTGTGTCCATTTATTAATATTGAATCCTATTTTGCAGACAGTCAATTATCGCAGTCTGGTCTGGAAGTATTTAACCAGGCATTACTGCATTGGGATCTGAAGTTAGAGTGTGGATGGGTGCATCCTACTCGTACCGGTAGCATGTATTTGTACACAATGAATACAGTGATCGTGTCTTTTGATGTTTCCAGAAACGGTGATCAACCTGCAGGACGAGGAAGGTTTCACTCCTCTGATGTGGGCGGCTGCACATGGACAAATTGCTGTCGTGGAGTTTCTCCTCCAGAATGTAAGAAACATGTCATAGCATCAAGTGTGTAATGTTTGCGTACATTTAAAGACTACACACTCCGTCCTCTGCTGCAGGGCGCAGACCCCAACGTCCTCGCCAAAGGCAGGGAGAGCGCGTTGTCTCTGGCGTGCAGTAAAGGATACACGGACATCGTCAAGATGCTCATAGACTGCGGCGTGGATGTCAACGAGTATGACTGGGTGAGCTTCACGTTCTGCAAATTGTTAACCGTGGGACCATGTGACCTGATGAGTGTCACCGCTTTCAGAATGGCGGAGCCCCCCTGCTGTACGCCGTCCACGGGAACCATGTGCGCTGTGTGGAACTGCTGCTCGGTGGGTACAAACACAACAAATCCTACCTGCACACCTCCATCCATGTCAATTTTTTTTCCCTTTCTTTCTCCAGAGAGCGGCGCTGATCCCACCGTGGAGTCCGACTCGGGCTTCAACCCCATGGACATGGCCGTGGCCATGGGCCATCGCAACGGTATGTAAAGTAAAATCTTTGTAGCTGGAACCCGAGGTCCAACACAATGTAAGAGCATCAGAAATAGTCTGTTCCTGTGTCAGATGGCTCACTAGAACTAACTACATTAAAACAGGACAAGATTTTTCATTTGGGGCCTCGTGGGCAACAGGCCTGGGACGATAATAAATGAAAGTGAACTGGATACTCATTGTACTGCCATGTGCATGTTTTCCTCGTCCCTGCTTCTAAACAGGCAGAAAGAGAGTTCACTCTGTGCATTGGCTGCAGCACCTTGGTGCATTTGTTCCATAGAGCAGCGTGAATGGGCGATGCAATCTAATGTAGTGGAAATTAGTCAGATTTTCATTGTACTTTTCTTAAAAGCAGTCTTACAATCTCATATCGTCTCATCACACCCCTAGCGTCAAACTGTGCCCGTCCGATTAATAATGTGCAGGTGATGTACTTTGTTGGCTGCTAATGCTATTGTGTGTGTGTGTGTGTGTTTAGTTCAACAGGTGATGGAAGGACACCTGCTGAGGTTATTGATGGCCATCAGAGAGTGAGCCCCCCCCCCCGCGTGCACACTTATTATTGTGGTTTGGACACGTTTATTTATTTCATGCATTTAATGTTCTTACTTTTTAAAGTAAGACTACTTATGTAGGAGTGCACTTTGAGTACTTTTTAATTTATTTGAATAAGTTAAATGAAGACGAGCTGTATTTTTGTTTGTGTTATGAGTCACTAACCTCGTGTTTAGTCAGATAGTGGACTATGTGCTGACATGCAAAGCTGATAACTGGAGTGTTGAGACAAAGTGTTAATTGTCGACTTGAAATGATTAAGTGATTGGAAACGGGTAACATCCTGCCCTAATAGATGCCTGATACTCTCTGCAAGAGTAAACTAGCCTCCCTGGCCAATAGATGAGCAAATGTGTTGGCTGTTTTTTTACAGGCAAACATGTCATTAAAATGTTCATGTTTCAAGCTGTCTTTGCACTTCCTTGGCTGTCAGACAAACGTGAGGAAACAAGATCAAAGAGGATGAGTGACAGTAGATACACTTTAATTCCAGACACGGCGGTATTAACAAGGCCACTGAAGCAGCGTGAGGGTTGAGTAATGGAGTCATTAAGACATTTTACACACGATTGTTCAGTGGGGCTGGACCACAAGGAGCAGTGGGAGAGTCCAATAAAGAAAGAGGCGAAAGGATCCTAACTAGGCGCGTTTTACCTGAACACAACGTTCTCAGGTAAATGTTGACGTTACGTCCCCTGGAAGTTTTAAAAGATCCCACACGACCGCCTCGAGCTGCGATGCTCCAGAGAGTTCAGACTTCCTCTCGTTAGTTCGCCTCATCCTTGGACGCCTCGTCAAAGTTCTCCACCAGATCTGAAAGAGGCAACATAAGGTGTCAATTTGGAACTGCACCACTCAAAGTGTGACGCTAACGAGTCCATCTGTTGAGTGATGTGGTTATCTTTGAAGAGGACCATGAAGGTCTCACCTGGAACTTCGTCGTCTTCTTCTTCGACTGCAGCGATTGGCGCTTTTCCATCTGTGGCTGAAAAAAAAAATTGCATTTTTAGAGTTTGAATCAGATTAGTCGTCCCTCGCTACATCACGATTCCAACTTTGCTCCCTCAGTCCATCGTGGTTTTTCAAACATGATGGCTGTTTCGTGGTCGACTACAGCCTATTATTCAAAAAAATCTGCATATTTGAGCAAATAGTACACATTTTTTGCACTCCACATTTTCAAGCATACCAATGGCTAAATGAACTAAAACACAAATACAGTATGGAAGCCATTGAGACTAAATTGTATTCACGTATTCAAAGAGCAACAATGACAATATGACATACTGTCATTTCACAAGAGGAAGTGAGGTTGTTTTTTTTTTTTTAAGTAGTGTTGCATTTAGAAAACTTAAACTATATCATTCTTAAAAAAAACAGAAAACCATAAAGTCCCCCCTGGAACGTCTGCTCAAACGGTGACATGGAAAAGTGACAGACTGACCTTGTTTGGGCAAGGCCTCAGCCAGCCTCCTCAGGCTGCTCAGGCTGTCTGCTCCCAGCTGGTTGAGGATTCCAGGCAGCATCTCCGTCAGCTGCTTGGTCTCCGCGTGTCCCGTGATGGTGAAAGTGTTGGCGGCCAGTGAGGCCTGCACTTTGGGGTTGTTGAAGTGAACCACCGTGCCTTGGTTGGTGAACATGTTCACCTGCAAACACACACGTGCGTGCACCGTTAAGGCTGAGCATGACGAGATCAACGCCAGCCGTGGAGGGACGTACCTCCTCGATGCCAGAGATGTTGTTCACTCCCAGTTTCTTCAAAGAGAACTGCAGCTTCTTGTCGTCCGCCGTCGCCGTCCTGTGGACCACCTTCTTCTTTCGCCGGGCGCTACCCTGCAACACACCAAAAACTCTTCATGACTTCTTTTAAAAACTGAGTTTGGACCCTCTGTCCAAACGGCAGAAGCCTTTGTCGCCTTGCAGTGAGGGGCTACATAGTGGAGCTGCCGTCACTGCTGCTGTTTTTGCAAAAATTAACGCTTGGTGTAGTGTTCCTTTCTATGTTGCTATGTGAAATCAATGCACACAAGAAGGAAGTTCTGCTAATGCTCAAAAGGACCAAAAAATACTGTAAGCATTCCATGTTATGAATGTGCCCGTTTGGACCTGCTCACAGCATGGATATAATACCATAAAACCTTTTTTTAATAGCAGGATTTCTAGGCCTAATAGGCATGTCCCATCTGGGGCATTCATTAGTTGCCTCTTTTCAGCTGTTTTTATACCTTTAGAAAGCACAATAAAGAGAGATGTGTGTTCATGTCTCACATAAGGATTGTGGATGTGCAGTTGTCCTTTTAAGACAAAGTTTGCATTTTGTCTTACCTTTCCACCAATGCGAACTTGCGCCTGCAGTTTAGCTAATTTTTCCTGATTCATAACTGTTTCTTTCATCTGGAAACAAAAAGACAGCAGATATTAATGTTACATTTCAAAACTAAGTAGACCTGCACAATACAATTGCAAGGGTGTGCAGGTGTACCTAATGTTGTGGCCAGTCCGTCTACTTAATGCTTATGAGCACAAAAAAGCTACAATTGCATTAGCCAGCAAACACCACGTGATTTACCATACCATCACCTGCCAAGGGTAATGTACACACCTTCACCAAATCAAACCATCTTTCTACATGGCGTCCATCAATATCGACGCAATATGAAGCACTTCATTTTAATAAGATACCATGTTAGGTCAAGTGCTGTTAGCTTGGAAGCTAAGCTAAAAGCTACAACGGAAACAGCCGAATAGTTTCACGCTGTTGTGTTTTGAAAAGGATAAATAATGAAGCTATAGCTGTCGGGGAGGTTCTTAGGCACCCTAACAGCAAGAAGACGAGGAAGAAAGTGCGGTTGAGCTTCGGAAGCGTCTACTTGTCGGCTGCTGTTTCCCAGCACGTTTAGCACGGAGGCATAAACGCGGGCAAGCTTAAGAACGACACTTCCGTCGGATTTGCCAACTCTAGAGGACTGGGAGAGACTTCTGGGTTACCTCTTGCCGTCCGAGCGGGCGCAAACAACGCGGCCAAAAGGGTATTTAAGGCTCCACACTGACCTGCAAACTAACAGCAGTCACATGCGGGAAGCAAGATGGAGGCTGGAGAGGATGGCGGAAGTGACGTCGGCGAAAAAAGTGGGGAAAATCTGCGCATGCGCCGTAACAGGGTTTGTATGCCCTGCGTTTAGTTTTGCAGGCAGCGAGGTTCGCCATAATTGTTTGTTTTAACTTGATTTGTACACGTTTATTCTTAATCATTGCGTTTTGTGGAAACATTTGACATATCATAACATAAATATGCCCAACAAGCCTCTTTTACATGACATTTCCTTTAGTTTTGATACCTGCAATAAGTGTTACAAGTCCAATGAGTTTCATTTAGTCTAACATTTAAACTGTATATTCTAAATAGTTCTTTTCACGTGTCCACTCTGAGGGAGACCGCAAGTGGGCTGTCGAACCTGTCAGGTACGAAAAGATTAGCCAACTGAAAGCTGATGTAGTTCCTTGCTGACTTCTTTACAGACAGGGTTAGTAGCCGTGGAGTATTCATGTGAACTAATTTTACACAACAGGACTGTGTTAACTAGGGGTGCACGATAAGTACCGGGCCGATAGAAGGGAATTATGACGTCATACGGATAAATCCGATAAAATTTAAAATAGCTCTGATAACCGATAATTTAAAAAAAAAACGCTCTGATGAGGCAAGAATACCCATACTGTGCAGGTGAGCAAATCAAGCGCTCTTTTTTTCTCCTGCCTGTGACGTTAAAGGAAATTCCAAAAAGTGCAGTATTCCTTTAACAGCTTTAACAACATTGCTTTATTTTGAAAGCTGAGCACACTTATCACATGCAAAGTCTAACAACAATTTAGGAGTATAAATTCCTCAG
This sequence comes from Dunckerocampus dactyliophorus, assembly GCF_027744805.1. Classification (NCBI taxonomy): domain Eukaryota; kingdom Metazoa; phylum Chordata; class Actinopteri; order Syngnathiformes; family Syngnathidae; genus Dunckerocampus; species Dunckerocampus dactyliophorus. Next base: position 22,188,337 of record NC_072835.1, on the reverse strand, counting down.
TTTAAGGGACAATTTCTTTCCTATTGTATGCATTTCCTTTATGTGTGAGTCTGCACAGAAATGCTGTGTGTGTGTGATACACACTGTAAATCACATGTCCCGCAGACCCTGGCGACATTCGGTTCCTTTGGCTACAACACCAAACGTGTGAAAATGTGCTCGAGACTTGCATTTTTCTCCTGCAAGTGTTCATTTGATGTCTTTAACACGCAGGTATGATGGAAATACAGAGAGTGTACGTTGTGTTCAGGTTAAAAGTGGATTTACGCGTTCTCTTTTAAAGCATATATAATTACTCAAATGTATTACTTAACTTGAAAACTACATTTTAAAACATACAACATATGACACAAGAACAAGAGCTTCATCAACTTTGGTGTTTTTTTCACGTATGCATATATAGTATATATAGTACTATATATATATATATATATATATATATATATATATACTACTATACTATAATAAACACTGCTCATAATTAAAAGGTTAAATGTACAGGATGTGTATTTTCATTTTTTTTCCTCACAGATTTTTAAAAATGGTATCCTTTTTTAATTCATTTGCCTTTTTGTCCAAATGAAAAATAGCATTAACTATCTGTAAATGCCACACTTTGTCATTTAGCAGCGATGTTAACGTGTTTATTCCCTATGATGATTGTACTTTTGAAGCAATATTTACAGTTTAATTCATGGTTACCTGCATGCCAACTAATTAATTCAAATTTTACCTGAAAAGAAAAAATATTATTTATTATCAAATTGGGACATTGAACAGTTTTATACTACAAGGCCGTGAATTAAAAATGTGGCATGTGAGGAAATAATCGCCACCAGGTGGCGCTGAAAGAAAACATCTGCACACACACACACACACACACACACACACACTCCACCTTTCAAATCCGAGCAGAAACAGTCACAATAAATCACAAATACGTTATATTTAACTGCTTTTATAATTTTTGTTTTTGCACATAAATGTTGAAAACTAAAACTCACAAACAAACGATAGGAAGAATGTACTGTACAATCATATTATTATTTTGTCACCTCAACAGAATGTGATGTCTTAATTTAATATCTTTTAAACGCCTGTTTGTAACAAGTAGAACAATAGCTGCTGACGAAATTAAGGGAGAAAAACAAGACAATTATTATTGTCACTATGTCAGAAATAAACTAACATATTGCATCCAACCTTCTGATGCAGTTGTGCCATAATCTCATATGTATGAATTTGCAAAGAAGACAGTTATTTGTATGGTATTCTAATAAGTCACTACACACTGCATTACTTGAATTCAGAGCCTTAAAAACACTTTTTGATGTTATTAACAGGATAGTGCGACCCTGAGGGGTAGAAAAGAGGAAAAAAATAATATATATTTTTTGTTTCGTTGGAGCAAAAGAAGCGTGTGATTGGGCGCGCCACACACGCACACGCACACACACACACAGTAAAATGTCATTCATAGAAAAATGTTTCCACGCACGACACAGGCGGTGAAATGTGGGTCTTGCATGCTCTGCGTGACCGGTGACTGATTGGAGTTAACAGCTGACTCTTTTCCGTTACAAATGGCTGGCGGATCATGTTGATAAGCAGCACATCACGCAAACACTGCAGGATGGCCTTCCAATAACACAACACCGGATTCAACATTTCGTGCAGTGGTTATTTACCTGCAGGCACTATTTTGTCTTTGAATTGTTTTTCCTGCGTGGCACACATTCACAATTGTCTCTAATATACTAATTGGTTGTTATTAAACATGTTTTGTCTGATGCCTCATGTGAAACAGATTTCATATAAAGAGTCTAACGTTGGCCCCCCATGACCAACACCTACTAATTTTAGATAATGACTTTTTTTTTTTTTTTTTTTTTTACAAAAACTCACTTTGTTATTGTTTCTCTGTCTTCTCATTGGCCAGTGTGACGTCGCCCGTCACGTGACCAAGCCGGCTGTATAAACAAGCCCGGATGGTCCGCCCCCTCCCGGATTCACCTCGGGCCCCACTGCGGCGTTCAGCGTCTCCCTGCTCGGCCCGGCTCGTCCCCGGACGCCGAGCCACCTGGAAGCATATGGACATAGCGGGACAGACAAGCTCTCGTCTCCCATTCGAGCCCTCCGTCACTCACCGTCTCCTCCCTCCTCCTCCTCCTCACATGAGTTTTGTCGAGGGAGGGGGTCACGGCGGCTCTTCCCCATCCGGCCTCGGTGGACCCAGGCGGGCGTGAGAGCCATGACTCTGAGCTCAGAGATGTCGGATGCCTCCATCCTCTCGGAAGAGACCGACATCGACGTGGTGGGCGAGGGGGAGGAGGCCGAGCACGGACGCTCCTACTCGGACGGCATCCTCGTGCAGGGCGGCTCTCCTCCTCCGCATCCTCCACCTCCACCTCATCCTCCTCCGTGCCTAGAAAGCTCCGTGTCAGGGCGGGACGCCTACAAGCCGTCAGCGGGCAAGAACCCCTTGGTGAAGCCGCCTTACTCGTACATCGCCTTAATCACCATGGCCATCCTGCAGAGCCCCAAGAAGAGACTCACCCTTAGCGAGATTTGCGACTTCATCAGCAACCGCTTCCCGTACTACCGGGAGAAGTTCCCGGCCTGGCAGAACTCCATCCGGCACAACTTGTCCCTCAACGACTGCTTCGTCAAGATCCCCAGGGAGCCCGGGAACCCCGGCAAGGGCAACTACTGGACCCTGGACCCGGAGTCGGCGGACATGTTCGACAACGGCAGCTTTCTGCGGAGGAGGAAACGATTCAAGCGGCAGCAGACGCAGGACTTGCTGCGGGAGCACAGCGGCTTCCTTCCGGCAGCGGCGGCGGCGGCAGCCGCGTACGGCTACGGAGGCTACGGCTGTGGGGGGTACGGCCTCCAGCTGCAGTCCTACCACACACACTCGGCACTGTTGGCCTTCCAGCAGCAGCAGCAGCAGCAGCAACAGCAGCACTCCAGACACACCGGGACCATCATACCCACACCCTCCATCATGCCCACCGGCCCCTCCACGGACAGAGCCAGGACTAGGTTCTACCCCCAGCTCGGCTCGGGTCTGCAGGGCGTGAACAAGTCCAGCTCCCCGGTGCAGAGGTCCCCCTTCTCCATAGAGAGCATCATCGGGGGAGGCTCGCCGAGCCCCTCCAGGACTTCCCCGGTCGTCGTGCCGGTGCTGCCCTCCTCGCTGGGGCCTCAGCAGCACCCTGGAGCCGTCTTACACCCTCTGGAGAACTTCCCCAGCCGGGTGGTGAGTTAAAATGCTGCGGAACAGAGACTGAAAAACACAAAGACACAAATAAAGTGAAGGTAGGATTATTTTTGTATGTTTATTGGAGGGACAGTTTGAGAAGATATTTATGTTAATTCTTTGACCTTCAATCAGGACGTGTTGACCTTGTCTGCTCTCAGGATTTATAATGATCACATGTTGTTTAAGAAGACAAAAAATAATCATGGATTTGTGGCAAACACGTGTTTTTTTATTATTATTATTATTAGTTTGGCAAATCTCACCATTTGGAAGCTTTTTTGATTTTAAACTTTGTAATAAAAAACAAAAAGAGTAAAAAAAAGTCATACATTTATAATATGCAGTGTGTGTTTATTTCAGTAATAAAAATTTAACATTTTTGGGCAAGAATGGTGGACATGACGTGTGCTATTTTCTTTTAGAGGAAGAATTTGTTTCAAGTGCAGTTCAAGTATTGGGCCATCACTATGTAGTTTTGTTCTTTTGACGACGCTTTCAGCAAAAAGTCTTTCACATTTATCCTTATGCCTTCAAATGTAGGTGCTTTACATACATGTGTTTTTTACGTCAAATGCAATGCGATCTTACACCCAACAAATCTAACGGCGGACGAGTACTTTTCTCCACACTTGCATCTTTACCAACGTCAACAGCTACTTACTCGTTTATTACAAAAGTGATGCCCTAATGTCACATTTGGAACAAATCTTGGTGGTATTAGACCTTTTCTCACATGATGTATACCGTATACTATTGTTAGCATCTTTTTAGTTGCTCATTTAATTTAATCATTAAAGTGTTTTTTTAAGTGATGCACTAGTGTCACATTTTGAACAAATCTAACGGTGGCCTAATATTTATATTTATTATGAGCATTATTAATAGTATTTCAGCCGCTAATTTCAGTTTTTAAGCCCCTTTTTAAAGTGATGCGCTATATGTTACACATCTAATAATGTGTTTTATTCCACACATTAGTGTTCTGATTATTAGTAGTAATGCAGTTGCTAATTGAAGTACCAACGCGTATTTTTATCAACATTTGTTATGAACGAATGTCACACACTTGGAGGGGTGGGGTGGGGGTGGGGGCTGCGTGTGACCCCTCTCACGCTCAGGTGCATGTGATGTGCGCACTCCTCACGCAATGTTCTGCTCTCATTCAACTCTCCCAACAGCAACATTTGCACAAATCGGGGATGTTTGTGTTTTTATTTTTTGAAAGTGTAATAATGTGTGCGTCACGTGCAGCGTTTGTGCACGCCTGCTTCCGTGACTGTCTGCGTTCACGCGTCCACTGAGCGTGTCTGCATCACAACCCCCGCCGCCCCCCTTCCCACAAGGCCATACACTCCCCAGCCAAAGTGTGTATCGTAGATAGCAGCTAAATCGGTGCATCGCTCGCAGCTAGTTCACTGGGCCAAGAGAGGACACGCATTGCGTGATGATGTCACACGCAACGTGGGAGGCGGTCAGTGTGACGTATTGACAAACAAACACACTAAGAAAACACACGAAGAGGGAGGAGGACGCAATAAAAATACAACAAAACGTGTGACAGTTATCGCAGTAAACCCACTAACACACGCGCACACGCACACGCACCTTATTGTCTGCTGATGAGCCAAATGAAGAAGTCTCGTGTTTTGCATGAAAACACACACGCATAATGTGTTGGTGTGCACGAAACACACACACACACACACGCGAAGTGGTAATATTAGGTACACGTGCACAGCTGCATCAACAGTTCCGCCTTTGACAATAGTATCATTTTTCATTTCACAAAAAACACTGTCGATTCCAAATATTTTGGTTTAGGTTAAGCAGCAGCTCTAAAACACTCAAAACAGTATAAGTCCAGCAACTCAACGTTTCTTTTTGTCCTATACAGCCAACATAGGTAGCAGACACTGTAACCATGCAGCCATGGAAATAAAGTACAGTACTGTGAAAGTTACGAATGTCATTGAAATGCATTAGAAAAAAACACTAAAGAATCATTTTTAAAAACCCTGAACACACACATGCATACTAATCCAAACATGTATGATAGACACTGCGTAAGGGGTTGCACAGCTCTGCATTATATATAAAATAACACCTGTGACTTGTAGTTCCATCAGTACATCATCCAAAAAAAAGAAACACCTCTAAAACTAACATAATGCAGACCATGAACTCGACTTTACGGTTTTGTAAGTTTGTAGACCAGAAAAGAAGTAAAAAATGCTATTCAAAAAAGTACTTTTGGAAGTGTTAAAAAGTAGAAGTAAATGTGAAACACACATTGTACACAAGGCGCAACAGAGGCCCGTGTGGGGTGCTGGGGTGCTGTAGTACACATCACATACCGTATAACCTGAGACCTGCAGTTCAATAAGCAAATCATCCAAAATATTAGAAAGAGATAGAAAACTATCAAATAATGCAGACAATTGACTCAACTTTACTGTTGTTTTTTAAGCTTGTGGTGGGGAAAAATATACATACAAATGTTATTTTTTTAAAAAGTACTTTTAGTAGGATTAAGAAGTAGTAAAAAGTAATATATAGTAAAATAAATCAAATAATTGTTAAAAAAAACTCTCTAAAATAAACACTGCACACATGGTTTAATGACACAGAGACCTGTGTAAGGTATTGTGGTGCTGCATTATATATTAGATTATACATAACCCATGACCTGTAGTTAAGTAAGCAAAGAATTAAACCAATATTAGAAAAGCTCTGAAATAAATAAAAAAATGCAGAGCATTTATTCAACTTTGTAAAAGTTTTAGCTAATATGTAGGCTGAACGTATAACCAATTTCACAGTGCAGACAGCATTTTACACACACACACACACACACACACACACACACACACACACATATATGTATGTATAAGCAAATCAAATAAGTAAATAGGCACATAAAATCCATATCCATAAAAAGGGTTAAAGCTAAAAAGTGCTAAAATAATACAAATGAAATAAGAAGAACGGAAAGACAAGCATTGTAAGCATAGTAATGGAGCAAGAGAGACCTGAATAAGCTATGCAGCGCTGCATCATATACACAATATTACATATGAAACATTCATAAAATAGAAACTATGTATAAAATAATACATGTGATGTCCGGTTAAATAAGCAAACACTGCAAATGTACTTTTATACACCACCGCAAAATGCAAACACAAACGTTGAAGTACTATAATCAGCCTGATTAAAAGCATATGAAATATAAATGATGAAAAATACATACAAATAACATATAAAGCATGTATACAATAATACCTGTGATGTGTAGAAGCAAATGAGAAAGATATACTCTTTTACACCAGACTACCAAATACAACATCAATCTAAATAGTAAAAATCAACCAGTATAAAATATTTTTCTGTCAAATCATTTTGGATGAATGACAGCTCCTGCATGTAAATGTGAACATCTGAAAAGTCTCATTAAACGTCCAGTTGTTCAAAATGCCTGCAAATGTCTTTTTGTTTTGGTTTTTGTTTTAAACGACGAGCAGTCCAGATCATGTGGCTATCAGCCTGCAGGGGCATGACTGACGCTTGCTGAGCAGTTGATCCCGCCGGGGTCAAAGGGCAGGAGGAGAGGGGATAGCACGCAACACTCTCAGACTCATCGAGACGCCGAGAAGCCACAGAGGACTCCCCCCCCCCCACACCATTCATCATTTTTTTATTTTTATGACATTCAACTCTTTGGCTCCTCAACAAGAATTTGGGGATTTTTTCCTTGTTTTTGTCTTCACCGTCCAAATGGGAAATGGGATCCCCCCCCCCCACTATAAAAAAGTATGTGTGTGTGTGTGTGTGTGTGTGTGTGTGTATTTATTTTTTTAAGAGCTTCAGTTTGTACATGATTTTAAATGAAAACGGAATTAAAGTTGAAAAAGTGACAGTCAATTGAAAATATGATGAATACAATTAAAATATAATTAATAAGACATTTCCTTGACAAAAAATAGAATTCATAATTGACAGAAAAAGGTTTGAGAGAGTAATAGTTGTGTTTTACGCTCGTAAGGAATAAGAAGAAGAAAAGACGTGAATTATTGAACTATGACTAAAAGTGTGTGGTAGGAAATTCTGTGCGACGTTAAAAATATCATTTAGATTGTTTGTGACAGTAAATACATCAATTACAATAAAATGACAATAAATCCCAAATATGAAGGAACTCCTACACATTTATTATCATATTTACGTGTGCTAATGTTTAAAAAGAATAATGTAGGTCATTTAGAGTTCTTCAGGATCAAGTAGTAAAGTGCCAGCGTGGTTTGATGTCGTGCGTGTGGTCACATGATCCCCTCATTGGAAAGTTGATGAAAAAGTTTTCACTTGATGTCTTTTCAAGGAGAGACAAAGTGTCGCAGGTTGACAAAAGACGGCCCGAGTGAAGAAAGAAAAGACAGCAAACCAAGGAGAGAACAGAAGACCGAGTCTTGAAAGTAAAAGAAAAGAAAAAAAGTACAGAAAAAAAGTGTTTGAAAAGCTCCTCAATCTTTTCACGTTCAACAGTCCACTTTGCAAGCGGGCGAGCTCATTAAACGCTTTCACGCTCTTTTACCATCACTGCTGCACGCCATACTTCTCCTTCCTCGACGCTGCGCCTTCTTTTCATTTTTCTCTTTCTCTTCCGTCGGTCTTCCCGTTATGTCCTTCACCAGGGGTGCCCAAACGTCTTCCAGCGAGGGGCCAGGGCGTGAAAAATGAAAGGACGCAACTTTGCCACATTGATATTTTGTAGGTGATAAAGCGTATTTAGTATAAACGTCAGTCTTTGCTCTTTTTTTTCCCATTTTTGCCTTTTTTTAAAAACATTTCCCCGTTTTTGCTGTTTTTTTTCCCCTAACGCTTTACACTTTCATCTTAAATAATCTTTGTACATTTACTTCTCGTATGACTTGATTCCCTTCATGTAACTTTTCATACAACTTTATTTTGTTTTGTTTCTCATAACGTTATGACTTTCAATATTATTTTCCTCATTATATAATGATGTTCTCATAAAATTAAGACTTTTTTCTCTCAATATTTTGACTTTATTGTAAAATTACTGCAGTTTTTTTCCATTTTTGCTGTTTGTTTTTTTTTAGTTGCACTTTTCTTGTTACATTATAATCTTAGAATGTGTCAATAAAAAGACAACCGCAGGCCACAAATGGCTCCCTGGCCGCACTCTGGACACCCCTGACCCCTATCCTACAACGTGCAGTTTGCTTCCTTCCTTCATCCATCCTTATTTCCTTACGTCCTACGGTGTGTTTCCTTTCCTCCCTTCTTGCTCCATCATTTGTTTCCATTTGACGCTGACTGGTTGCACAGACACGCTTGCCAAAGTTGATGTTTTGATCACCGTTAGCTCGTTGCTAATGAGTCAGTGGCGTGTGGTTAGTTAGTTGCAACGACGCAAAGTGAGAGGTTTATGTTACCATCACCAGCTGGTTAGTTAGCTAGTTGCAAATACGAAACACGGCTTTGAAGTTATTAGACACAGTGTGTCTAGTTGAGCGGTCAGTTAAGCAGTTAGCGAGCTGGTTGCTTGGTGATGTTTCCATCTCAGTGAGCTGCAAAGACACAAGGAATGGTGTTTTGTGGTGACGGCAGTTAGTTAGTTACTTGATTCATACATGTCATGTTCTGATCACGGCTTGTTCACACGTTAGCTGCAAACGGTGGCGGGCGGTGCATTTGGCATCTGGGCCTTCAGTGAGGACTTAACAACCACAATTGTTCTCAGAATAATTAAAAAAAAATAAATAAATGAATGATGTTGACTGGAATTTGAACGTTGTTACTCACTGAGCTAGCCAGTCACTTACAAAAATAATGAAGTCTAACACAATATTTATGTAATTATATGACAAAAACATAAAAATAAAACGCTAAAATAAAATATATCTACTCGCCAGAGATGTTGATTTTTCCACCTCTATCAGTCACTGTGGTTTTCCAACAGTTTCGCTCTGACCAACCAATCAGAGGATGGAGAAATGGTGATTTTCTTGAGGGCCAGCTAGCTGGCTCTATGATGTGAATCTTAAATTTGATTGGTTAAAGAAACAATCTCATTGCTAATAGTAACAACAGCGCTAATAGCGCTAATAGTGTAGTGACATGGGCCAGCACTCCTGATTCTGAAGGCCCTGGGCATATTAGACTGACATGGCAACACACAGAAGCTGAAATCTGAGTGGGCGAACACAGTTTCCGAACACACAGTACACTACGTACACGACTGGAAGCTGAGCAGCCAAGAGAGACTAGACTGTTAGTAATTAATTATGGTAATTTCTTAAAAAAAGAGGAAGCTCATTCATGCACGTAATGGGACACGCTTATTCCTCCGAGAAAGCCCCGCTATTAAAACACCTCCAAAAACCTCCAACAGGGTTTTATGGTTTATATCTATGCTGTGAGCATGTAGTAACAGGTACATTCATGATAACATGGAATACTTACAGTATTTTGCTGTATTTTGAGGGTCACATTTGAGGGTCACATTATGTAAATGGAGAGTTTTGAGCACTTTTTGGAGTTTTTTCAGAAGGTTTTATAGGAGGAATAGTTGCATGTCATTATGTGCATTCTTAGCTGCCTCTTTTTAGCTGTTTGTATATCTTTCGAACGCACAGAAAAGAGAAAGACGTGTGTTCACGTCTCACCTAAGGATTGTGACTGATGGACAAAAAAAATAAAATAAAAAATTGCAGTTAGGCTGAAGGCCACGTTGACTGTCTGGACTTTTAGCGCGGCGTTTAGCACTTTTGACTCCCATTCCAAAGGTCCTGCATTCGAGCCCAGCACGGGGCAGGCTGAAACTAGCGGGTTGCATTAATAACACAACACCGTATTGTACGCTAACCTGAAAACGTACACAAACCGAGGCAAAACTTTGGCATTGATTTTTGATGTTCACCAAAAATGCGCTAATCGGAGCTACATTTTCACCACAGTCGGCTCGATGCAAAGAAGCATTGCAAAGAAGCATGGCCAGACGCTGGGTTTTGATCGCTGCTAAGTCAGGTAAGCGGTTAGCTAGTTACTTTAAACTGCAAAGACTGAAGGAAAGCGCTTCTGTTAGCGTCACGAGACAAGACGATACACAAGATTTGATCTCTGAGAACTTTTAAGAAAAGTTCAATTAAAAAAATATTTAAAAATTTATGACAATATACTGCAATCTACTAATTTAATTTCTACTGTTACCTGCATTGCTCCTCATGAGGCTACATTCTTCTGCACTGTGCGTATGCTAGTGGCCCCGCCTGCACCCACCCAGACATGCATGCACATGGCAATATATTGAGGCAGGTAAAATTAGCCAAGTTCATTTTCATTTATTGTGTGATTAATTAGATCTTGTGACACTCCTGATAGTTTCACAAGTCTTCACTTTGATCAAAAGACTCCAAATGCTCAGGTTTGAAGTCAAAGTCAGGGTGCTGGCTAAAGGAGCAGAAGAAGACGAGCGTGACTCTTTGTTAGCTATTAAAGCAGCAGCGCCCCCTGCAGACTTGACAGACAGTGTACACGGAGGCTGGAGGCCAAGGAGCCATGTTAGCGCCACCTCATGCGGCGCTAGCTAACCCGTCATCGCGTGTCGTTTGTTTGGTCCAAAGTGTCTTTGTGTCTTGATTTTATGTGTCCCCCATCTTTGCCCGTCTCACCCCGGTGTGAACTTGCAGATCCCGGATCTGCAGCAGAATTATGTTGCTGCCTCGCACTGCATTTTTCACTTTTTTAGCCACGCACGTGTTTGCTTTGGCATGCTATCCGCTCATGCAAACAAGCGAGGCCTGTAGCTTATCCATCACGCTTGTGCACAGTGTGATGATAAAATAACAGCCTGCTTGAAACAAACCATTTGTTACTGCCCAATTTATTATGCCGGCCCACTCCGAGCCCAGTGCAGAGGTTAGGACTCCTACTTGGCTTACAACAATAAATAAGGAACAAAATGGAGCACACTCCACCAGGAAAGTCCGGCTGGCGGCGACACTCGTACACGAGCATCGCGACAAAGTGGAAGCCGCGGGCTTAATGAGTTACATGCAACAACGCCTCTCGCTCGTAAACACTTCAGCTAGCCGCGGCGGCCCGTTCGTCACGGCGCCACCCGCAGGTAATCCACACCAGCGGCTGACACAAGGCAGACGTTTCCTCTGAGAGCCCCCCCGCGCAACAAACACAACAGCACCAGGGAGCCTTTTTGAAAGACTCGCATCCAAAAGAAGGAATAAACAAGAAAAAGAGTTGGATTTCTGGCGTGAAATTTCAACCTGAGCACTCTGCGTTATGTCACCTCATTTTTTATTTTTTTTTTAAAAAACCATTAGGTCCACATTTTCACTTCTACTCCGCCAACATTGGATGTTTCTTGATTTCTTTTGCTGTGGGACGTCCAAAGCGCGGCCCCGGGGGCCGTTTTCTTGTTTTTACAGTTTTTTTTATTGGTAAAAATCAATTGACAGAAATTCCCCGCATATTCGGTGAAAATATTTGTTTTGTCCCAAAATAGCCCGTTTTTTTCCAGCAGAAAACACTTCACATTCACCCTGAGTCGCTAATAATTTAGGAATATGTGATAGCAGGGTGAGCGGGACTTTTAGTTGGGTTTAGCTGCGTGCCGTACTGACATGCGATGCCACCGATTCCCTTCCGATCCGATTCCGACTGGTGTGCGTGATACCAATCCAGTACCGATACTTTGCAGATTCACCTGATGTGTCTGGTGAGTTTGAGAGTAGTTCATATCATAGCATAAAGAGTGCAAGACATTTCATGAATTTATAAATTAAATCAATGATCAATTTACACACGTTATTAATTCATTCATTTTAAGCCCTGAAGCAGACTGAGGTAGCGGGGGATTTACTACGCAGCCAAGCTAATACTCAACAAGGACCAGATCATATGAAATACGTGAAAATGGTATTTTAAACAAGAGAAAGAAACTAAGCCATTAAAATGAATTATTAACCACTGGAAGAATGAAAACTTTATTCACAATTCACACACGGCTGCGTTTACCATCAGTTATCGTTTCAACACACAAACGTTTCAGACGAGCATCACCTCAAATGACTTGAAGTATCGAAAGTACCGAGATTTTGATTCAAGAGTCGATTTGAGAGCATGAAGAGCTCCTATTGTAAGTGTTGATCTGCACATCACTAGCGTACCGATTTCCCGCATTGTGTACATTTCAAGTGAGTAGTCTGTCGTCCAGAAAAGGCGAGCCGTGGGTGTTTCAGCTATCGTGCTTCCATGCATTTAGCTTGTTCGCTTCCTCCATCGCGGGTGAACAACGGCGTTTGAAGTGAGAAGGGGAGGAGGGTTCTGGGTCTGAATCCAATCAAATAATTACAACTTTTATGACAAATGTTGATCTGAAATCGGAGGAGAACGACAATGTCAGGCTAGCAGGAGGGTTTGGAGGGCGAGGGGGCTTTATTAGAAGGGGTTCTCAGTGGCGTTTATTTGCTATTGGGTGGGTGCTGTCGCGACGGAATCTGCTGTATTAAACATTAGGGGCGTCACAAGATCTCGCGAGATTAAAACATGGCAAGATTTCTTGTTCAGAAAAATGTCTGGTGTGCACGAGGCGTGGGGCAATGGTCAGTGATATCCATTCATCACACAATAAATGAAAATGAAGCCAATCGCTTTGCCAGCCTCAGTGCATCGCCACGTGCATGCGTGTCTGCTTCCCTCTCTCGCCGCCAAACAGCTCGCTTTCAGCACCTCGGTGCCTTTGTTCCATAGAACAAGGACATGAACGGAATGAGCCCTTTGTCAGTCATACAGTCTCTTTTTCTCGGTGGGTGGAGGCGGGGCCGCTAGCATACACACACACTGCAGAAGAGTGTAGAGTGGTAGAAATGAAATGAGTAGATTGCAATATGTTGTCATATATTTTTTAATTGTACTATTCTTAAAATGAATGCTAAAATCTGGCCTAGTCTCATTCTCGTAGGCCCAATCTATCGTCTGTATCGTCTCGCCTCGTGACAGCCCTGTGAAATACGACACTAATTAACTTTGTCAGGTGTAACACGAAGCTAACGTGGTTGTGTTGTTGCGACAGCTTAGCACATATTGACTTACATTGGATTTGCGTTTACCATCTTTCATGTACAAAGTACATTTTTCTGTATGCAGCAATTTTTTTGGATGAAAATCCCTGGTGGCGTACTGGTACTCGCTCCTGGCTTTCATGGCAGAGGGCGTTGGTTCGATTCCTGGGTTGCATCAGGATAGGCATTAAAACTCAAACAACTGAAAACATGCAAAACCCCCGCAGAAAAAAGATGAAAAGTGTGCAGTGTAACTTCTATTTAAGTATCTCAGTGGCACAGCGGACTTTTATTTGATACTTCCTCCCCAGGCGGGGGGCACTTCCTGTTCCCCGTCACAACATTTTCACGGGTCCCTATCAAAGTACCCCCACTCCCCCCCAAAACGCTTCAGGGTGGCCAAGCCCGCCGACAGCGAACGGCTCCATCGGCCTAGTAATCGGATACAATACCACTGCAAACACGCTGCTGAATTGGATTTGGGGGGGGGATTGCACTCAGATCAGCTGGTTTAGCGTTAAAGAGCTGCCATCTTGTCGTGTTTACAGATCACAAGGGCTCTGTGTGTTTTATCTGTGACTTTAGAGAGCTGCTCTCATGCTTCCATTTGCCCTCTCGTACGCTGCAGCTGAAAGTGGCTTTTACACTCCCACATACCCTCACAGCACACACACACACACACACACACACACACACACACACACACACACACACACACACACTGTTATTCAGTGCTGGAAGCCACACAATGACTGGCTAGACCTAGTGGTCACGTAGCGGTACTGCACCGCAAACTGGGTCAATCATGTCTACATTTTGCAGTGGGGTCGTCGTCGAGGTTTGTGGTGGTGTGATGACATCGCCAGGACCATAAAACGCAGGCAAATCTTAACGTGGATCAGGAGCAAAATGTAAATATGAGAACAAAAGTGAAAGATGTAGGATTTCGTACCGTTACCGAGCTCTTCGCCAAGATTTAAAGGGTCCTTTGAAACCTGTTAAAAAAAAAAGTTGGTAAACATCGTTTTGCTACGTACCCTTGGACTGTACCTCCACACCTGTAGGGGGCAGTGTGTTTTAGGGGTGTCACAAGACACTTGCTTCACGAGACGAGACGATGCACAAGATTTTAACAGTACTTTTAAGAAAAGTACAAAGAAAAAATATAAAAAATATATGACAATATATTGCAATCTACTAGTTTAATTTCTACTGTGTTACCTTGTTTTGCTCCTCACGAGGCCACACTCGTCTGCACTGTGTGTATGGTAGCGGCCCCGCCTCCACTCACTGAGACAAGGAGACTGTATGACTGACAAAAGGGCTCACTCTGTGGAACAAACGCGCTTCGGTGCTGAAAGGATGCAGGAGACGAGGAAAACAGACACGCTTGCACATGGCAATATATTGAGGCTGGCAAAATTCACCAGTTCATTTTCATTTACTGCCTGATTAATTAATTTATTTATTATCATCCCAGGCGTGGTGCCCACGACACATTTTTTTTTCTGAAAGAGAAATCTTGTCATGTTTTCATCTCACGAGATCCTGTGACACCCCGATTGTGTTGTAATCGTGGAAAAAAGAGAAAACAACTATGCAAAACCTCACTGGTATTAACATAAAAGAGCCATAAACCAGTAATCCCTCCCCACTACATGCCTCAATTTCTATCAAAAATATATTAATTCATAAAGCATGCTGTTTGGTGGTTAAATGCAGCCTATTATTAGTAAAAAAACAAACAAAACATATTTAAGCTAATTTGATGGGTTTTTTGCCTTAATTAAGCATAAAATGGCTGAATGAAGTCAAATACAAATATAAGGCATTCAGAAGATGCATTCAAAAATGTAACAGTGTGTAGTATTTTACACTGCTCACTCGGCATGAGTAACACTTGACAGGCTTTTGTTCCAGGTTTGAATGGTCTCACAACAGGCACAATAATCCCTAAAACGGGCTACTGTGGTGGCTGCAACCCACGCCGAGCTAAAACTCAACTCTGAACCTCCCCACATCACTTCCTGTCGGCCCCCCCCATTCAGCTCCCCGAGCACCCAAACAGTCTAATTTATGTCTTAAATGGCTTAATTTCTCTTATGACGTCTACTATACTGGGTAATAGGCGTGTAAAGGTGACCACAGGGGGGTTACTTCATGCCTAATAATGTGAAGTCCATATTTACAAGGTTATAAACAGGCCTTCTGTGCTTTAACTACAAAAATGTGCCATTTACAAATAAAGAATCATAGTTTGTGGAAAGTCACTTGTCACAGAACCAATTAACCGTGCTAAACGAGGGATTACTGTACTATGTCATTTTGAACGTACCTTAAATAAAGTACATCCTCCTGTAGATGGCGCTGAGCATGGTGACGAGGAGTCCACTGCCTGCAAGCCATTCATGAGCGCGCGTATGTTTGTCCTAGTGATGCTCCACAGGGATGCTGCCTTCTTCACGGATGCTGAAGGGAAATGGAACACCATCAGTGACCTTGACTGTACTTGATGAGGCACTCATATGCCCAAGCAACTTTTTAATGATGTTCTAACAGTGTCCCTAGAGCAGGAGTGTCCAAAGTGCGGCCTGGGGGACATTTGCCGCCTGCGACACGTTCTAGAAATGGAATTTAACAAAAAAAAACAAAAACTAATTTTAATTAAAAAAGTCAGCAGTAATTTTACAAGAATAAAGTCAAAATATTAAAGAGAAAAAAGTAATTTTACAGGAAACGAAAACAACATTGTGATATTATGAGGAAAATAATATTAAAGAAAAAAGACATTTTTCCAAAAAGTCGTAATTTATGAGAAACAAAACTAAATAAAGTAGTAATTTTTGGAAAATTAGGGCACAGAACAAGTTATGGGAATAATGTCAAAATATTACGGGAATAAAGTTATAATAGTACGAGAAGGACATTTGCGAAGATTGTCTAGGAAGAATGTTGAAATATTAGGAAAAGAAAAAAAACCCAGCAAAAATGGGAAAAGAGCAAAGACTGGAGTTCGTCCTGAGTATGCTCGATGTACACTGATGGCCCCTGCTGGAAAAGGTTTGGACACCCCTGTCCTAGGGCCTGTTTATGAGCACCAAACAAGAGAAAAATCTATCATCTCCCTCGCTCGTTTGCTCCACTTTTGAGAGGCATTCAAATGGTCTCTTTTAAAGTTCTGGGTTTCGGGCAGGCTTTGCTACGCATCTTAAAACACAGCCAATTGCTCTGGCATCTATCCGTCGGTCAGCTACAGACGTGGGGGCTGTGAGTTTGATCATTTTGTTTGCTGCTGTTAAGATGTGAGTGTAATGTTGGCACTTTAGCACACATAGCTATGCTAAATGCTAAGCTAACGTTTGTGTCCTCCTATGCCGCTCCTTAATGTGAAGTTGTTGCATGCGATATATGGCATCTATTACACAAACATAGGTCATTAGCATTAAAGCTACATACACACAAAATGTCGTGTTCCTAGCAGGGCTTACTAAAAAGCACTTTTAAATAATATCACTGAAATGGTTGAAAAATACTAACATATGGAACCTTTAAGAACCTTTAAGAAGAGGACGCTTCCTGAATTTCTCACATTTTAGCAGCAACATCATGCTTGGTTAGCTTATTCGCTGAAGAAAAACAAAATGACCAAACATAGATCTCCCACGTCTGTAGCTGACTGACGGATAGTTGCCAGAGCTATTGGCTGCATTTTAAGATGCGTAGCAAAGCCCAGAACTTTAAAAGAGACTGTCTGAACGCCTCTCCAAAGAAGCTAAAAAGGAGTATGAGTTTTATGGTCTGATCAGTGAGTTTGGCTTCAAAAACGCTTGGGGCTTCGATGACAAGGATCCTCGGTACGGATGTGGTGGCCCGGGCCCAAATCCTGTGTGGTCCAGTTTTAAGAGATTCTCTTTAATGTGAAAAGCCATTTCCTGTCCTTTCCCCTCTGTTGGCTTCATATGAACACGGTGTCGTTACAGCACAATTAAAAGATGACCATGCAAAGGTACCGCAGCAAGCTTTGCTTCCATAAAGCGGGCCTGCTCCGCCCACTCTGAGGTTTCCGACGCACTTAAGTCAATATATTATTTCTACACCAAGCCGGCTTCTTCAAAGGCTGCGAGTTCTGTTTTGCTCCTTTTTCTTGTTGACTTCATTGCCAGAGCGCCATGACCTCATGCTGTAATTTTAGTCTAATTCCATTCCAGAGGGATGGGGGAGGGATGGTGCTGGTGTTGGGGGGGGGGTTCCTCATCTGAGCATGCCCTTGATTCAAGACCAGCGAGGTTAAGACGGCCTAATAAGAGAGGTAAGGATGCTTAAGAAAATAACGACGCCTTTCTGACCCGCCTCGCTTCCTCTTTCCATCACTTTTCCGCACTAAAGTGAACTGCATGTGTTTTCGTTTAGCGGGGACCACGTCCAAGTCGGGTCTCCTGCGGCTGGGCTGCAGACAAGTGGGCCGGTAGCGTCCGTCCAGGGAGCATCCGCGCTCGCTTGCTACCGCTGACCTGTGATTCCAAAGTGCTCCCCGGGGTTCATGAAGCACTCCAAGGTGCTTTTTTCTCCCCTCCTGGGACAACAAGAGGAGTCTCTCGCCATGTTGGCACGGAGACGGAGGTGAGGGGGCTGGGGGATTGGGAGAATGGGGGCCTCGGCGCTGTGAGGTGTGTGGGTTGAAGTCTGGGTGTCAGTCTGCTGTAAGCGATCCGCTCGCAATGAACCGGCGCTGCTGGCAAAGCGCCCGAGAGCAGAGACAAGTGGCCACAAAAGGCCGCAACACGGCACTAGCCTGCACAATAAACACAAGTTCTGCGCGGGAAGTCTGTGGAACTCCTCTGAGGACCTTCATCGCGTAGACACTCTCTCCTCTCACCTTCACCAACCACGCTCACATGCGTAATCCCGGAATGTGTTGCTGTAACATTTATTCGCTTGTGTCTTTCACACAGAAAACCATCTCACACTTATGAACCTGTGCCTTTTACACAGAACCCAGAATGCACTTTCACTCCAGGACACTGCATCCCGCCTTCAGGTAATAGAGGACCTACAATATGAAGAAGAAGCTGACATGGGCCATCCCGCCTGTTGCTGCTCTGATACGAACTCCGAGTGCAATAAACTGCTATAGGCTGATGTGGTTCCCACATTCTGTGTTAGTGCCGTCTGTACAGAGCAGCAGGGAAGGCGGAAAAAAATAAGGCTTTTACAGGGGCCGCTTTCACGCAGCACGTCATCTCGCAGCAGAGCGTAATCCCATAATTACTGCAGCACACCTCAAGCCTCTTTACAGCTAAAAAGTGAAAAAGAATTGTTGAGTTTGGGCGGCTAAACATGCTAATTTTGGCATGAAACCATGTACACTTGACAGAACCACGAGTTTGGGGAGACATAAAGTACTTGCGTGCTAAAGTGCTATCATATCAGCAACTGCTGATTTGACGTATTTCCTACACGCAAAATGTGTGCAGTATTGCATTTGTTAAATAGTACACAGATGTATTTGTGTACATACTATTCACAGTACACACCCACATAATTATACGTATATACACACAAGGGTGGAATGGAAACGTTTCCTTGTGGACGGAGCCAAACACTGAAAAACACAAATCACAAAAAAAAAGTTTTGAGTCAGTGGTTGTTATTACATTTAACTTTTCGCACAAAAAACTCACATTTTTACAACATTGTTAACGTCTAAACGTACCTCTGAAATACACTCATCATAAGGACATGCACACAAAAACACAGAAAAAGCTGTAATATGCATTCCAGGCCACTAGTTGGCGATGTCTCATTAAAAAATGTGTACGTAAATCATGTGACTCTGTTGGTCACATTACCATTTTAGTAAATGTACACTTCCATAAACAAACACTAGGGCAACCCAGTGGTCCGCCATTGTTGTTTTGGTTGTAACATCCTAACGCATTGGTCTACACTTAACACGCATGTCGTCCATTTTGACCGTTTTTTTTTTTTGCGTTTGAATTGTCAAAAACGTCAACTGCACACAGTTTCTAATGTTTACATTTCCAAGCAGCTAAAACAACACCGCTTTTTTCCAAGCGTTAGACCCCGAGATGGTGTATTCAGCGTAAGGATGCCGTCCGTCCTACACCCGCCCTCGCCGCCATGGCGTGCGTACGGCTCCCTGGGACGCTAAGGCCACATGCAGCATTTGTGAGAGATTATTGGAGCGAAAGATATCGAGTCTGTCGCTCAGGGAGGAGGTTCCTCGAAAGAGCCAGCCAATGGACGCACGGCCTGGAAGTGTGTGTGTGTGTGTGTGTGTGTGTGTGTTTACACAGGGGAGGGGGGTTTGATGGGAGTGTTCTCTTATGATAATATTACTGGCATGGAGATAAATAACAGTAAGATCACACATGTTTCTATTGTGACAGCAGCCTGGCAGTGATGGAGTCACTAGCATTACCCTACGTAAACATGGCGCCCCGCATGCCAATAAATCACTGCACGGCTTCTCGTCACTTTATCACCACAGCGTCGCTTTTCAAATTCATGCCAATGATCTAAACTGAAGCTGCGGGCCTTGGCGGAGGTCGGCATTTCACTAATGTGTCATTTTATCCATCATCAGTCAGTTATATGACCACCTTGGCAGTTTTATTGCATGCAAATGTAATATTATTGAATTGAGGTGCGTTAATGATCTTGCAGAATGACCACTCAACCTACAAGGATGACAGCCATCACACTCTTAATGTGATTTAATGATGCTACATATTGATTTTTATATATCTCATAAAATAATATTGCCTTCCAGACAATAAAAGAAAGACACATAATTATTCATATTATTAGGAGGACACAAAGTAAAAATGTGCTAATTTTTTTTCTTTAATTGCAGCGAGGTTAAACTGTTACTATTATGGCATATAATGGATGGATATTTAAAGAAGATTACAGAAATATTTTTTTTATTAAATCCCTGTATGGATTTATTATATTCTTAATCTATACTAAAACACTCATGTGACAGATCAGAAATAATATTTTGCATTTAATGAAGATAATAATTTCAAATAAGAATAAAAATGTCAAACATATAAATACTATTTATTTATTTGACAGGTTTACAGGAAAGAATTGTGTTTTTGTGTGTGTTTACATACGCCGTACTGATAATAGTTTTGGTAGAAAACTGTTCTGAAATTAATTGAAATGTTATTTTTGGAAAGTACATTGTTTTTCTGTCCAGGCTTCTTTATCATAACTACAATATTTAGGAGTAACCAGTAAACATGGACAGTACTACTTTATTATGAAGGTTTGTAGTTTATTATTTGCCACTCTCTTGCCAAATAGTGATCCACACATTCATTTATTACCACTCATTGTAAAGAGGTCTCTAAATGTGCGACAACATACATACATACACTGTAGTCTGGCAAGTTATTCTACTGTAAGTCACATGTGCAGCTGGGTTGGAAGTGAAAGTCACTGATTTCCCTTTTAGAAGTGAATGAAAGGTAGCAGAAAGCTTGGCTGTGCAATAAAATAAAAGTAAAAGGCTTCGGTGGTCGTTTGTTACTCCAGCTGAGTGCCTGAAAAAGCAACGGCGGTGATGCCGAGGGGAAAGTACATGAAACACACAGCTAAACACACAAAAGCAGCCTTTGTCTCACACTCTCACACACACACATTTATACACATACTCAGGCTCTCACATGTAAAACAGAAAATTGTTTGTTTTGCTTGTGATGCAGACCACAAAGCAGCAGAAATGCTGCAAAAGGAGGCAATGCCAGCACAAGTGCACCATTTAAGGGAGGGAGGGGTGTGTGTGTGTTAAACGACACTGGAAAGGCTGAATCCAAAGTTGTCCCGGCCTTTGAAAGTTTGCGTGAGGCAGCTTAACGGAACGTCGGATTGTTTTTCCGCTCGGCTGCTCTCTGGACTCGACTCCAAACTCAAGACGACATCCTCTCATTAGTCGGCCCTCTGCTGCTAAGCCGGCCCATTTAGTGTACCCGAAATCCCATTGTTGGATTGGGCCGGCCCAGTCAAAGGTCAACCAAAATATTGATGAACTTTTTTAAGGGAGCGCAGAGGTGCTGCTTGGAGGGATGAGGGGAGGGGTGGGGAGGGGCAGTCCCAAAAAAACACACCTGCATTCCCTGCATGTCTTTTCCACATTCGGAATGCAAGTGAGGCGATTCCCAAAAGAGGAGTCACCGCCACCACTTTGCGAGCGTTATGGATTACACTGTTTGTTTAAATCCATGTTAGGGGGATTAGGCGCCCTCGCTAAGGAGGCCGGGCCCGGGCGGGTGAAAGGTCAGTGAGGCAAAGGCTGCTGAGAAGGGTCTGAAAATGCGGCATTACGCACTTTGGAGCACCGTGACACACTTCAAGTGGACTCATCACAAACTTCCCACATGGATTTCAACACAGCGCAGACTTGCCTCAGTCCAGTGAAAAGCAAATGTGGGCGATTTAAAATTGTTCATCCATAACATTTGGAGATCCATGCTTGTCATTGGACAGACTTGCATGTTGTCACTGTCCAGTGAAAAGCATAAATATCCAAATGTTTGTGAGTTTCCACCCCCCCAAAACAGACATAAAAATAATTTCAGGAATGTATTGTTTACTCACAGTATTGACAAAATATGCTCGTCGTCGGACAATGAAAATCATGTGTCTCCAAATGTATGTGATTTTCTTTTATATTCTTGTCCAAAACCGACAAGAAAAAACACTGAGCAAATGTTTTGTTTTCCGGCTACCAACGTATCATCACTATCCAGTGAAAAACATGGATCTCCAAATGTTTGTCAGGGTTTTTTTTTCGTCTTACTTGAAACACACACAAAAATCATTTCAGGAATGTAAAGTTTCCCCAAACTATTGTGCAAATTTAGAGATACGTCCTTAACCTCAAATAAACCTCCAAAGGTTTGTGAGTCCTTAATTTTTTTATGTCCCAAACAGACAACAAATGTATTATTCTCTGGTTAAAAACTAAACAACTGACTACATTTGGAGATACAGGCTTGTCCTTGGACAGATTTGCACAATCCAGTAAAGAGCATGTATCTCCAAATATAGGTGAGTTTTTTTTTTTATTCTGATCCAAAACACAAAAAAGATCATTTAAGGAATGTTTGTTTCCCCAAACTACTGACAAAATATGGAGATACAGTACATGCTTGTTGTCGGACAGATTTGCATGGCATCACTGTCCAGTGAAAATCAAGTATCTCCAAAGGTTTTTGAGTTTTACATTTTTTTCATTTTTGTTGTCCCAAACAGACAACAAATATATTGTTTTTCTGGTTAAAAACTAAACAATGACTCAATTCGGAGATACATGCTTGTCATGCATGTTGTCGCTGCATAAGGAAAAGCATTTATGTCCAAGTTGTTTTATTTTTATCCAAAACACACACACACATAAATCATTTAATAAGTGGATTTTTCTGAAAATGTTGACCAAAAGTGGAGATACAAGGATGTCATTGGATAGATTTGCTAGCCGTCGCTGTCCGAGAAAAAGAATGCATCTCCAAATTGTTGCTTTGTAACCAAAACACGAAGGAAGAATTATGTAACAAAAGTATTGTTTTATGACACCACTGACGCAATTTCACAATACATGCTTGTCGTTTTAGAGATTTGCATGGTGTTGCTGTTGTCCAGTGAAAACAATTTTTTAAATACACATTATCTAGAGTACAAACAAAATATTTTGTTTTATTGATTAAAACGAAAATATTGACAACATTTGAGAATACACGCTTTTGATTTCTGTTGTTTTCACGCAGCGAGCTCACAAAAAAGATTTATGTCTTGTTTGAGTTCCTAATATGTTGCACGTGTTTCAAATGACACAGCCAAACAACAGGCACCCAACACTTTGCTATGGGAACACCATCATACTCTCTCTTGTATTATATTTATGAAAACATACACCTAACTTTGTCCCCCCCAAAAAAGTCTATACAATTCATTGACAACTGAAATAAAAAATCTAATTGTCAGAAAGCAAGATGTATCATTTCCTGGTCCAATCACATGATTGCTCAGTTGCTATATGAGCAGAATAAACACACAGAAAACACAAGGACAGGGAGAGTCGGCAGGAACAGGAAATCAGGCAAAGCGCACCAAAAACAGCCCCTGCACAACATTACACCATTTGGATTTACAGTACAAGGTGGAAAAAGTTGTTTTTTTCACCACAGCACCATCTGCTGGATCACTTGCTGCATACATTTCTTACTAGGGGTGTCACGAGACGAGACGATATGTGAAATTGTGTCTACGAGACAAGACAAGATTTTAACATTACTTTAAAGAAAAGTACAATAAACAAATACGACAATATATTGCAGTCTACTATGGTTCTTTTTTTCTACCATGTTACTACTACATTACACTTTTTTGCACTCTGTGTATATGCTAGCCGCCCCGCCTCAACCCACCGAGACAAAGAGACTGTATGACTGAAAACAGGGCTCACTGCATTCATGCCGCTGTTCTATGGAACAAACGCGGCAAGGTGCTGAAACCGATGCACAGAGTGAATCCTCCTCCTGCCTATTTGGAGGCAACAGACAAGAAAAAGAGACAAGTGTGCACATGGCGATATATTGAGGCCGACAAAATTATCCAGTTCATTTTCGTTTATTGTATGATTAATTAATTTACTAATTAACATCCCAGGCCTAGTGCCCACCAGACTTTTTTTTTTCTAAACGAGAAATGTTGTCACCTTTTAATATCGCGAGAGCTTGCGACACTCCTATTTTTCTCCATCTTTAACATGTTGGCTCAAAGCTGGGATCAATACGCATGATCTGCAATGGAGATAATAAATAATCTTGTTCACTAATAGTGAACTAAGCATCTACATTACGCTACATTCAATGGGGTGTCATTAAGTAGCCATAAAAAATGCTTTATTCTGGAAACAAGTCCATTTATTTTCCCTACTTGGGAGTTTGTGTTTGCTCCTCCAGGGATAAAACTGGTTTACTAAGGAAACTGGACCGCAATATCCTTGTAGTGGTAAGTAATGGTCCCTCATTAAGGGCCCTCTCAGATCAGTCATTAAAGTCGACCACTTCCCACGCGCATGGAGAGGAAGACGTCACCACAAGCACTCTTTTACAATCATAATAATAATAATAATAATAATAATACACAATTAGGGAAGGAAATATATCGAGAATGTTTGTACTCGCAAGGGGGAAAAAAGAAGAAGCGTTTCACGTGCCACATTTGCACTTTAAAGCGCCGGGAACGCACCATTTTTAAAGTTGTTGCAAAGGTGCGCAACAGCTGTGTAAAAAAAGACTAAATCACACACGCGCGCACAAACGCTACAATACGTGAAACTCAGCTTACCAAATGAACTTAAATGCACATTCTTTTCTGTAAAAAGTGAATATTATTTGGCGCTTCGGGGTTGTCTTATGCTTGGACGTCACAAAGGGTGAACTCTTATTTGTATTCCTCAAATGTTCCAAGGTGGGGGGGGGGGGGGGGGGGGGGGGGGGGGGGGGGGGGGGGGGGTTAGTTCAGCTGAGGTAAACCTGCTGACTGGATGCCGTCCAGTCCAAACTGTGCAAAGTGGCCTGATTAGCGGCACTTATTTGGCCTGCTGGGCCTCCTTTATTTTTAACAAAACCATTCTTATTTTTTAAATCTCTATCAAAGGTGCCAATTAAAATATTTCACGTGGTGGGCACACAAGAAGGTAGTTCGTACAGCACAATAAATGCAACTGAACTCGATTTTCCTCACATTAAAAGTGTTCGACTCTTAATAATGCTGTATTTCTACAAAGTTACTTTTTTTTATTTCCATCTGCGCAACCCTGAAAACACTTAAGATAATGGAACTCATGCTGCGTCACACGAAGGACCGTTTCTAATATTTTGACCGTCTCAAATGAATGAACCACAATATTAGAAACAGCTATGATGCAGTACAAACACGACCATGACAATAATTCTTTTTTTAACATAAACAAAACCCTCAAAATAAACTTAATATCTTTGACAATACAGAACTGTTGCATTGGGACGTCACACATTGTGCATATGATAATGTTTCAAATAGACACAAAACATTGTCGTGTGATTCTTCTGCAGGGTGCACCACTCCCTGCAAATGAAATATTGATGGCCCACAGCTGCAGTTATTTCTTTTTTGGAGGGGGATGTCTCCTCTCGCTCATGGGTTCTGCAGAACTACCTTTTAATTATAAGTCGAGGAAGGCAAAAAAAGGTACTGCAAAATTAAAATCAATAGTTATTTAAATATAGTTTGGTGCAATGTTATATATTTAACACACACATCTCCAATAGAAACTATAAACGGCCTGAATGAAATAGCCGCCCGCCCCCGTGCAAAAACATGTTAAATATTCATGGTGATGTTTCCAAATGCATTCTTTGTTTGGAAATAAAAGTGATTTATTTGTTGTCATGCGTGTGGCTGCTGCAGCCAAGTGGGAGGTCAGCGTGAGAGAAACGCGCGCACACACAAACCGCAGGGCACGCGCGCACGCTAGGAACTCTGCAGTGTCACGCACACGCACGCAAGACGCCACATGTCGACGTGTAACGTTGCAGCTACTTTGACTTTATTTAGACTTACTGTATTTATGCATCAGTCAGCGGTTTTGTGTCAATATGACATCAAAATGTCTGCAGAAACATTCCCAAAAAGCAATATGTTAGTCATAGTTACTTAGTTATAAGAATATCCATTTATTGATGAACCCTTTACTTATGTTGATATTATTTTATGTAAAAAAAACCCCTCATTTAGTTTATCTATTTAGTAGTCAATGCAGTTAATCGCTTATTAAAATATCTTGACAATATCATGTATATAAATTGTTTTCTTAATGCATAATTCATCCTAAAACGTGTAATAATAACTGTAATATGATTTAGTATTATTTTTACAGCTGTATTAATTAAGAAAATATAATTATTTAAAAAACCCGACTTAAGCAGCTGCAGGTGTTTTTTTTATGTGTACTGTATATTACTTTTGGATTTACAAAAGTACACCTATTCCCATTTGTCAAAGCACAATTTACAGCAACTACTGGTAATACGCTTTTTTTAGGGTGGTGTTGTGGGGCGGTGTTATATTTTCAATTAAGGATAATTTACAGTTGCAGGGAACACACGATTGCAGAATTATCTTCACTGTACATGGGGTCAGGTTAGGATTTAAAAGTAAACATTTCATATGAATGTATTTCTTTAAACTGGGCATTACACCATGGAATAGAAGACAGTTATTTACTGTGTTATTACAGTGCATGGTCCATGTAAACACAAACAGGATGCTTTTATTTAATGCATTCAGTTAAATGTCCCACTGTGTGTGTATGTGTGTGTATTAGTGCATTAATTCATTCAAAGTGCAATTATCATGTATGATAGCGTGTGTGTGTGTGTGTGTGTGTGTGCAGGGTCTACATGTATGTCAGGGTTTGTGTGGCGGCCGCACGCGATGTTTATGTTGGGTTGTGGCAGCTTTGGCTCCTCCTAATTGACTGGTCAGGTTCACCCAGCCGAGGGTCCACAGGGAGGCCCGTGAAAGTGGGCCACGACTCCCCCGAGGGGGGACGAGGAGGAGGCTATGAGCGGTCACAGGACGAGGCGCCGCAAAAAAAAAAAAAAGTTGTGACCTTAAAGCTTCTTTCCTGCCACAAAGACATGGAGACAAAATGTGTAAAAGTGCACCTGGAGGCTGTGAGGCTCATTCTGAATAACGTGTGTGTATGTGTGTGTCTGAGAAAGAGTGATAAGTCTCTAATGTGGGAACCTGTGTGGTTAAAGGATTTAGCAACAGATGGATGTGTTTATAAATCGCATTCACAATCATCCAAACATTATTAATGGAGGTCTAATCCGCAGTATTCCCATGCATGCAGCATGCAGCATGCAGCATGCAGCACTACCCGAACAGGACGGGACACAGCAGGGCGGGACATGCGGCCCGGGAGGTAAGTCGCTCTTTCATTCATAAGTCTTTCACCTGTTTTTAATCAGAATAACAGTCAACTGTGCCTGGAACTACATGCACCGTGCATAGCTCTAGAATAAAATAAAACAAATGTGATTTTATGGCCACAAATGTTATATTTGAATATAAAGCAGGGTTGGGGGACCTTGCTCCTCTTGGATCGAGTACCAAGTAGGTTCAAGTCATCTCTGTTTTTCTTTGGTTTCCAATGATCATATTTGTATATTTATCTTAGTATCTGACCTCCTGTTCCCGGTGGGGTAGGGTGCCCACAGCCCTGACTGTGCCTATGGGGCACTTACAAGTAAGGCCTTTCAAGTCTGCCTAGCAACAAGTAGCCATATGACCAGGAAACATAATCTTAGCAATTATGTTTTAGAAACTATTTGTTGGCAGGAAATCATGGAAATAGATAATAATCTGTTCCAGGGTCAAACTATGTGGACTTAAAGGAATAGTTGGGATTTTTTGACATGAAGTTGCATGATATCCCCATCAGCAGCGTAGTGTATCAACAGTGACCATTCTAAAGATATAAGAACAGATAAAACACACAGCTCAGTACTGCACATAATGGGATCCACCTATGCCGCCTAGAAGTCCCGCTATTAAAATGCCTCCAAAAACCAACAAGGTTTTATGGTTTTCCATCCATGCCATGACCATGTAGTAACAGGTACATTCATGATAACATGTACAGTAATACTCGCAGTATTTTGCATATTTTGTGAGCGTGACACGACGCTGTATGTGGTGAAGCTAGTCGCTAGCCGGCTAGTAGCTTGGCGGTGTGTAGTGGTATGTGTACGTGTCAATGTGCCAGTAATGGAGTTCCATCGGCATAGCAATGTTAATAATAATTACAATGTCACTGTAGCTTGGTTATATGCTTGTCACATTATATGTCAAATGGAGCATTGTTGGCGCTTTTTGGAGTATTTTTCAGGGGGCAAAAGGCGGAATAAGTGGGTCCCATACGTGCAGTACTGAGATGTGTCCTTTTAGCCGTTTTTATACCTTTAGAATGCACACAAAAGCGAAAGACAAATGTGTTCATGTCTCACATACGGATTGTGGATGATGGGCAAAATTAAGAAAAAAAGTGCACTTTTA
The DNA here is from genome assembly GCF_027744805.1 of Dunckerocampus dactyliophorus. Taxonomy (NCBI): domain Eukaryota; kingdom Metazoa; phylum Chordata; class Actinopteri; order Syngnathiformes; family Syngnathidae; genus Dunckerocampus; species Dunckerocampus dactyliophorus. The sequence goes on along the minus strand of NC_072835.1, from coordinate 22,159,831 downwards.
CTTTAATAGCGGGCTTTGTGGGCAAAATAGGTGTGTCCCATTGCGTACATTAATCAGCTGCCCCTTTTTCCCAGTTTTTGTATCTTTCAAACTCACAGAAAAGAGAAAGATGTGTGTTCGTGTCTCACATAAGGCTTGTGGATGATGGGCAAAATTCCAAAAAAAAGTGCACTTTTCCTTGAAGACCACCAACTGGTGAATGTAGCATTCCACATCGGTCACTAGGGGTCACTAACTGTTTGGTGAGACCACCACCAAAGCACCAGACTTGAACAACCGCCTTTTATTGCAGGTTTAAATGACCTCACAACAGGCACAATAACAATAACATAAATATATTAATAAAAATCATAATAAGAACATGGGTTACTGTTGCGGTCATAGTCTACAACAAGCTAAAACTCAACTCAACCCCCAACGTCATTTCCTGTCCACCATAGGTTCTGCTCCCCTACAAGGTAAACTGTCTTAAATGGCTTATTTTCTCTGATGATATATGCTATGTTGTGTAATAGGAGTGTAAAGGTGACTATAGGGGTGTTATTTCATCCCGACAGTGCTCTAATAATGTTAAAAACATATTTAGAAGATTGTAGACAGGTTTTCTATATGAAAATATTCCATATCCTGTATAAAAAAGGAATCCTACTTAGCAGAAATTCACTGATGACGGTCGAGTCTGGAAACAATTCACCGTGATAAACAAGAGGTTGGCTGCATGTTGGCCACACAGGCAGGAGATCTGGAAGATCTGGGTTCAAATCGCCGTTGTGCATCTCTGTGTGGAGTTTGCATGTTAGTTTAGTTTAGTTTAGTTTATTTGAACATGAAGGTTCCAATGGAATACATCTCATGAATCATTTTTTCACAGTTCCACATGTCCAAAAGGAGTAGGAAGAAGCAGAGCTTATTTAATCCTACCCCCCATCTTTTCTACATCTAGTACAGAACATGTAGTTCACTTCCTGCATTCCATGTCATGTTTTCTGTGATAGTCAGAATAATACATGATACATATCAGTAAGTCCCAAAAAATAAATAAATAAGTAATAATAAGTGATAATAAATAAATAATTAGATAAATATGAATAAAGATTTTTTTTTCTTTAAACAAACAACAAAAAATAACAAACCTGACAGAACAATCAAGACTCTTCTGCCTTGTATTTAGCAAACACCAACTGCTTGTATTGTTTTTTGAATTTGCTCATCTCTGTACATTGTTTTAGTTCCTTACTCAATCCATTCCATAATTTAATTCCACACTTGGAAATGCTGTGGGTTTTCAGCGTAGTTCTCGCGTATAAATGTTTTAAGTTTAATTTTCCTCTAAGATCATATTTCTCCTCTCTGATTGAGAAATACTGTATGAGGTTTTGGGTAACGAGTTATTATTAACTTTATGCATTGTTCTAGTGGTTTGAAAATGAACTAAATCTGCAAATTTTAATATCTGAGATTTTAAAAATAAAGGGTTTGTATGTTCTCTATACTTGGCATTATGAATTATCCTCACCGATCTTTTTTGCAGTACAGTGAGTGAGTGAAGATTGCTTTTGTAATTATTTCCCCATATCTCCACACAATACGTTAGATATGCTAATACTAAGGAACAGTACAGAGTGTGGAGTGATTTTTGATCAAGAACATATTTTGCTTTATTCAATATAGAGATATTTCTCGCCACCTTTTGCTGTATATATTTAATATGAGATTTCCAACTCATTTTTTCATCTATTATAAGCCCGAGGAATTTATATTCTTCCACTTTTTCAATATCCACTCCATTAATTTGTATTTGCTCATACATCTCCCTTCTGCTATTTCCACATAGCATTATTTTAGTTTTACTTATGTTCAGGGATAATCTGTTCCTGTCAAACCATGACTTTAATATGACCATTTCATCATTGACCTTTTTAATGAGTTCTTGTGTGCTTTCACCAGAACAAAAAGCGGTGGTATCATCTGCGAATAAGACCAATTTTAAGTCCTTTGTTACTTTACAAATGTCATTGATATACAAATTAAACAGTTTTGGTCCCAGTATGGACCCCTGGGGTACTCCACATGTGGTGTATAAACTCCCAGATGTGTATTCTCCTAGCTTTACAAATTGTTTCCTCTTTGCTAGGTAGCTTTTAACCCAATTCAAAACTAATCCTCTAATTCCGTACCTTTCTAATTTTGAAATTAAGATATTGTGGTTAATTGTATGGAAAGCTTTTGTCAGATCCATGAAAACAGCTGCTGCGCATCTTCTGTTGTCTATGGCAGTAGTGATTTCCTCCGTGATTTCCATCAGTGCCATAGAAGTTGAAATGTTGGCTCTGAAACCATATTGACTACTTGCCAATAATTCATTCTTATTAATAAATTTGTCCAACCTATTATTAAATAACTTTTCCACAATTTTAGAGAATTGTGGTAACAAGGAAACCGGCTGATATTTGTAAATTGGTGTTTGTCTCCTTTTTTGAAAATTGGAACCACCTTGGCTGTTTTCATTTTGCTTGGAAATATTCCAGTCTGAAACGATAAGTTACCAATGTAAGTTAACGGGTCTGCGATCTCATTGATGACCCTTTTAACTGTTTCCATTTCGATTCCATGGCAATCAGTTGATGTTTTTGCCTTAAAATGTTTAACAATGTCAGTGATCTCCTTTTTGGTTACAGCAGTGAGAAACATTGAATTGAGATTCCTGTCAATAATATCAATCCCTTCATCAATTGTGTCTTGTTTTGGAATTTCTTCTTCCAGTTTTGGTCCAATATTTACAAAGTAATCGTTAAACATTTCAACTACCTCCTTCATGTCATTCCTGTTAGTGTTTCCAACCATGAAATAGTGAAGGCAGTCTGCTTTCTTTGTATTGTTCTTTATAATACTATTTAAGATGCCCCAAGTTGCTCTCATGTTATTTTTGTTCTTATCAAGTACATGACATCATATTCCCTTACACACTCTCAAGCTAGACGTCAGCTTATTTTTGTAAGTCTTATACTTTTGTTCTGCTTCTTTAGTCTGTTGAATGATGAATGTCCTGTATAAAGTGTTCTTCTTCTTACAGGGATTTTTTAGTCCTTTTGTCATCCATGGCTGGTTGTTTTTCTTTTGCTTCTTGGACATTCCTTGCCAGGGACAGTTCTTATTGTAGAGCTCCATGTAAGTACCTAGAAAGTTGTCATATGCTTCATCCACATCTGTTGCATGTTCTCCCTGTGCGTGTGTGGGTTTTCTCCGGGTAATCCTGTTTCCTTGCACATGTCCAAAAACATGCATGTTAGATTAATTTGCAACTCTATATGTCTATACAGTATGTCTGTACGGGGCGTACCCTGCCTCTCACCCAAAGTCAGCTGGGATAGGTTCCAGCATACCCCCTGACCCCAGTGAGAGATAAGCGGCACAGAAAATGAATGAATGAATGAATAAATGAAACAAGAGATTACTGTACTACTATAGTACTACTACTGCTACTACTATTAACACTAATAATAAATAGCGTTGCTGGTCTTGTTGCATGTCGAGGAGGTATTGTGGAGGGGGTGGGGGGTAATGACACGTTAACCTCCTTAATGAGATTGGAAACATGATGTCAGCCCGTCCTTATTAACCCCATTGATTTGCAAATGGCCGCCACCATAAAGCAGCGTCGCCGGCGGTGGCGGCTCCTCGTGCTATTGAGCGCTCTGAGGTTCAAGAATTGCCTCGTGGGCGGTCGGCCCGGCGCTCACCTGCCAAACCGCCGTGACTGTCGCCAGCTGCCAATTAACACCTAGGCCATGTTAATTAGGCCGCGGAGGCGCCCACTTCACAAGACTTTTCAAACCCTTGAGCACAAGTGGATCTTTTCTTTTTTGTCACGAGAGCTCATTGCACGATCTGCATAATGCATCTCGACGCGCACAAATAAAGAGGAGGCACAAGTGGGACTCGAACGCGCGGACCTCTGAGGAGTCTTGAAGCCGCCACACGAGTGTCTTTGGAGAGCAACAAGACCGCGACAACGCAGTCGAATGCTTGCAACGCCGGTGGGAACCTTTGCATCATAAAATGCTAACTGATTAACAACTAATTTGCCGCCTAAAAAGGCTGCTGTAGAAACCAAAACTGAAATAAACAGTAAAAGAGCAAAGTTACGGCAAAGACAAGCCATGGAGGTGAAATGTACTCATAGTATTCATGTACTCACAGACAGCACAGTTATTTCAGGACTTAAATAGTTTTCTGCCTAAACAGGCTGTGGTAGAAATCATAACAGAAGTATACTACAGGAGAACTAGCTCTAGATATATCAACGATGTCTTAAAGTCATGGAGGTATACTGGATTCCATGACTTGGCAGCAACGAGCAACTTGTTTGCTGCCTAAAAGGGCTGCCTTGGGAATATAAGGGAAGCAAACAGGAAGTGAGCAACCAAATTATGTCGTGTAGTTGCAATCTCTTGAAGCCACATACTGGATTTGCTGCCTAACGGGGCTGCTGTAGAAACCAAAACGGAAATAAACAGGAAACGAGAAAAGTTACGGCAAATGTATATTGTGTAGTTGCTATGTCTTAAAGCCACGGAGGTGAAATGTACTCCTTGGCTTAAACAGTTTGCTGCCTAAACAGGTTGAGGTATAAATCATAACTGAAGTACACCACGAGAGCATTAGATCTAGATACATCAGTGATATCTTAAAGCCATGGAGGCATACTGGATTTCAGCAACAAGCAGATAGGACAGTCACTTTAGTCCCAGCTAGTTTGCTGCCTAAAGGGGCTGCTGTAGAAATCCAAAGATAATTTCATAAGAAAACTAAAAAAAAAAAAAAAAAAACAACAGCAAAAATGAAAATAATTAAATAAGAATTAACTCAAAATATCTTACAAAAAAAAAAAAGACATTTTAGTTGCATAAAGCTGAAGTATTAAAGAAAAAAAGACGGTATTTTTAAAAGTCATACTATTTTGAGACAAAACAAAACACAAAACTGTAATTTCTGGAAAATTAAGTTGCGGAAAAAGTTATAATATGACGAGAATAAAGTCATAATTACGCAAGCAAATTTACAAGACCAAAGTTGAAATGGTTGGAAAAGTCATAATAACAAAAGAAAAATGCTGTAGTCTAATGAGAAAAAAGTTTTATGAGAATAAACTCATATTATGAGGAAAAATAATGCCATTTTAGTAGCATAGAGCTGAAATATAAAATAAAACCAAAAAATAAAATAAAAATAAAAAATGTGTTATTTTTCTAAAGTTGGCTGAGGAAAAAGTTACGATATTATTGGTATGAAGTCAAAATACTGTGGGAGTAAAGGCATAATATTATAAAAACAAAATTGACAAAGATTATTTGAGAAGAAATATATGGGAAAAAAAAACAACAGCAAAAGTTAGGAAAAAAAGAGCAAAGACTGAAGTTCATGCTGATAAAAGGCTTTTTTAGGTATATCACAAAGCCTAACCATCATGCACAGGTTTTTCTTGAAATATATACTGTATAACTTCTTAGCATATCTACATGTGCTTCTTTTCAAAATATCACAGTGTCCCTTGCATCCTTTCATTTTTCACTACCCGGCCCTCCCTGGAGAAAGTCTGGACACCCCTGATTTAGGACAACTAGCTTGATGCCTAAACGGGCTGTGGTGGAAATCGTAACAGAGGCAAACGGGGGGGTTTGGTGTGAACCAATTTAAATGATAGCAGTTTGTCGTAAAAATCTACAACAGGAAAGGCATGGCGTGGGGCTCCCCCGGCTTGGGAAGTCAGCGTTCGCGTCGCCTACATTTAGTTCTACGTATTTGTATCCGCCGATTTTCTCTGAAGAGAATTTAGAGAATTCAATTTTTATTACATTTGAATGTGAAGATGATTAGCTCTGAGCCTCATGCGTCGCTTCTGCTGTATAAATCGGTCCGAAAATTGTTAAAATTGATTTCACTGTGGACAAAAAAACCCCACTTCATCTGGTATTTCCCACCATTTAGGGATTGATTTTTCATCATTTTGAGGACATTTCTCCCCAAAAACAGAAGCCTCGCGTCCGCAGGATCTGTATAAAACTCCAAGAACTGTTTGGGGGACAATATGTCGTCATTAGTGCCACTGGGATGCTGGGGGTGAAGTGGGTGTTTGAGATGGCTGGTTTTGTGCTCACGTTCATGTTACTCAGAAAAGGAAGAAAACCACCTAAAAGGCTTGAGAAACACAATGACACATCAAAAGGGGAAGCTACAGAACTTTGGGACAATAAGACTCATGAATAAGCTCCCGACGCGAAAAGGAACAATGTGTTTAAGAGTGTGTGAGACAAGTGTGTGTGTGTGTGTTGCACTAAAGTTAGGGTCTAAAATGACGGGACAAAAGCGGAGGAGCGCTCATTCAGCACATTCATTACTTCACTGCTTCACATCATCATTTCATCTCCTGTCTGCTGCCACTTCAAACGTCTCTTTCATGCTCGCAAAACCCCAGAAGGCCAAAAAAAAAAAAAAAAAAAAAAGAGAGAGACGCTGCTGTAGCGCTGACGCGGTCAATTTAGGCACAAAACTGATTTTTATTACTTTTCATTTTCAACCAGTCCTTTTTAAGTTTGAAAATTGAAAATGTCAGAAGAAGCATCATACATGATTGCCACCTGTGTACTTACAACACAGTATTCCCACCTGTGCCATGGTGTGCCTGATTTACGCCATACATTGTCGCCACCTGTGCCTCACAGTACTTCCGCCTGTACCATAACCAGCATTGTATATCCTTCCTGCTTGGGCTTTAGCAATAAAAGACAACATTTCCACCTGTGTCTTCCTGGAAACATACATTATTCCCACCTGTGCCTTTGGTACTCACAGCATCTGTATCAATCCATTATCCCTGCCTAACTAACACTCTGTAGCATCTTCACCTGTGTAGCACTGGAACCATCCTCACCTATGCCTAAACGATCCATCCATGCATCCATGCCTTACGAACACCTGTATTTTACAGCCACGGCACCTTCAACAAGCCTTTGCTTCAACAAGAATAAGTAACATTCCCGCCTGTGTCGTACTGACACCATGCTGTACATGATTTCCACCTGTGCTTTACTATCACCAATCAGCATCTTTGTCCGGGCATGAATGAATTGTCAACACCTGTGCCTCGCTGACAACATGATTAGCATCGGTGCCTTACTGACAGCGCCTGTATCGATACAGACACACTCTCCCCACCTGTGCCTTGCTGAGACCGCCTGTGTCATTACCAAACATTTAGCAGCAACATACAACAAATCAGCCTGTGCCTTGCTTATAGCATACATGACATCCACGGGTGACATATAACGCTACACCATAATCCCACCAGTACCTTATTAACACATTCCCACCTGCACCTTACTAAAATCCTCCACACCTGTGCCTTACGAACACTATGTAGTAGCTTCACCTGTGCCGCACTGACATCATACAGTATCTGACTAACGGCCCCTGTATCGATACAGACACCTGACACGATCCCTGCCTGTGGTTTAGCGTGTCCCACTGAAATCGTATACCAACACTATACAGTTATCCCACCTGCCGCCATACATGTCCTTCTCTCTTACTAACAATAAAAAAGATGTAAAAATCAGCCACGCCCGTGCCTTAGCATCAATGTACAATAAGCCCACCTGCGACAGCCACCAGGGGAACCTCCAATTTGTTATTCTAAACTTAAAAAAGGTTTTCAAATGGAGTGGGGAAAAAAGACAAAGTAAGAAGCCAAACCACTTCCACACAGGATAGAGGAGAACTTCTTTTCACTCTTATCATATCGGACATGTCGTGGCTGACTTCATGCATTGTGACGGTAATGTGATTAGTGGCCGGAATACTACATATAACTTGTATTTGAATACTCTTTTACTAATAATGGGCCATAATCAACCACAAAACAGACATCCTTTATTCATTAAAGAACTTTTTAAAACTACTACAGAGTGAGGGAGCGATATTCGAACCATGAATATCAGTACGTGATTGCCACCTGTGCCTTACACTGCAGTGTTCCCTCTGTGCCACGCTTACAACATACTGTAAATACGCCTGTAGCACCTGACAACATGCGGCAAAACATGCCACCTGTACCTACATGACAACTTCAAGAGTTGTCACATCCTCCACCTGTGTCTTTCAACAACAACATGCCTCGCTACACTCAAGCAAAGCAAACAATGAACATCGTTCCAGCTGTCATACAGCTGCTTTATTTACAATCTACGTAAGAAGACATCTACTTTATTTACAATCTATGTAAGAAGACACATCTACTTTATTTACAATCTACGTAAGAAGACACATCTACTTTATTTACAATCTACGTTAGAAGACACAATACATCTACTTTATTTACAATCTATGTAAGAAGACATCTACTTGATTTACAAGCTACGTTAGAAGACACAATACATCTACTTTACAATCTACGTAAGAAGACATCTACTTTATTTACAATCTACGTCAGAAGACAACATCTACTTTATTTACGATCTACATTACAAGACGACATCTACTTTATTTAGAAGACAATGCAACCGCAGAAAACAAGTGAAATGTGTGACGTACTCCATCATTGGTCCCTGCGGACAGATCGATGCGAGAGGTGTAAAGTTGCATATGTTGAATAAACACTTTGATGCTTTCAAGAGGCTCAAAGAAAAAGAAAAACGAAAAAAGAAGGCGCGTATTGAGGAGAAGCAGATTCTTCTGGGTTGCGTTGCGATGAGCTCTCACGATTGCTGTGACTCATTAGCCGCACAAATCCTCTTTTCTTGCTTTTTATGATTTGTCAACAACTAACTTTCGGGTGGCGGGGGTCTTGTATGACATCATTTCCTCTATTCTTTGAAAGTAAAGCGATCTTGTTCCAGAAGGAGTAAACAAAGCGAGGCCGCGCTACAATGAACAGAGACGCACTCTCTCTTTGTATTTTGTGTACATGTGCAATGTCAAACACGCTGCTGCCACTGCCGCATTAGATGATGAAATATGACCACGCCGTCAGCCGAGCTGCTTGTTCAACAGAACAAAACACGTCCATCAGTCAAAGAGTCACTTTTTTCCCCCCCTCATGACTTGACCCTCTTTGAAAAATACCTTCTTAACTACTTCTTCAAGACAACGACCAAAGTTTTACAATTTTTTTAGTATCCATAATACAAAAATGACCTATGTCCTACACAATTTACAAGTACTTACAAAAATAGTAATTGAAGAATACATGATTATTACAATTACATATTAATATTGCATTAAGAATAATAAAGTAATAGAAGAAAAATGATAGAAGTATTTTTTTAAAAAGAAAAAACTAAAAATAAATTGGAGCTTTTCATTGCGGGGAACTGTATATCATCATGGGGTATAAATTCCAATTGAAATGTCGTCATTGCATTTTTTTTCTGTAAACGCTAATAGACTTGTGTAAAAAAAAAAAATCTATATATTTTTAAATCCTAAAAAATCATTTAAGAAAAATAAAATATAATAAAATGTAAAATATATGCATAGGACAGGCGAGCACTTATTTTTCTCAGCGCAAACAAAAATACTGGACGCTTTTTACAATGATGCGGCAAGCGTGTCATGGCATGCTAGCCAGATAGATTGCATGATTAATCCGACTAGGGGAAACCAGGGAATAAAGGTATTGCCATCATATGAAAGCACTAAGCATCCAATGAGGTGGCTGTGATGCCACCTCTTATACTACTCACAGCCACTAGGGGGCATTGGAGCATGGGGGCTGCCACGATATTAGTGTTTCTTTGCGATTTCTGGTTAAGTAAGAAAAGTAGTAAAGGTTAGTAACAAATTCATATTTATATTAGGGCTGTCAATTAATGAATATATTTAATCGCAATGAATTGCATTTTGTACATAGTTAACTCATAATGAATCGTAATTAATCGGAGAAAGAAGTTTTTTATCTACAATAAGTGGACCTTTGAAATATCATTTCCAAGTTTTTAATACACCTATCAACATGAGACTGGATAATATGGTTGCTTTCCACACATTTTTGTTGATTTAACATGAAACAGCTCAACACAAAATGGACCTCAATGTATAAAAAACAAACACAATGTACAACAAGTACTGACCATCACTCAAATATCACTCTCTTCAAGCAAATAATCTCACTAAATTGTGACAAACATTACAGATATAGTTTTGCAAAAACACTCAACACTTACAAAAATAGATATTGACAACTCACAAAAAAAAAAAAAAAAGAGTCTTCAAGAACAGTCAGTAGTTTACAGAAGTTGGGACTGTGCAGTGTTGTGCAGTCAGGCTATGGCTTATACTTAACACTCTTTTACACACACATACACGCACGCAAACACTCTTTTACACACACTTTATCACACTTCTTAGTCTGGCCACTTCAACGATGCGGAAGTAGGACACCGCGGTTCTTTCAACATGTTTGTCATCTTTAACAAACACAGCACTTCAAGGACAAACACCAATGCAAATAAATTCCCTCTCGAGCCTTTACTGCAATTTTATTGAGCGCTGTGTGTGTGTGTGTGTGTGTGTGTATGTGCACGTGCAAGTGCGCTCGCTCACTTCCGCCTTGTCACACTGACACGAGTCCCCAAATAGCTGTCCTTGGCTATGCCTGCCGGTAACTAGCAGCTCGTAAGCCATATTTTAGCTTGCCCTTCAAAGCAAAATAAATCAGCCAAGAGACGGCTCGCATCAAAAAAACACTCGTTAGTTGGGACACTCGTATGCCAAGGTAGCTCTGTATAAATGACAATAAAAAAATACCAGCAGCGCTCCGGTACCATCTCTCTGGCATTTGGGACTCGACGTACTCCGTGACAACTCAGCGACAGTAGATACAAATAACTTTGGTGTTGTTGACAGAGCCACCTGCCAGGGCCTTGAAGCTAAACTTACCAATCACAATAACCTTTTGTTTGTCCATTTCTCCTCCCTATTTGTTCCTGCTTGTGGCTCCACATCAACTGCCACACCACGGTGTTTCCTCAAACCACGGTTTGGGCCGAGGGTCAGACAGGACATGCCATGGGCACGTTAATCTCGCATCAAAACAAAAACAGTGGCGTTAAAGGGAATTTCCGTTAAACGCGTTATTAATGCGTTAAATTTATGGAAAATGAAAACACATTATACGAATTATTAGTTATCAAATAATACTAACTGACCTTCCTTTGATGCGCTTCTAACGCATGCTTGGTGACCAGGATATGTTTTCTTTTTTTTTTTTTTTCCTTGAATTGAACCTCACACATGTCCACATGGGAAAATCTAGTGCACAGTCATGTGAATAAATGACCACCTTAAGGTCCTATTTTGTTTATTATGGTTTGTGAGCACATGGAACGAGCCCACAATGAAAAAGGTCAAACTTCTTTGTTGTCTTTATTATTGTAGACGTCGGATCAGATAAGAGAGAAAAACTTTTAAAGATGTGAAGGTCGTCAAAGAGACCTTGGTCCTAAAATCAACCATAAAGCCACTGAAGTAATTGTTGTTGCAATACGTAGTCAAATTGGATTGAAAGTAATTCTCCACCTCCCGCTTGAGAATGTGCTGCAAAGTGCTTCAAGGCCATTTTCATAACTTTCTTTGTTATTGTTGCTTAACATGGTTCAAAGAGGAACCCCGCTTTAAATGGGTTTACGTTATGGTCTGACATCTGACGGAGCACACACACACACGCACAGATGCACGCACGCACGCACACACACGCGCGCACACACACACACACACACACACACACGGGAGCGTGACACGGACAACACTGTGCAGGCCGAGCCAATTTTCAAGACCATTTCCTAACTTAAGAAAGTGTCTGGCGAATAATTGTGGCATTCTTCATGCTTGTGATAACAATGTTTATGTAAATGGAGGGAAAGGGTACACGTGGTTGAACAAGAAAACACTTAGCAATAGGAAGGGGGAAAAAAAGTTGGACACGTACGAAACATACATGATACTTTTTAACATGATGGTAATTTATTTACGTGGTTTACTATTGTGCTTGAAGTTTGCCGTGACCAAAAAATGGGACTAAATCTGTAACATTAAGAGAATAAAGTCATCTCTTTGTGAGAAAGTTGTACAATTTTGTCAAATTTCATTCATTCATTTACTTACACTGAAATTATTTGTTACAAATTATTTTCTAATTTTACATTTTTTTCTTGATATTGTGACTTTTTTTTTGCCTTATTACAATTTTATTCTCAGCACGTTTTTTTCTCTTGAACAAATACAACTTTGGTCTGTTGTTCAATATTATTTATATATATATTTTTACTCATTTTTCAAAATTTTTCTTATAAAATTACGACTTTCTCGTAAGGTTAGGACTTTCTCTCAAAAAAATCTGACTTTATTCTCATAACAACAACTATTTTTACAACCTTTCTTCATTTTTTCTTCATTTTAGTCATATTGTTACTTTTTTCTAGCACACATTCCGTTTTTCATAAAATACAAAAAAAAAAATTTTTGCTATCAACTTTATTAACAGCCGATTTAATTTTGTTCTTGTAACATTGTGACTTTATTCCCATATATTTTTTTGAAGTTTTCCTGTAACAATACACATTTTTCATATAACTTTTTTGCAGAAAAAAACAACACTTTTTATGAGTGTAATATTGTGACTTTTGTTGTAACATACAACTTTTTCCTGTAAAGTTACAACTTTGTTCTCATAAAGTTAGGACTTTCTCTCAGAAAAAATTTGTTTTTTTTTTTTTTATTATAAATGATTATGTTATATATTATTTATTGTTGTCGTATAGCTACTTTTCTCTTTTGTACTATTAGAACTTTTTTCCTCATGACATTGCAACATCGTTTTTGTGAGATTCATTCTTTATTCTTATACAATTAGGATTTTTGGGGAAAAAAATCCCGACTTTATTCTCATAAACGGTTTCATGCACCATTACAACTTTATTCTTGCATTTTTTTTTAAAACATTTTTTTCTGGTAAGATTGTTTTTTGTCATTACATTTTTTTCCACAGGACTTTTTGCAAAAAAAAAAATACATTTTTATTATCAGAATATTGTGACTTTTTTGTTGTAACATTCAACTTCTTACTCTGAACTTTTTTTTTTTTTTTACATTTTTCGTGTAAAGTTATGACTTTATTCTCGTAAGGTTAGGGCTCGACAACATCTGACTTTATTCTCCTAACACGACTATTTTTACAACTTTTCTTCATTTTTTTCTCCATCCTAGTAATACTGTTCCTTTTTCTTGCACACATTCCGTTTGTCATCAAATACAAAATAACCATTTTGTTCTCAACTCTTCTCCAAACACTGCCACTTTTTCTTGTAATATTGTGACTTCGCTCCTGCGACTTTACATTTTGTAACTTGACGACTCCCCCCCCCACAGAAATTGAACTTTTTTTCCTCTACTTTCTAATTTGCGTGGATTCAATTCAGCTAGACGAGCTGCTCATCATATGAGAAACAGCTCATGCAGTGTGCGTTTTGTGTTATCAGTTAGTTAGTTTTGATCATGATTTGAGTTTTTTGTGTGTAGCCAGACGCTTCTTTCATCCTGTACTCTACAACTGTGTGTGTGTGTGTGTGTGTGTGTGTGTGTGTAGTACGTGTCCTACAATGAGTGTTTGTGTACAAACGTGAATAATGCATCCTGGGCTCCTGTTCTCCCCATCATTCATTGGCGTTCCTAATATTTTCTACCTTTGTTTGTTCCGTGCATCCTACCCGGCACCCCTCTCTCTCCCTCAGCCAGCCCCTCCCAAGCCTACTCATGCGGAAGGTATAGAGGGGGAGAAAACGCGGCGCTCTCAGCGCTGCCTCTGCACGCAACGGTTGCCGCGGCGATGATGGTGTGAGAAGTGGTCGGCAGACATGTTGATGTGGGCTCCCCCCCGCCCGTGCAAGTGAGAGTAACGCCTGCCGAGAGGAGGGAGCGTCAGTCAGTCAGGAGTCTCGGCTCAGATGTAACCATGGCGACGCTCTTTTTCTTTTCCTTTTTTTTTTTTTTAATGCAGCACCGTCGCCGGGGTCAATGAGGCGGGTCAAGGTGACATGGCCGCCACAACGACGTCCTTACAGGAAAAGTGCACTTTTTTTGGAATTTTGCCCATCATCCACAATCCTTAAGTGAGACATGAACGTGTCTTACTCTTTTCCGTGCATTCTGAAGATATAAAAACAGATAAAAAGAGGCGGCTAATTCATGCACGTAATGGGACACACCAATTCCGCCTCGAAAGCCCGCTATTAAAACACCTCCAACAACCTCCAACTAGGTTTTATGGTTTTATATCCATGTTGTGAGCATGTAGTAACAGGCACATTCATGATAACATGGAATATTTACAGCATTTTCGTTTAAATACCGAAATTTTTTTAAATCAATTTCACTGTCAGAAGATTGGATTTTATTCCCTTAATTTTTTCGACATTTCCCTGTAACAATACACATTTTTTTGCTGACTTTATTCTCATAAAATTCTTAAAATTATAGAAATAATCAGATTTGATTCTTGTCATATTACGACTCTTTTCCTCGTAACATTGCGACATTTTGCTTGTAAGATTACAACTTCACTCTTGTACAATAATGACTTTATTATTGTAAACTATTTTATGTACCATTACAACTTTATTCTTACAATTTCCAAAATACATTTTTTCTGGGAATATTTTTTTGTCATTATGATGTTTGTTTTTCCTCATAGGACTTTTTTATTATCCAAATTTGGTTTGGGCTTTGTTGAAAAAAAAAAATCAGACTTTATTCTCATAACATTCTTAATTAGTTTTTCTTTATTCTAGTAATATTACTCTAGTCTTGTAATATAATAATAATAATAATAATAATAATAATAATATCTAATATAAAAATATAATGGCATCGAGTAATAGAATCCTTTTTTCTTGCACATATCCTGTTTTTCAAGAAATCTATAACTATACAATTTTTTAAAATCTATTATACTGTCAGAAGATTGGATTTTATTCTTGTAATATTGTGATTTTATTCTCATAATATTGCAAATATTTTCATGTA
Source organism: Dunckerocampus dactyliophorus (assembly GCF_027744805.1). NCBI lineage: Eukaryota > Metazoa > Chordata > Actinopteri > Syngnathiformes > Syngnathidae > Dunckerocampus > Dunckerocampus dactyliophorus. The sequence continues at coordinate 22,144,756 of NC_072835.1, read as the reverse complement.
ACATACAAGTTTTATTTTACATGACACATTTTATTATTCCAACTTTATTCTTCAAAGATTGTGGCGTTCTCTACTGTAGAAAAAACTTTATTCTCGGGGTGTTTTTTGTGACTTTTTTTGCGTACCACCACCAGCGCTGGGGTCAATGCCAAGGGTGGAGGTGACATGGCCGCCACTCACGCGAGCCCAAGTGCAGACGCAACAAAGCTAATGTCCGCCATCTTTCTTAGCGCTGATTAAAGGCGTGATGGCGTGCTATGGCAACCATCGCTCATTCTCAGACCTCAAAGCTTGGCTGGCGAGCACCTCTTGACCCCCACATATCCTCATGGGGTCTCCACTCGCCACACCTCACCGTGTGATGTATGGTCCCCTGTGTGGCATTGAAGGAAGGCCCGGCCGCGGCACACGGGGTTAACGTCCCGTGTCGGGGGCCCGCCGCACTTGTGGCAACACGCTAACGACGGTGATTAGCTTGAAACTTGTGTTGATGAGAGTAAACAAAGCGCAGCACCACCTTTAGCTGGAATAATAAACCTTAGAAGTGGTGCATGCTGGGAGGATGAGTCATATTTCTGCATCTAATTGGCACAATACATCACTTGGCTTTTTTGGGGGGGCGGGGGGCACGTTGAGTCTTTTTCATCATTTCAGAGCGAGAAGTAAATGATGTTAATCATGGATGTAAGCTATATCTTTAGAAATGAATCTTTTGTAAATAAACACGTGAGTGTGTGTTACATATAGCAGGTGTGTGTGTGTGTGTGGTCCTATAGTGGTGGCGGTGGGGGGTCCATCCCTCTTCGGGTTAATATCTGTTTTCCATCTTTTCCAAGTGGCTCTTGAGAAACTGTGCCCCCCCCCCCCAATTTTGTTCTGGAGAGTAAAAAAAAAAAAAAAAAAAAAAAAAAAAAAAAGAACACCTCCTCCTGCTTCCTCCCATCTTATGAAATTACAAGCACTTGAAAAGATCTAATGTGGTCTTAATTGTCTCGCGGCCTGCCGAGGGAAGCGGCGGATCTCGGAGTGGGCTTCTCTGCGGCGTGTTTCACATTACAACAATGGCTGCTTCAACGTGGAGGGGGGCTTTTTTGGTGGGCGGGAGACAAATAGAGGCCTTTAGGACGTGACAAATGAACTCCCGTATGTGTGGCGGCTGTCACGGCGTGAACGATGGCGCTTTTTGTTGTTGTCCGCCCAAGGACCGCAATGTTGGAAGAACAACAAAGACATTTCACGCCGTCGCAACGTAAAACACGGCAGCGTTTCTGACGTCACACCCAAACTACATTTATCAGCATTTGAGTCGACATGGCAGTGAAGCTAGCTAGGAAAATGCCGTTATTATTTGCATATCGACAGGCTAACCGGCTCATGTTGCATGCCGGAACGCTAGTTAGTTGGAAATGTAAGATGTAAAGGCAATACAACACACTAAATGTATACAAGCTGCACACTGATTACTTTACATTGTATCAAAGTGTCATTTCTTCAGTGTTGGCCCATGAAAAGATATAATATAAATATGAGGCATGTACTCACTTTTGTGAGGTACTGTATAAGGGTGTGACGATTCATCTACTACATCGATGTATCAATTTATATTCTTATGATCCAACTGCATCGATCTGTACTCGACAAGTTGCCATTCCGGACGACATGTCCAAGTAACATCGTTGAAAAGGTAATCAATCACTACTAGGAAATAAAGCATTGGATTTAAGCACAGAAGGATTTATATGGATGGTTTGGTTTTTTTTTTTAGCACTTTTAATGATAGTGCACGTGAGAAATAATTAAGCCACCATTGCGGTCCATGGCAAAATGCGTGTCCCAAGATGAGACTAGTTAAGAAGTGCTTTTACAGGCTGTACCATTTACACCGCGGAATTGGCGAAAATGCTCCAAGCGTGTGCTTTCTAGCAGTGTCGAATTCACCATCACACAAACCCAAATGCGGCGAACTTACCTTCGTGCAGCAGGCGCTCCGTTTGCCATCTTGCTGTCTTTTATGGTCAGCTGGCGCTGTTGCCTTGGTGATTCACATCCAGGAATGTGGGCGTGGAGCTTTCCCAAGAATTGTCCGATTGTCTGTGTGATAAAAATAATAATAATGATAATTTGGTTACGATATTGTTTTTTTTAAATTTAAGTTGGATTTTTCTCGTTATCAGCCTCTCTGCTAATTCGAGAGGTCATCTGTGAGGTCAACAATTCAGTTACCTTGGAAACAAAGTGAAATTATAATAAATTAAGCTAGGCTAGGGTTAGGGTGTCCTGATCAAAATTTTCAGACCAGGTGAAAAGGGTTCTTAAGGAGGTTCTAAGTAGAACTTCTAAATGCAAATAGGAGTGAGACATAAAATTGTAGAGTAATTGTAGAGTAAGCACTTTGTTGCAAACAAGCATAAAAGTGAAATCAAAAGTTTAAGAGCACAGCCTTTAAAAGGCAAAAATGTGGATTGAATGTGATTGAGTGTTAGGTATTCACACTCTCATGATCGCTTGATGGCAAAGGCAAGAAAGCTTTCTGTCTTTGAACGCGGTGGGATTGTTGAGCTGCACAAGCAAGGCCTCTTACAGCGCAACATTGCTGCTGAGGTTGGACGCAGTAAGACGGTCATTTCAAACTTCTTCAAAAATCCTGAGGATTATAGAACAAAAAACCCAAGTGGTAGAACTAAAAAAAATGTCACTGGCCATGAGCCGGAGGATCCTATTGGCTGTCCGTCAAGGCATGGGATATTCCTCGGCCCAAACGCAGGTTGTTACAGGTGCCGAGTGCAGTCCAATAACCATCAGATGCCATCTGCTAGAGAAGGCTTTTAAGAACAAAAAACTTCTTGAAAAGCCTCATCTCTTTCAACGCCACAAAACTGGGTGTTTGGAATTTACAGGAGGGCACCAAACACGGGACATCGAAAGGTAGAAGAAAGTTCTATTCTCCTGTGATGGTCCTGATGGCTTCCAACGTTACTAGCATGACAAGGACATTCCAGCTGAGATGTTTTCCACACGATACAGTGGATGGGGCGCCATCATGATTCTTCAGTGGAACAGTGGAGCTGAGGGGCGTCAAACGGCAGTTGGCTATGTGGAGATGTTGCAGGGGACGTCCGTCATGACTGAAGGCCCTCAGTTGTGTGGTCATGACTGGCTTTTTCAACAGGACAACGCTGCACTTCACAAAGGACTTCTTCCAGAGGAATAAGCTCACTCTTTTGGACCATCCTGCGTGTTCCACTCATCTACATCCAATGGAGAACATTTGGGGATGGATGGCAAGGGAAGTTTACAACAATGGACATCAGTTCCAGACAGTGGATGCCCTCCTGGAAACACGCCATCAAAAACAACCCAATTTTTCAGCTGATTAACAAGAATGGCACAGCTACTCATTACCGACTCTATTTTAGGGAGGTTTGGGGAAGTTTTTGAGCTATGGTCGTAACTTTTGATCAGCTGATGAACAGCTTATTTCACAACAATGCTCGTTTGCTAAACTGCTTTCTCAAAACATTTCTTGAAGCTCTACTTAGAACCTCCTAAAGATCCAACTGTGCAAAACGCCAATTTGTGCAATTTTGCAAAGTCTTAACATTTTGATCAGGAGTGCATTTCATGGCAGACGCCACACAGAAAGCAGCACTGCCAGCTGCTCCTGCCTAATTAGCCGTTTCACCAATCTTCACACCAGAGGCGAGTTCAGCCCTCCACCCGGCAGCCATGCACCAACTACTACACGTTTGCCACCCTCGGCGTCCACCAATCTGCATATGGCGCACATCTGGACCATCGCTCACGACTGCGGAGGTTCTTTCAGTGAGGGGAACTCACACGGGAACCTGACACAGCGACACTATACTGCTGTTCTTCTGGTCTTCTGCATGTAGTTTCAATTTAAGCCTGGAAGTGATTTACGAGCCTCTAAAAATAAAATGCCCCTTCTCTGTCTGTGTAGAGAGAGCGAGAGCGAGTGAGAGCGTCGCACACAAAAGCAAACCAAATCATCTCTAATTGGATCAGGGCCGCTCTTTGCGCTCATTCAGCCGCCACGGAGGCCTCGTGTGGGATAAGTGGGGATCTAACCAGCGATGCTCTCCGCTGACACCTGACACGACCCGCTCATTCTCCACCGTGCTGGAGCCTAACGCCCGCTGATGGACGCCGGGACCACCGGCCCGCCTTTAGTTCAGGGGCAGCGGCCCGCGAGCACGCAGGCATCCACGTTAGCAGCGAGCTGTCTGCACAGCGCGGGTGGTGCTGGTGCTGCTGGAGGACTCCCCCCACCAAAGACCACCAGAAGGTGGTCCTGTCAGGGCTTAAACAAGCATTTAACATTACGTGAACAATTTGGAGAAATTATGCCCTGCTGAAAGCCACTTTAAGTTGTGGTTTCAAGTGGAGCGCGTGCCTGATATGAATAGAAGTCAATCGAAGCTAATTTGGCAGGGAGGCCGCCACCAACAGCGTTGTACTTTCCCACGTTTTATTTACGACTAGCGGTCGTAAAGTTGGTCTGAGTGCAGGTGTAACAATGGCTGCTCTACTGAAAGAAAATTTTCTGGCTAATTTTGTACGTAAATGCCACTTTTTCACAGTACAACAGTACTAGCACTGGAAACTACACAAATATCTGGTGCTAGCAGCTCGCATTAGTAGGACGCCTCATAATGTCGCCAAACCCATCGCTCAGACACTTTTTAGACACTTTTTGTAACACAAAAGAACCATCAACCTAGCTGACAAGCTGCCAGCCAAAGCCTTACTGTCAGCGATACTTTGCAATGTCGTCAAATTCCGATTGCCGGAAGACTTTAAAAGAAAAAAAATCTCGCTAACAAGTTACTAACTACCATCTTTAGGTGACTTGCATAAAAAGCAGAAACCATGTTGATCCCAACATAATAACAAATAAACATCAAATATCCCCCCCCCCCCCTTTCAAAATGACATCATGCACTCTTAATGTTTCAAAGGAATATGAAAACAAGCGAGGGGACAGACGTGGCGGCCACACAAAAGCAGCCGTAATGGCCATCAGCTGCGCGGCGTCGTCGCGGCACAGTGCTACAAATCAAAGTCGATATTGATCACCTGCAGCTTTGCGGCCGGCAAGAGGAAGTAAGAGACATCTGGCAACATCGGACGAGTTGGCGGAATGGGAGCAAACAGGAAATAAATCACAGTTGGAGGCCAGCAAAGCAGCGGTGCATGTTTTCTTGTGTTGTTTTGTACATCCTTGACACGCCAACTATGACGGATGGCTCTAAGTTGGCACATGTGATGAGTAATTATGGTTTAGCAAAGTGGAGGACGATGACTGCGTCCTCGGGCTTTGTGATGGGGCCTGCCAGTCACAGCGGTCCCTCGCATAGCTGGTGGTCCGTCTGAATGAAGGCAGAACAAATGCTCTGTGCATTTTCTTAGTTGGTTTTTTTTTTTTAACTTTTTACTGTAAAAATAGAACAGAGGGAAACAATCAACAAAGGCACGCCGACGGTTGTCGTCAATATGTGACTTTCTCAAAATAGCTTGTGGCGAGTTTTACGGCGCAGTCCTCTCACGTGCGAGCACTGCCGGCTTTACAACGCCATCATTCACCCGGCCTTGAACTGACAAGCACACATGACATCACGCTAACATGATCAACAGCACATTTGTACTTATTTTTTGTATTTTATGTCATTTACGACTAACTGAAAAGAAATCTCATTCTCTTGCTTTTTAACAAAACTTGCAGCCATTTCATTTGGTTCGGTCAGCATCTCCGAAAGTGTGGCTCGCAGGCCACTGGCGGTCCTCCGGAAAACACAAGGGAACCCTGCGAACCCCCAGAGCAAACTTTGCAAAAAAGTGCTTGCTGTGTTTCCTAAACGGTTTTAAAATACAAATTATGGTCAAGTGAGATCAGCTGCTTTTGGTTCTGGACTCTTGCGCTACTTTTACTTTCTTTTAGGTCAAAGATGTCCGATTGCTGAAGCGTTAAGAGTTCCAAGGGTAAACATTTATACATAGGCTACATGGTTTATCCAAAACTGAGTTATCATCCAATTTCATAACTATGTATGTTTAGCGACTGAGAGTCTGCTACGCATTTGTAGGTTGTTAGCCAACTGCACAACAGATGCAGGAATAAGAAGTCGGACCTGTGTTACGAAGAAAGCATCAGTCCGTCGTCTTTCGCTTTCCAAGGCTCGTCTCGACTTACGACGAAGTGGAATTACTTCTGTGAGTCATTTTGGAGAAAAAGACAAGTTAATATCGGGAGAATGTCGACCGGGGTGAGTCATGCTAGTCGAAATATTAAAATATTATTTTGGCTTGTCGTCAAAGCTCCCTTCTGGTCACGTGACGGCGACGGGTTGGTGATGTCATGGTTTTCAGGAAGTAGCGGTTTGCTCGTCTACGACAAGCTGGTCGTTATCAGATATTCCCACTATGGAAGCAGTTCTCAAATAATACAGTTTCAGGTCACCCAGAACGCCGTTTCCGTGTGGATGAAAAGCTGAAACGTTTTGACCTGAAAATGTTTCCGTGTGGACAGCACCTTAGATATGACGCATGGAAAAATACTGGTACAAGAGGCAAAATCATCAAAACAATCCATGTACTGTATTGTTCTCACTCACACAGGACTGTGTGCTTTCATTCAGGGGTCTCTTCATCCATCTTCCTTGTCGATGTAGAGTTCAGTGCTGTGGGCAAATATTCATTCATTTTCTATGCCGCTTAATCCTCATTAGAGTTGCGGGAGTATGTTGGAGCCTATTCCAGCTGACTTTGGGCGAGAGGCGCGGTACACGCTGGACTCGAATCACAGGGCACATATGGACAACCATTCACTCTCACATTCACACCTATGGACAATTTAGAGTCACCAGTTAACCTAACATGCATGTTTTGGAATGTGGGAGGAAGCCGGAGTACCCGGAGAAAACCCACACACACACGGGAAGAACATGCAAACTCCACACGGAGTACTGTGTACTCTAGAAAAGTCTAGTTTTCGGATATTTGAAGGCTAGAAGGTCCACACGTTTTTAAATTGGTCGAGTGGTTGTCTTCTTTCCTGGGCTAAATTGAAGTGGTGAGCTCTTCTGGGATTATGAGACGTATTTGGTTTAACCTGAACGAAAATTAACAAAACAAATCAATACAAATAAACTGCAACTTTCTGGGAGAGGACAGTGAAATGCAAGCGCCTCCCGGGTAAAGTCAGGAGGGTAGGCAAGTATGAGCCATGAATCAATTTGCTGATTTTGATCAGAGCGGACAAAACTGCACAAATAGATCACGTGTCAAGTGTTTTTTCAGTAGCATTAGTGCTTGTTAGCCAGCAGACTACTTCCTGGTTGTCGGAGGAGGATAAACAGACGGGCAGGCATCAAACAGCAAGAATAAATTCCTGTATGAAAAGTGTGTATTGCATTACTCTCCTCTGATGGTTTTCCACAACATGAAATCCAATTTGTATCATCAAAGACCTTTGGGTCAGGTTCTTCTATTGTTCCCACACAAGAAAAAAAAAAACTCTTCACCACAGAATCATTTCCAATTTTTATGTTAAGTGTGCGTGACCTCAAAATGGGAGCCAGACGTTCTCGTTAAAAGTCCCTGAAGCCAAACGGATACTTTTTGGGTGAAGTTCCACAGCTAATGGCGGGACGCTTGGAAGAAGAAGTATCACGTGAAACCTACAAGGCTTTGGTGGCCGCTCAAAGAAAGTCCAGTTGGGATTGAAATGAGTTCCGTCATGTGCTGAAACACTCCATCAACACTACTGATCCAGAAGGACTAGGCGGTCTTCTGTGAACCTGCTGCAGCACTTTGCAGCTCTCAGTAAGTCATAGAGGGGTTCTCAATGTGGTTCTTTTTTATTTATATCAGTGAAAAACTGTTGGATTTAGAGCCAACAAGAAGAAACTCTTTTTTTATTGCCGCTAAGTTGAAGGAAGTCGTGATGATGTCTGATGCCTTCATACAGTCAGAGCCAACTTCTCCACCCTCTTCCCTGTCTGACTACTCCACGACGTCAGACATGGAGATGGTGGAGAAGTTGCATTGGACCGGCCATCCACATAACAGTTAATCTCAAGTTTACTGAACATTGGAAGTGCAAGGAGGGAAATGATGAAAAGGAACGGACCTAAAATGGAGTCTTCCAGAACACCATTAGTAACAGACGAAGTTGAACAAGGAGACTACTGACCTCATCTGAAATAAACAAGCTATAGCGACCCCGAAATGAAAATGACGTAAATCACATTAAAATAAAGTGATGCAAAAACAAAGTGTAACTGCAATTTGAAAAGGAGAGGACCTAAAGGGGGACCATGAGGAATGCCTCAGTCACGTAAATCACATGTTTGGTCACAGTGTTCCGTGTAAGGTTAACAATTTGCACGACGCCTTCACCCGATTTGACTAACTCAAGGTGTGTTGTGTCTAAATAAATACATAACTCAACTAATCTCAACTAGTCTTCAAAAAGAATTGAACGTTGGCAGTTAATAAGAATGAAGACCTGTAGCGCAAATCCTGCCTCTTCCAGACTGCAAAGAACCTTGATGAGATCTTGAAAGACTTGCGTTACGGACGGAGACTAAACAACAGCGAAAATCCAACAGCGATGGGCTCATAAAAAAAGACAATGTATCCCAGCTGAATACTGCAAGTGGCAGAAGAACTAAAACAACACAGGATTGCCTGACTTTTGGACCGTTGGATTGAAGCGCCGACCTCTCGGATCCCCGGAGCTGTTCTGCAGGAAAGCAAACAGTATTAATCCTCCAAAAAGTTCCAAATATCTGCCTGTCATAACAAAGAGCCCGGGCCGTGTTCTGTGCCGCAAATGATATTAAGTGCAGATGTGTGTGTGTGTGTGTGTGTGTGTGTGTGTGTGTGTGTGTGTGTGTAGGCATAAACACTGAGCCCTGTCTTCTCTAAATGTTTAAAAATGAGCCCTAATGCAGAAGGGCTGTGGCTGTTTTCCCAGCTGTTGGACAAATAAGCACCAGGATGGATAACCTCTGCCAGGGACCATCAAACCAAACAGATGAGAGACCGAGGTAATCCGCCTCGCTCCCTGATGGGACAACACTGACTCCAATTAGCCTGCAAGGGCTCCACCCACTGGGGTTCTTGGGGTTCTTGACTGAGAGGGGTCACCGAATTGATGGTGGAATGATGCATCTTGTCCACAAACAAAGCCATCAATAGCATCAGAATGACTAACTCCTGAAAGTGTATCAGATATCCAGAATCTTCATGGGGGGACAGAGTGTACTTAATTATCCAAATGACCCTTGTTACCCCTGGACATCCCTGGACTAAATATCATCCCATTATTAATCTCTAAAAACGGTATGGCCAAAGCGAACCAGCAATCCACCAATTTCCAAATTATCCATGGTTAGGAATGTTGCTTTATACAAGAGGCCGTGGGCGTTCATTGAACGGCGCTAATGATATTTATGATTAGAATCTGAGCTGTCTACACGGGTCATCCGAGTGAAACAAGCAAAAAAAAAAAAATTGTCTGAAAACCCTCATAAGGTGACCAAACTAGTCAACAACTAGTCTATCAGGGTCACAGTGAGACTGGAGTCCCAGTTGCCTTTGCGGTGACTCGCCAGTACATTGACCGGGAATTGCTCTAATGCCAGCTCCTACATAGTCAGCTATGTGAACCACTACACTAACTCAGTGCAGTGCCGTCAATGAGATCTATCTAGCTCACAGAGGAGTCATTTCCTGTGGATCCATCATGAAGGACCCAACCACAGGTGGCAAGCCGATGAGAAATTTTCCCCGTTGCCAAAATGTTGGTTTTCTTGAATGTATGAGGCCGGTTACATCTTGAAATAACTTCTGTTAGAAATAGAAATTTTGACTTTGACTCGAGTGATCATTTTAACTCCAGTCAAGGTGCTATCAGGTGCAAGAACTACGCACGGGACTTGAACGCCGCAAGCCAACGGAGAGCTTGATTTATATCTCGCTTCTTTTTTCTTCTCGTTGTCATGGCCCAGTCTCATAATTTGACGTTTAATCCCCCTGATTGATTGTGCAAATACAATTTTCCAACTTATTATGTCGTTAAGCGGGCGCTTTGCTGCCGCGGCTTTCAAAGCGCTCGCCGCCTCGGAGGGCATCGCCCGCCTTCATGTAATCATTTCCTCGGGATATTTAAAACAAACACATTAGGCCCCGAGGAATCCAAAACGTGTCCACCACGATAACGCTCGGCCCCTCTTGATTGGCGCAAGGAGCGCCACTTTTCAGTAACCGCCTGCGCTTCCAGGCTCCCATGCAGCGTAAATGACGGGATAATGGGGTGCAGGCGATGGCAGCCTCTGTTTATTCAATCCATTTCTTCACACACGTTCCCATTGGCTTCTAGGCCGGGTTCTGCCAAGCGTGCGGTGGTCCTGTGATCCCGCTGACCCGGGCCATGTGTTTTCACTTTCAGCTCTGATCTTGGCTCGCCGACCAGTGGGGAAGCAAATACAAATTGAACAGTAACCATTCACAGGCTTTTAGAGTGGCCCCCCCCTTTAGTCTTCGCCCCTGGGGGAGGGGAGGATGGACGTGCTCCGTTTGCTCGCTTCCCCCAGTGACCGTCGTTTGCAACGACAATGTAGTTTGCAGCACTTAATTTCGCATCTGACGTCCTTTCATCTACAAATTTGTTTGTTAGCCGCCAAAACTAGTTGAGCTAATTTAGGAAAATAGGTTGTTTTTTTTTGTTATTCATTTCCTCCCCATACATAATGAGTCATTGTGTCATATACAATTCGGTGCTGATCCAAAGTAGGACCGTTCAGCTGAGGCGGAGATCTAATGTTCTAATTTGAAATGCCTCTAGTATGACGAGCCGAGCCTAGAGAAAACCTGCAGAGAGCAACAGTGTTCGGGTGGTGCGCCTTTTGTTATTTTAGTAAAGGTGAACTTTTCGCTGGCACCCCCACTCCTTTTTTTATTTTGCTTGAAAGCGAGCATGTTTTCTGCGAAACGGGCTAGCGAGCGGCGGCCCGTGTTTGTTCAGCTTTGATTGGGAGAAGGAGAAGTTAAAAAGAAGTCTTGTGTTGTTCTTGGGGGGGGGGGTTCACATGCACTGTTTGCTCCCTTGACGGCAGCGCAATAACTCAGTGAAAGAGGCCGTCGGAGAATCATCCCATGATCCCGGATTAGATTTAAAGACTCTGTGAAGCATTTATTGAGCTAACAGGAGTCAAACGCAGTGATGGAACGATACGGAAGGTGATAGCATCTATTGGCCTAATGTCCGTCACAACAAGCAGACCAGCTGATGTGTTTAATGTTGGCTTGTAAGCTTAAAAAAAAAAAAACAACAAAAAAAAAAAACGGCCTCTTTACGAGGAGTCCAACATGGCGCTCGCCTGTTTCGCATTAACGTTTCACGCCGGCGGCCCGGCCCCGATCTTGTAAACTCTGCTTCGTTTACTCAGCCTGGCTTTCATTGCCGTCATTTTGCACGCTTTACCTTTTTGTTTGCTTTACTGCCCCGTGAGGTTAGAGAGGCTAAACAGCGTAGATGAACGCCGCCGCTGCCGCCGCCGCACCCGCCAGCGCCTCGGCTTTCAGCGTTTGAGAAGAATACGGCAGAGTTTCTGATGTGTTGATGCTGCGGTTGTGAAGATGACTGGTGAACGACACGCTTGTGACGTTTCTTTTACTTGGAATTAAACTGAAACATCTGCCAGAAAAACATTCACACTTAAAAAAAACAACTAACCATTCTTGCATTTTCATTGCGATTAAACCTCGCCTGTTATTTAACTGTTCTTAGTCAGAAAATGAGCTATTGTAGGCCCTGCCTTCTTCCCAACTCTCACCAATCAGTTCACACCAATCACGTTGCACCTCCGCTCGTGCGTGTATAGAATTTTCTCTACTTAAAATGTCAACCCTGGCACTTAAAAAAAAAGGGTAAAAAAAAAAAGTCACTGTCCACTTGAAACGTGGAAAACTGCATGCAAAACAACAGGTGGTGCTACGACTCCTAATTAACTGCGAGGCTGCTTTAACCAATCAGAAGCCGGAAGAAAAACTACGGTTCTGTAGCCCAGACATCCGTTTAGACGCCAGAAAACAAGTTTGGAGTCGTTGAGGAAAAAGACCACAAAGCACCATGTCTACTTTTAGCATGAAGCAGTGAGTATCCTGCTGGTTGCATGGTGCCATGTTCCCATGTTCCCATGTTCCCATGTTCCCATGTTCCCATGTTCCCATGATCTCATGCTCCCATGCTCCCATGTTGCATGGGACCATGTTCCCATGATCCCATTTTCCCATGCTCCCATGTTCCCATGTTTCCATGCTCCCATGTTCTCATGTTCTCATGCTCCCATGTTCTCATGCTCCCATGTTCCCATGTTTCCATGCTCCCATGTTCCCATGTTCCCATGCTCCCATGTTCCCATGTTCCCATGTTCTCATGCTCCCATGTTCCCATGTTCTCATGTTCTCATGCTCCCATGTTCCCATGTTCCCATGTTCTCATGCTCCCATGTTCCCATGTTCTCATGTTCTCATGCTCCCATGTTCCCATGTTCTCATGCTCCCATGTTCCCATGTTCTCATGCTCCCATGTTCCCATGTTCTCATGCTCCCATGTTCCCATGTTCTCATGCTCCCATGTTCCCATGCACCCATGCTCCCATGCTCCCGCACTGTGCTGCTCCTTCCAGCTGCATGGCTGCTGGATTCTTACAGTGAATGAGGTGGGGGAGGACAATGGTGGAGCGGCCTCGTCAGGCTCATGGGTGGTCCACCCCCACATGGTTCCCCGCGCTGCGGTTTGTACATCTTGATAGCGGGCGGGCGCACGGCTCACATTGTGTGTGGTGTTTTATGACAGGAGGAGGATGGATGGTGGGTGCATTTATCGAGAGCTATCGGGGGGGCAAAAGGGGGTATCAAGGGGGCATCAGAGAGTGATCCAGTGGGAGTAAGCGGGCATTAGAGGGTTACCAGGACGGGATCAAGGGGGCATCAGAGAAGCGTGGTATAGGAGATTTCTCTAGGGGGCATAATTGGCAAATCTGGGGGACATGAGTGGGGTATCACCAGGGGCATCATGGGGGCGTACGGGAGCTCCTAAGGCACAACAGAGGGGCATCAAAAGGGCATTCTCTATAGCAGGGGTCACCAACGTTTTTCCTTGTGAGAGCTACTTTTACAAAATGAAAACGGCCAAGAGCTACTCATTTTTGTAACATTTATTTTCAGAGCTTATTTTAAACCCAAATAAACCCAGAACATTAACAAAATGCTGGTGCCCACAACTCACATTTTGTATTTCAGAATGCATTTCTTTCTACTGTTCTTTCATTATTAACTGAAAACCTGAATGAAAAGCAGGCTTGCGGGCACCTCATGTGGTCGTGGGGGGCTACCTGGTGCCCGCGGGCACCACGTTGGTGACCCCTGCTCTATAGGGTATCAGAGCAAATAGGTGAATAATCACAGGAGTTTAAGATTTGTATTTACCCACAGTGACGGATCAGTAAATCTGCATCCAGATGGGAACGAATCACTGGGTGAAAAGGATGTGATTCACAAGGCACACCTACGTGTGGCGCTGTGAGCAGACCACGTGACACACCAAACTATAGAAGAAGAAAGATTGCGTGCGCATAAGTCCGTCGTCTCACGCGTTCCAAGACTCCTGCGAGTCATGTTGGAGTACAAGACAAGTAAATACCAGGAGAATGTCGACTGGGCTGAGTGATGCCAGTCCAGATTTTCAGGTGTTATGTTGGCTTGTCGTCAAACTCATTTCTGGTCACATGACGGCGAGGTCATCGTTTTCCGAAGAAAGCAGGTTGCTTGTCTACATGGGAACGACAAGCCGCCGTTTTCAGACTTTCCCACTCTTGAAGCCATTTCGAGTCACCCGGAACGCCGTTTCTGCGTGGATGAAAGGCTGAAACGATAAATACTTTACCGCTTTGACCTGAAAATGTTTGTTTCCGTGTGGATAGCCCCTAGGGGGTTCCTTTAGGCGGCATCAAGGGGGGGATCAGCAGGGTGTAAGGTGATTTTCAAGGGGGCATCAGGGCACCACCTGAGGGTTCCAGGGTGCAATTAGGCGGTTCTCTAAGTGGTATCAGGGTGGTATCAGAAGTGTACCAGTGCTCCATCGCAGGGGTGTGAAGGGGGCATCTGGCAGGTTTAAGGAGATTCCTTCGGGATCTTCAAGGGGGAATCAAGGATGCATCAGGGGTTATCATGGGCTCTCGAAGGGATATCGAGGGGACATTAGAGGGACAGCAGAGGGGCATCAAGGGGGCTCCAGACAGTTTTAAGAGAGTTCTCCGGGAGGCACCAGGGGTATCAGAGGGGCCTGAGGTTGGCAAAGCCAAGGGAAACTGTTATCTAAGCTGCTAGAGGAGGCTAATGGATGAGCTACCTTGTTGTGAAGTGATGAACTACTCAGCATCCATTTAGCTCAGAGACACTCTCACTGCACTCACTGACGCGATCTTTCATCAAACCATACTTTCCCAGCTAGAAGGTTTCAAAATCAAGTTATGTGCGTGTGTGGGGGGACGGAGGGGGGTTGCTGGATAATCGCTCAGTGCAGCCCACAAAGACCACATTTTATTGACTTTCATACGCTGGCAATCACATCTGAAGTACAGGAGTACAATTAGGCCCATTGTAACGTTTTATAGCCTTCATCGATATGCAGGCAGCGCGTGTGGTCGCCTCAACGCGACACACGCAGACTTTTGTTTCACAATATGACCTGATGCACACATGTGAGGGCGCAACATGTCGTTTGGGGGGGTCTTGCAACCAAAAAACAGTTCTTACTCACCATCGTAAGCCGGCTTTTCACACGAGCTACAGGACGGTCCAAAAGGTCAAAATGGAGTTGTCAGTTGTCATCATAAGAACAAACTTGGCAAGTTTAAACATGCAGAGTCCTCGATGACAACAGGAGAACGGGCATTCTGACTCTTCTCCAGCAGTAAGCAAGTTAGCGCTACAATAGCATCTCCACCAAAAATGAGCAGTGGAACATAAACAGCAACACTTCTGACTTTGACGTATAACTTGTTTACATGCACTTCTCACTAGCAGGGATTAGCATTCAGAATCAAGGAATGTCAGGCCTAAATCGGGGAAGGCAAGACGTACAGTGGAATACAGGAGAACAAATGCATTGCAACTGATGCGAAACAGATGAGGGGTAGGATTAAATAAGCTTTGCTTCTTCCTACTCCTTTTGGACTGTGGATTGTGGATTGTGTTATGTGATGTGCTCCAGTGGAATTTGTGTGCATGTTCAAGATGAATGAAACCATTACCATTACCATAAATGGAGCACCATTGCTGCTAACTAACTGCTTGCCCCCACACATACAGACTACTTACCACGGATGCTAACTAGCTCTTAGTTGACACACAATCTAACTAGTTGCTTGTTGCCACTGTGGCTAACTTGCTGCTTGTTACCACCAGACAGGCTAACGATCTTCTATGTGTCTCAGGTGCTAACTAGCTCGGAGTTGCCACACATTCTTGTCACTTACACACTTCCGAGCTGCTAAGTCGTTCCTACTTGCCACACATTCACAGTAGTTGCTAACTGGCATTGATGCTGACTATCTGTTAGTTACCTCACACGATAACTGTTGCTAACTTGTTACCGCACTAACTAGCTGCCACGTGTCTCCGTTGCATTCTAGCGAGTTCCGACTTACATGCTAACTGTTGCTAACTTGATACCACACATTGTGACTAGCTTCTAGGGGCCTTGTATGCTAACTGGCAGCTAGCTGTTGTGAATACTAAGTGGATGAGCAAACTCGGTTGATTAAACTTGCTAAGGTACACGTTTGCGTTCAACAATGGTGTCCGTATATCAATCGATACAGGCTTCATCTGCTGTTAGAAGTATTGATCGTGGCTAAGAGCAAGGAAAAACTAACAATTAACTTCATATGGAGCATTCAGTCTGGCTCTCCTTGCTACCATTATTCCTGAGGGTGGTGCGCCTTGGCTGGTGTCACGTCCACCCCCCAAACTGCTCCTGGCACCATCCCTTGCCCCACACCAACTCTAATTTGTCTCTCTTAGGGACTGATCCACTCTGTTTTTGTGTAGCCAGTCTATAGCGGCGACGTTACAAGGCTCATCTCCATTGTCCCCCTCGTGTAATCTCCCTTGTCAAAGGGGAATATCGGCCGATTAGCCCCCTGCTCCAAAGCCCGCCACCCCCGGATGATCAGTGTGCATGTTGAGGCCTCATTAAGCGCTAACAGGAGCCACCCACACTAGCACGACCTTCCACCTCTCACCCCTGACACCTGGGGCTTCTCTCAGATTGGACATCTTTTTGTATCGTCCTCTGGCATCTGGGATGGACGGGATGGGAGCGCTGAAAGGCCCGCGGCGTTAAAAACGACATTTTTAAAGTTAAAGTAAAGTGCAAAAGATTGACAGCGTTATCGTGGGACCACCCATCTCTGACATGTGCTGAATAAACATCACTTTTTTTTCTTTTTTTTGGAGAAGGGGGGTGTAATATCTTACAGATGGGGGTCCGTGGCGCCGAGTCCTCGCCCGTACGAGCGATGCTGGTCAACTGGTCATTTCTGCCCACCCATTAACCACCTGGGACGGTTATGTTTTGTCAGCTTTTCCTGAGTTTTAGGTTTCATTCCACCAGCTTTGACATCAAACGTGGACCCCCACTTCACACACGTCCCTCCCTGAAACAAAGACCCCTCTCACATAAACACACATGTACGCGCAAGACACTTCTATTTTCTTCCAAGGTTACATCTACCGTTCATTGTCTTTGCTTGTTTTTCATGCTAGTGTCCATTTGGCTTCATCCGGATACAATTAGCTATACTGTACTAGCATGCATTAAAGTCACACCTGGCTTCTTTTAGGCCTCACTTCGAACGCAACAGAAAGCTAATGCCGCTGAATGCGAGCCAACATCTATGCTAGCAAGAAACAAGAGCAACTAAAGCAATTTGTGCCTCAATTAGCGCTCCGTAAACCATCCGTTTGCGCCATTAAGGCCTCGGTGTATCTGTTTCTGAATGCTAATGCTACGTAATACGAGTTAATATTGCTTATGGTGACAAGTAGCTGGTTAGCATCAATTTCAAGCAGTAAGTAGTTGGGATTTGGGCACAACAATAGTGATTCAGTGAATTAGGAGCTACCATGCGAAGTACGCATGTATTCAATTAGCTCACCTTTGGACGTCCCCACTTATTTTGGTTGCTGAAAATATGAAAATACATGTTTTTAGATATACTTGGTCCAGTTGAGTTAAGATGACTGGGCTGACCTGATTGAATGCTAACGATGCTAAGGTGTGTCATGTTGTCACTTGCTGCTGGAGCATGGTTTAGTGTGCTGGGAGTGAATCAAGCGTAAGAGTCCATCAGGGCGCACATGGAAAGCTCATAATGCAGAGATCTCATATTAGTGGTTTCTGGTCACAGCAATGACTTTGACATGAGTCCACACTTAAAGGGCCCACACAGTACGGTGCATGTCCATTAAATATATACAGTACAGTATGTACATTCAAAGACTTACCCTGGTGGTCCGCGTCGCGCACATGACATTCAGAGACTTGTAGCGTCACTGGGAGGTTTGGCTTTTTTTACGCTCAGAAGACTTTCTCATGCTGCAACGCCGATGACGGCACCTGACACACAGGGAAGTTAGCAGTGTGGTTTTCAATGTTACCTATTAATGTTCATATTTATTATTTACCAGCACTTTCTCAACTTTAGCCACTAGCTTTTACACTCGCATGGCCGACTGGCAACATTGGCGGTACACGTCATACAAGGTTTCATAGTGATAAGCTTCTTTTTACACTCGTGTGACAGTCAGGAATGTTTAAAAATGAGTGTTTTATTCTTTTTACATCCTAATATGAAGAGTGGTGAGCTTGTTTTTAAATTGTAAGACGGTTAAGAATGTTCAAATGTGACTTCATAAAAAGCTTCTCTTGTGGTTACCTCCCTTTTAGACTTGTGTGACAGTCGAGAATGTTAAAAAATTGGGGTTTTATTGTTGTAAGTCTTAAAATGAAGGGCGGTTAGCTTCTTTTTCCACTTGTGAGAGTTATGAACATTGTAGTGTGACTTGAAACATTGCCTGTACATTTAATGAAAGGTTTTGTAGTAGTTAACTTCTTTTTACACCTGCCTGACAGTCAAAAATGTTTTAAAATGAGTGTTTTAACCTTTTTATGTCTTGAAATTAAGAGTCGTTAGCTTCTTTTTACACCTGTGTGGCATTTAAGAATGTTAAAAGGTGACTTGAGATATTGCCTGTACGCTGAATAAAAGGCTTTATGTTGGCCACAGTTTGACCCTGGAACAGATCATTTCTATTTACATCATTTCCTGTGGAAAAATTGTTTAGAAATTGGAATTTATGTGCGTGGATGACCTTTTTTTTATATGTCAATTGGTGATTGGCTGGCGTCCAGTCCGGGGTGTACCTCGCCTCTCGCCCCAAGTCAGCTGGGATAGGCTCCAGCATACCCCAGTGACCCTAATCAGGATAAGCAGCATAGAAAATGGATGGATGGATTGATGGACGGATGGATGGCTGGGTGGATGGATGGATTGTGAGTGGGTGGATGGATGAATGAATGGATGGGTGAATGGATGGATGGATGGATGGACCGATGTTTCAGTAAGTTCATGTACAAGTGTGATATTGAGGAGAATTCCTTCAGGATTGTGATTGGCTGTAAGGACGGTAGGGATTGGAGGTCGCTGTGGCGTGTACATGACATCCAGCGAATGAGATGTCTGCGTGTGTGTGGTGGGCGTGTCCGTGCAGGAGAGAAAGGTAGTGTAGCGCTGCTGCCATCAACACATATAATCTCTTAGCTGAGCCCATTGAAAGCTGGGTCCCGGGGGTTAATTCCCCCATCAGTCCACGTTTGAATCAACTCCTGACTCACATTGAGATGAAAGCCGGCCCCTCCCGCAAAGTCCCAGGACCCGGGCCTGGACTCGGACCGGGGCGGATTATTGCATGTAGGACCTCCATCGGGACAGCCAAACTGAAAAGAAAAACAATAATTAGAGATAATTGCTTGTGTCCAAACACCAGCACCCCCCCACCACCACCCCCCATGTCCTTTCATGGCATGTGAGCTGGAATGAAAGCCCCCCCATCCCACCCTCAAGTCCACACACACATACACAGACCCCCCCCGCCCTGTTTTGACAGCTGGGCAGGCGAACATAATTTGTGACAGCTGAACTGAAACGTCTTCAACCACAGAGGCGGCAAGCAGGAGATCTTCCCTGCAAAGGTGGGAGGCGGTGACCTAAAGAAGGAGGAGAAGAAAAAGGAGAAGGAGAAGTAGGAGGTGCACAAAGGAAAAGGGAGAAGAAGTAGAAGGGGTGGATGGAGAAGAAAAAGAAGGAAAAGAAAAAAGAAGTAGGAGGAGAAGGAAAAGGAGAAGGGAGAAGGAAAATAAGAAAAAAGGAGGGGGAGATGGAGAAGAAAGAAGAATAGGAACAAGGAATGGAAGGAGAAGAAGTACGAGAAGAAAAGGAAGAAGGAGCAGGAGAAGAAGAAAATGAAGAAGAAAAGGGAGAAGGAAAATAAGAAGGAGAAAGGGCAGATGGAGAAGAATGAGAAGGAAAAGGAGAAGAAAAAGAAGGAGCAGGAAGAGAAGAAGAAAGGGAAGAAAGAAAATGAAAAGGAGGATACGGGGAGATGGAGGAGGAGAAAAAGAAAAAGGAGGAGAAAGAAGAAAAAGGAGGAAAAGAAAAAAACGTAGGAGGAGATGAAAAAAGGAGAAAAGAAAAAGGAGAAGAAACAGAAGGAGGGAGAAGGAAGATGAGAAGTAGAAGGGGGAAATGGAGACGGGGAGAAAAAGAAGAAGAAAAAGGATAGGGGGAAAAAAGAAGGCGAAGAAAAGTAAGAAAAAGGAGGTGAAGGAAAAGGCAAAAAAGAGAAGGAAGAGAAGGAGAAGAGAAAGGAGAAGAAAAGGAAGGCGGAGGAGGAGGAGGAGAGATGAGGTGGAAGAGAGGCAAACATGGCTGAACATGGTGTCATGGCGCCTTTGACACATTGGGTTAATTTGCTGCTCCCCGCCGCTGACCTCCGACCCCCAGAGACACGAGGTCGTAGCGGGCTCGGAGTGACACAGCCAAAATCATGTCAGTCTGAGGGGGCGGGTCACACGGGTCACCTGGGAGATTCTGGGCCTGTCCGGGCCCTAAGAAACTAGGACCATATGTGCTGGCAAACATAAATAAAAACACCCCATCCTCCATCCTTCTTCTTCTTGACCCAGAGCACACTGACCCAACATCTTCATTACTGACTTCTTTTTACACTTGCGTGGTGTGGAACGTTGTCTGCACGCTTAATAAAGCTTTGATCACAGCCTCAGTTTGGATCTGGAACACATGATTTCCTTCCACAATCACAATTTATTTCTTTTTTTTTTTTTTTGAAACGTTAATCGTTTTGTTAAGTTCTCGTCAAAAATTGTCAGTGGCAGGAGTTTCCCCAGAGGTGAAATATTCACACAAACACGGGATTTCTCCCCCAAAATACGTCCAAACTGTCCCGTGTTGACTTTGGGGCTGGCCCCTAATTTGTGTTAGCTGAAACCTTACACCCGCTGTTGCCTTCACTGACAGGCGCTCGTCCACTCAGCGTGCAAAGAAGCGTGAATAAAGGAATAAAAACGTGTACACTGCCCGTCAAAAGTTTGGAGACACCTTCTTGTGTTCTTCAATGGTAAGGTGTCTCTAAACTTTTGACCGGTGCTGTACAGAAATGAGTTAACTTCAAATAGTTGACATAACTTCAAAGGAAAACTATTCAATACCGGGCATTGTGACCGAACTATTAGGTACACCTCCACCAAAAACAATGACAAGTATATTAAATATTGCTCACTTTGAGCTGCTCATTCAACAATATGTTTATGTTTATGTTTTTAGCTGTGTGCGCGTGTGCGTGTGCGTGAGGAATCATTACAAGACCCCACGGGAATAGTTTGAGTTGAAGACTCCTGATAAATCCTTACAATTAAACGTAGCTGATAAAGTCGTTGTGGAATCCTGATCAAATGGAACATTAGTAATATTGCGTATACTTTGTGCTCAAATGGTGTCTGGATGTTTAAAAATGTGAAGACGTTTAACAGCACAGTCTGTGCCACTAATGAAATGATTTGTTTATTCAATTAAACTACAATTGATGCAATGTATAATAAATAAACATCACAATAAAAGAAACTGGCAGAAAAGTATGCGGAAACGCAATTATTTCAACGATCTATTTACGCTTAGAGGACATAAGGACGTCACTGTCAGGATGCCTCGTGTGTGTGTGAGCGCGCGAGTCTAACCGTGCACTTGTGGTCTTTTCATATGACGTCATTTCTGCGTAAAACCAAGTTGAAAACAATTGCAGTAGCTTAAGTCACTATTTACATACACAAGGCTCTACAGTACTCTTCGTCCACTTTTGGTGCAAAAACGCAAAACACAATTAGCATTTTGTCTCATTTTGAGACGGTTGCTCCAATATTTAAGTGTATATTTCACTCCGGTTATTAGCTGCTGTAATTGTATGCATTAGAGTTATTTATCATTATTAGCTGGTGGGAAAAGCAGTGTATTCCCAATACGGCTGGCGAATGAAGGATTGAACTACGTACGTCCGAAATGGTCATGAAGTACGACTTTGCACAACACAGAAAACACAGTCGAAGAAAACCACACCTGTTGCATTCACACAAACAATTCCGTTAAATACTGTTGGATCTTTTTCCCCACGTGGAACGAAAACAGATTTCTTTGCTTGACGTCAAACCGTTGAAGATGTTTCATGTTTCCACACGGAGGGTGAGCACTTTTTTTTCCCCCTGCTGCGTGTGTTCGTCCAAGTTTTAGAGACGAATGAATGATAGCCACACGCACACACACACTTAACAGTCCAAGTAGGGTTTTTATGTGCAAATAATTACAAACTGTCACTATTCGTTCAAGAAGACTATTCTTTTTTTATTTTACCGTGAAAGTAGGAGTATTGTTCAAGTGTATTTAAACGACAATAACGGTGGATGATTTACTGTATATTATCGTTATTGCAACAGTTGAAATACATGTTAATTTTAACTTGATCCTAATCTGAGGCTTTCGAATCGTCACAGATCACTCGAATCAATAAACTGTGCCAACAAATTAAAACAACAATAATTCATGTGTGTTTTATGTCCGAGCAATAAAAAGTTGTTTTTTTGTCCAATCCAAATTTAATTTTAAATTGGGATAAGGGGAAACATTACACAAGAACATATAAGTCCAACAATAATAATAATAATAATAATAATAATAATAATAATAATAATAATAATGATGATACAGTAAAAAGTTAATTAAGGGCAAGTCATGAAGGGTAAAAAAATAGCGTGTTGCATTACCGATTACTTCCGGTGTTTCTCCATTTCCAGATGGGACTGCTGTTGTTTCCTCAGTGGTTGTGCCCCCGTGTGGTGCTGCTCGCCCTTTTCCTGCAATAAATAAACTCTGCACAAATATTCTCAGCACGCAATAGACACCTGAAGCGCATTTCACGCGCACACAAC
This sequence comes from Dunckerocampus dactyliophorus, assembly GCF_027744805.1. Taxonomy (NCBI): domain Eukaryota; kingdom Metazoa; phylum Chordata; class Actinopteri; order Syngnathiformes; family Syngnathidae; genus Dunckerocampus; species Dunckerocampus dactyliophorus. Next base: position 22,122,105 of record NC_072835.1, on the reverse strand, counting down.
ACCAAACAACGCAACGTGACTGCTAACACAATCTTTATTTAATGTCACCATCGAGCGGCCATGGAGGTTTCCAGAAGGGATGCGTCTTGACTCACCTCCAAGTGTCCCCATTGTCACCACAAAAGAGAAAAATATTCATTTTGGAATGAAGTTTAGGGTGAGAAAGTAAGACGAGTCCATTTTCCCCCCAAATAGGAAATCATGTAAATATAGTCTGTTCCAGTGTCAAACTGTGGCCACCGTAAAGCCTTTTTTTAAAATTAAAAATATGAATTAACAAGAAAAAAACAGTAGTTTTACAAGAATAGCATCAAATTATTAAGAGAAAAAAGTCATCTAATGAGAAAAATGAGAATATCATGTATAATCATGAAGAAAAATAACATTTTAGCAGTGGAAAGTGGAAATATTCAAGAAAAAGATGACATTTTTTAAAAGGTCCAATATTATGAAGGACAAAACAACGAATAAAGTTAGAATTTTTGTAAAAATAGGTTGTGAAAAATGCTATGTTGCGACAATAAATCATGGGAATGAAGTCTTCATTACGAGAATAAAATTTACAAGAATAAATTTGAAATAGTTGGAATTTTTTTAATCATTTCAGGATGAATGCAAAAAAAAACCTGCTGCAGTTTTACGGGAATAAAGTTCAAACATTAACGGAAAAAAGTCGTATTCTAACGAGACTAAAAGATTTTAAAATTATGAGGAAAAATAATCCATTTAGTAGCGTAGATATTAACACAAAAAAAATATTTTTCAAAAGTCATAATACTTTGAGAAACAAACAAAATAAACAAAATAAAATTGTAATTTTTGGAAAATTAGCTTGGGGGAAAAGTTGTAATAATATGGAAAAAATATTATGGGAATAAAGTTATAATATTACATCAAGAACATTTACAAAGATTATTTAAGAAGAAAGTTAAAATATTTGGAAAATTAAAAAACAAAAATAGTAAAAATTGTGGGGGGGGGGGGGGGGGGAGTTCCTACTAATAATACGCTTTTGATGCAGTATTTTCTTGAACTATAACTTCTTAGCATATCTTTACAAAATATCAAAGTGGCAAAACTGCATCCTTGCATTTTTCACTATGTGGCCCTCACTGGTAAAAGTTTGGACACCCCTGCTTCATTAAGCGCACGAGCACACAAGTGGAAAAAGACGTCGATTGTAAAATTAAAAATGATTCATGAAAGACAGGCCCATCTTGTGTCAGTATCTTAGATTGGGGAATTTAGACATTTTAAAAATGCTTTTTCGTAAAGGCCACTGGGACCACACCGTTGTGTGTCTGCAGCTAGAATGCCAACGAGCTGTGTTTGCGCGCGTGTCTCCAAGAAGCGCTATATTGTGTACTTTACCCACTTTTGGCGTACCCACTGTAACTGTGCATGTGCACAACGTAGCATCAAAGAGCGGGACCAGGAGGACACAAACGTGAGCAACACTAGCATAGCTATGTGTGCTAAAATTACACTCACATTTTAGCAACATCATTAGCCTATCCGCTGAAGAAAAGCAAAACACACTTAAATTTTAAGATGTGTAGCAAAGCCTTTTCTTTTTTTAAACATACATGAAGCGGGCTCATCTTGCTTGCGGCGGGTTATCATGTCCGTGAGGAAGGAGGTTTTTCCTGCATGACATCATGAAGCAAGCGTTTCAGCACCTTTATCAAAAGAGAGAAGAGTTTTCTCACGTTTGGTGCTCATTAACAGTCTCTAGGGACACATACTCTCAGGACATCATTAAAAAGCTGTTAAGGGGGGGAAGCAAAACCAGAAAAAGTGCAGTTAATCCATTGAAGCTCGCCGAACTGAGGTCTATGGAGTTGTGTGCCTTTTTATTTTTGTATGGAAAAAGCTTCCAAATGTTGCAACAAAATGATGAGGATATACTGTAATCACAGACTGAGTGAAACGCATTTGTGATGTATTTTCTAAAATATTAATGTCAAAAATGTGTTACATCATTTACGGCAAATGTATTCCTTATTTGAAAATAACTCCCAGTTTTTGTGCTTCGTACCTCAAAGGTACTTTGAAATGAACCAAAGAACCTACAGTATATTCACCCAATTAATAGAAACAGTGACATTGCCTTGTAGTCTTTCTGCTACTGTGACAAATAGGTGATTTACTTTCCTGAGCAATTTTAAGGCTAAAAGCCAGATGTACACGTATGTTACTAGCTTGTTTTATATGAATTCATTGGAGAAATACAGTAACAACAGTGGACTGTAATGTTTGACACTCTATTCAAGCATTACAATTGTTAAATGGGTATAAAGAAGCCTTTAAAAGGCCAAAAATAAGCTTTGGGAAACTAGCTAGCTTACATGACACACTACGATTATGGGGAAGCCATAGTCTGGGAGTCACATGACCACCACTGTAAATGACTTGTTTGAAATGAAATAAATTAGTAATATTTGACACTTTAGTAAAGCATAAATAAATGTCAAATGTGTTTGAAATGACTGTCTAATGGCAAAAAAATAAGCTGTTGGAAACTAGTTAGCTTACCTCACATGATGCCATTTTGGGGAAGCCAGATCCTGAAATAGTCACATGACCACCATTCAAAATGTTTCCCAGCCTGTTTTATATGAATTCATTTAAGAAATACAGTAGGAAAAGTTGTAAGGCAATGTGTGACACTTTCTTAAAGCATTTAAATAGGGTCTTTTAATGGCAAAAAATAAGTTTTGGGAAACTATTTTGCTTATCTGACATGCTGTCATTTTAGAGGAGACATATCCTGGCATAGTCACACGACAACACCTTTAGAACGTTTACAGTACTCGTTTCTTTATATGAATTCATTGAAGATATATAGTAACAGTTCAATTGTAATGTTTGACGCCCTATTAAAGCATACAAATTGTTAGTAGCTTTAAAATAACCTTTTAATGGCAAAATATTTGCTTTGAGGAAACTAGCTAGCTTACCTGACATGCTGCCATTTTGGGGAAGCCAGCTCTTGGGGTAGTCACATAACCACCACTCTAAACTGTTTTCTAGCTTGTTTGATATGAATTCATTGAAGATATATATACAAAGAGCAGTTGTCGTGCAAGGTTTGACAAGGTAATACAAGTTTGACAATTTATATTAAAGCATTTTTGGAAGCTTACCTGCCACAGTGCCATTGTGGGAATGCTTGCTCCTCAAATAGTCACATGACCTCCACTGTAAAAAGTTTCCTAGCTTGTTTTATATGAATCAATTGAAGAAATATAGAAAAATCAGTTGAATTGTAACGTTTGACACCCTATTAAAGCATTAGCACTGTTAAATAGATTTACAATGACAGCTTAATGACAAAAAATAGGCTTTTGGAAAAAGGCTAGCTTATCTGACACACTTCCATTTTGGGGCAGCCAGAGCCTCGAAGTGACATCACCACCACTCTATAAAGTTTCCTAGCTTGTTTTCTATGAACTCATTGACGAAATATAGTAAAACAGTCGAATTGTAATATCTGACCCCCAATTAAAGCATTCAAACTGTTAGATGGGTTTAAAACAGCCTTTCAAGGGCAAAAATAAGCTTTGGGAAACTAGCTAGCTTCCCGACACGCTGCCATTTAGGGGAAGACAAAGCCTCAGCGAGTCACATGACAACCACTCTAATATGTTTCCTATAGGTCACTTAGCGACTTGAGTTCCAGTCAAGCACAAAGCTCCATAGGACACATTTTAGGGCATTTAAAGTGTTGGTCACATGACCGCTCATGTGTTTAGAGACTTCCTGTTGGCACGAAGTGTTATTGAGGTGGAACTCTTCAAAGCACAAAGGACTTGAGCGTGTGGAAGTCGGTCGTCCTTCCGCGTCTCGTCTCCAAGCATGGATGAAGACAATGACGTGCGACAATAACTATGAGAAGACGATGCGTGAAGGCTAACCGCGTCCTACACGCATGCGGGGGGGCGGCCTTGGCCAAACCCTCCTTGCGACAACGACCCGGACTCGCACGAGCGCCAACGAACTCATGCATCACTTAGCAGCGCGTGTGGCATGTCGAGCGCAGGCGGCTTCCAGACACACGTCACGCTACACGTCACGCTCAATCGGCCGCACACGCTACCGACACGCTAGCCTGGAGGAGGAGGCCCCATGCTAATGGCTGACTCTTTGGCAGGTCAAGGGTCAACCAGTGCTGCCATCCATCTGGGAAGAAGAAAAAAAACCCAACATTTCCTGTCCCGTCCATCTGCTGTAATACATCTGTGTGAATGCGTGTGTGCATGAATTGTTAATGCATGCAGTGTGACATGCAAACATGTTTTTGCATTTGCATCGCGTGTAAAACGACAGCCAATCATCAAACACACACTTCCTGATTGCCTCAAGTGTACCTGCGTGTGTTGAGATAAGCACACAATGGCTCCATATGTGTCTAAAGACCCCCCAGAATTGAAGCCCCGCACCTTCTTTCAATTAGCAAACTCCCAAATATTTAGGAACTCAACATTTCCTCTCTACAGGAAGTGTGTGTGGTGTTGATCTCCTGTGCTGATGCGTCATGTGGCCTCAGCGCATCCAGCTCCCCTGACCAAGACACAAACACTGTCGTCCGTTTGTCTCGCAGTACCACTGCAGCCCTGCGGGGGTGATGACGTGCACATAGCTAACAATGTGCAGGGAGACGTTTGGAAACACTGAAATCGGATGGGACGACGGGGGTGTTCAAAGTGCGGCCCGGGGGCCCATTTACTGTAGAAAAAATTAAAAAAAAATTGTAGAAATAACATAAAAAAAGATGTTTCTTTAAATATATAAATCATAAATAATATTCATCTTAATCATATAATACTAATGTATTCACATTCATTCATATTTAAATAATACATTTAAAATAAATAATTTAAGCATTTTTACAAAATGTAAAAATACATAAAAATATCATTAGCAGCCACCTGTGTTACGACATGGTGATGGTCGATGATCCACGTGTTTTGTTTTTAAGTCATGGGGGGGGGGGTGCTGCAGCATTCACCAGCCACAATAGCAACGCTATTTGGCTGTGTGGACAAGTGCTTATGTCCCCGTCCGTCTGCCATCTTGATGTGCGCTGAGATGACCAGGTTCCAATGTGCTACTAAATTTGTGTCCAAAATTAATTAACTTTAGCATGCATAAAAAATACAAAAGATTGGACCTCATTAGCAGGATTTAGGAATTGTCATTGGGATTAATTTATTTAAAGTGTAAACACAATATTAAAAAAAAAAAAAAACACTGCTGACAAACAACTTTTCAAAAATGTATTTTTATTTATATATATATTTTTGGAAGGAGACAGGCTCAGGTCAAAGCAGACATCACAAGCAGGGTTTATTATTATCTTAATTGTTGCAATTGGTGATTAATCAGAATTAATGTGAAACCTGTGATTAATTTGATGAAAATGTGTAGTCATTTGACAGCCCCTACATATATATACATATACAGAACCAGTCAAAACTTTGGAGACACTTTCCCATGCTATGTAATGACCAAGTGTCTCCAAACTTTTGACTGGTACTGTATATGTACATACTGTATGTGTGTGTACTTACAGTGTACATATACAGTATATACATTCATGTTAGCAGCATTTGTAATCACTTGCATTGGCATTGCCGCCTTGTCATTATTCATGTAGTGTAATTGTCATACTGAAGCATTCAGCAGTTGTGATGAAAGAAATGAGAAGTAGTGCGGGATAACACAATTTTACACACTAGCGGCCCTACTGTCATATTTTCAAGAGCCACATGACAGGACAACCATTGGAATTAAGAAGTCACCGTGTCTCAGTCATTTTCCGCCCCCCCCCCACACACACACACGCTAAGCATGACAAATAGTATGTGACGTGTCTCTGCGAACATGGCACGGAATGGCCCACTCCCTCTCCCCGGGGCTGATGAGGCAGTGGACGCCACCACAGCCAACATTCAGGTGGCAACAGCGGACACGTTACCGGTGCAAAACAAAAAAACAGTCGTGTCAAAGATAAATTAAAAAAAAAAAAAAAGAGGACAGCACATGATGGAACTCTACTCCTGAACCGCTGCACACCAAAGGGTGAAATTGTGTTCATATGAGCACCCCTACTGTGTTGCCTAAGCTTTTATTTTTCCGACATATACGCCACATGGGGGCGCTGTTCTTATTTTTTTTAAAACTACTTGAAATTTCTCATTCAGGTCTGCAAAAACACCCCACTGGACGTGGTCCACACCCTCAGGGGACCAACAAGCAACATGGCCGCCATAAAGCTGAATGTCTTTGCAAGCAAATGTCAACAAGTCATTGAGCGTTTGTCTCAGTGTGATAAAAGTTGTTCCCCAGTGTTTTCAACACAGCCCACAGGGGGCGCCACAAACCTCATTTAGGTGGTTGGTTGGTCACTTGCTTGGGAGGTTTGATGCTCATCTATTGATTGGTTGGCTGGCTCTTTGTTGGTAGCTCATCTGATTGGTTGGTAAGGGGGTGGGTTCTCCAGGTTAGTTGGTATGATCAGGTGACTGGTTGGTAAGGGGGTGGGTTCTCCAGGTTAGTTGGTGTGATCAGCTGATTGGTTGGTAAGGGGGTGGGTTCTCCAGGTTAGTTGGTATGATCAGGTGACTGGTAGGTGAGGGGGTGGGTTCTCCAGGTTAGTTGGTATAATCAGGTGATTGGTTGGTAAGGGGGTGGGTTCTCCAGGTTAGTTGGTATGATCAGGTGATTGGTTGGTGAGGGGGTGGGTTCTCCAGGTTAGTTGGTATGATCAGGTGATTGGTTGGTAAGGGGGTGGGTTCTCCAGGTTAGTTGGTGTGATCAGCTGATTGGTTGGTAAGGGGGTGGGTTCTCCAGGTTAGTTGGTATGATCAGGTGACTGGTAGGTGAGGGGGTGGGTTCTCCAGGTTAGTTGGTATAATCAGGTGATTGGTTGGTAAGGGGGTGGGTTCTCCAGGTTAGTTGGTATGATCAGGTGATTGGTTGGTGAGGGGGTGGGTTCTCCAGGTTAGTTGGTATGATCAGGTGATTGGTTGGTAAGGGGGTGGGTTCTCCAGGTTAGTTGGTATGATCAGGTGATTGGCTGGTAAGGGGGTGGGTTCTCCAGGTTAGTTGGTATGATCAGGTGATTGGTTGGTGAGGGCGTGGGTTCTCCAGGTTAGTTGGCATGATCAGGTGATTGGTTGCTAAAAAGGTGAGTTCCCCAGGTTAGTTGGTCTTGGTTAGTTGGTAGGTCATGTTAATGGTAAGTGGGTGGGTTGTCCTGGTTAGTTGGTAGATCAGGTGATTGGTTGGTAAGTGGGTGGGTTCTCTGAGTTAGTAGATCAGGTGATTGGTTGCTAAAAATGTGAGTACCCCAGGTTAGTTGATCTTGGTTAGCTAGTAGGTCATGTTAATGGTAAGTGGGTGGGTTGTCCTGGTTAGTTGGTAGATCAGGTGATTGGTTGGTGAGGGTATGGGTTCTACGGGTTAGTTGGCAGATCATGTGATTGGTTGGTAAGTGGGTGGGTTGTCCAGGTTAGTTGGTAGGTCATGTAATTGGTCGGTAAGTGGGTGGGTCGTCTTGGTTAGTCGTCTTCTCTATGAAGTTCTTCAGTGAGTGCAGAAGTTGATTTTGGTTCTTCATGCCTTGTGGAAAATGTGACCCGGGAAGAGAGGAGGGTTTGACTTACTCCAAAGACGTCCTGTGGGGATCGTGAGCGAGGCGTAGAATGGGAGAAGGAATCCATATTAATGCAATTGAGTTACATGCTCCTTTCTGTTTGTTCAGATGGTTTTGTTGGAGGCTAGGAGGCCACATCAATTATAAATGGGCCATAAAAGTTAGTGATGTGGCGGGGGGGGGGGATGTCTGTGGACGGTAGGCTATATCAAGATGTCTCCGTTGAGTCTTTGGACAAACACAACTGTGATGGCGGACAACAAAGACGTTCCGGCTGTTCGGCGGAGAGGATTCCGACGTTGGGGTCATGGGTGGATAGCAGACGAGTCCAAAGTAACTTTGCAGAGTGAGTTGTTTGCCATATCCGAATAACGTGAAAGAAGTCACACGTTACAAAATGTAAAGCAACAAAAAAGTGGAAATATGTCCTTTTACTCTCAGTGTTGAATAAAGAAGATATTTCTTTTGATTTTATGTTAGCATAGACAACCAACGCAAAGACCAACACTTCCAGAAAACTCTCAAGTCACATTTGTCTTAATACACACACACACGCACGCACGCACAGATGGACCACCACTAGCTGGATACAACTTCAGCTCACAAATCTTAGCAGGGAATAACATCACACCCCAGAGGCCCTAAGATCTCTTCCTCGTCGTCTGAGCGAGGCGGACAGGGAAAAGTCGATTCAGAGCTGATGGCTCACATATGTGCTCCCATCAATGAGGGAGGGGGCACATGGGGGATGCTGGGGAAGATAAGTATACAAACATGGAGGAGAGCTGTATAGGGACAATTTGGGCATTTATATAAAAAATAACACATTTTTGTTTTGTTTAAGTATGACAAAATATATATTTTTCTTCAAAACAACTTTTTTTTGGTAAAAAGACAAAAAATGCGTTAACCCCCCCACCCCCCGCCCACCCCAAAAAAGACTAAATAGTTTCCTTTTTGTCTGAAGTACAAAAAATATTCTGGTATTAGTTCAAAAGAAAAAAAAGATTTAAATTTTGAAAATGAAAAGGATTTTTACAACCTTCTCACCCCCAAAAGTTATTTCCATTTCAGTAAAAAGAAAAAAAACCTAAAACTATCTTTTTGTCTTTAATCCCAATAACTAAACAAATATTTATGCTTCAGGTAAAAACAAAAAAAAGAAGAGAAAGAAACTAAAGAATAAATAAAAACTGATTTCATTAAAAAAGCTAACATTTTTTCTTAGTTCTTTTTAATCCAAAGAACAACAACAAAAAAAAATTACCATTAAAATAAAAGTTTTGTTTGTTTTGATGTCAGTAGATTTCAGTAAAAAAAAAACAGCAAAGTTTTATTTATTTTTTGAAAGTTTATTTTATCAATTAAAATGAAAAAAAAAAAAAATGTTTTTTGTGCGTTTTATCAATTGAACCTAAAACTGGTTCCAGTAATTAAAAAAGGTTAAAAAAAATAAAGCAAAGTCTTTAATATATATATTAAAAATGAAAAAGTATTGGTTTGACTGAAATTTTTTTTGTAAAAATCTGTTACAAAAAAAAAAAGCAAATAAACTAATATGTTAAAGAGAAAAGAAAAATAACTGCACAGTGCTGAAATGCATTCTGATGTATCCCAGAACAAGGTAACAAAACACACTCAACAAAGTTTCATTCAAAATACTGAAGAAAAAAACCTCACAAGAAGCTGAAAAGAATGACACAGAGCCCTCCTAAAGTAGTCATCCATATATTTGTATAGAATTCATATATTACACATTTAATACAGGCACAGTGAGAAATCATTACGTAGAGAAAGTGGCTGATACTGCTAAAAAAAAAGAAAAGAAAAGAAAAAAAGTACAATTTATGAGAATCATTTACACAAATTTGCTTTTTTTTCTTTAAAAAATCTGTTAAATACAAACACAAAGAAGAAAAAGGACGTGACGAAAGATGGAGGCTGGTGAGCTTGTTTTTTTGGGGGAGGTGTTTCGGGGGGGTTAGGAGCAAGAACCAGCTTGCTAACATGACATCGTTGGGGTTGGGGGGGTCTTAAGGCTTGCTGGAAAATGTGGGATTCAAATGTTTGCGGCCTCAAAACGGATCTTAAAAAAAAGCTACCATGAGACGCCAATTAAAGCCAGGTCATGTGACAACAAACCGACCAGTCACGGATGACGGCGCTGCCATCCAATCACAGCGCTACCCGGCGTCTGCATAAGGCAACTGTCAACATGGCGTCTAAAGTACCAGCAGCTCCCACAGAAAATGTTCAATCGTCGAGCGCCGTTTTGCGGAAGACGTCTCTCGTCTTCCCTTCGGCGGCGCTGATGAGAAAACTCAGGCACGCTTCTCCATTGACGCAAAACGTTAAAAACGCTTCAAGTTTTTTTGAGTTAAAAAAAAAGGCTACAAGTTAATCTGGACTTCTTTTTTTTTTTTTAAGGTTTTTTACAGTAAGAACTGTTTTAAAAAAGGGACGTTGACTTGATAAAAAAGGAGCCCTGATTGCTTTCAGAAAGCACACAGAGGAGACGATTTGAGCTGGAGGCACTGACGGGCCGCTTTTTGCACCACTTTTTTTTCCTTTTCTTGTGCCACAAGACGGATTCTTTCCTTCATCCCACGCCGTGGAAAGCAAGGATTCAACGCAAGCGGTATAAAGATGCGAGCTGGTCATATTTACAACAAAGACTGTTAGTGCACATGTTTTTTTCCCTCTTTTTTTAAGAATGAAATCAAGTGTTGGCCGACACGACAAGGAAGAGCGGAAGGGATGAGACGGTTTAGGCGTCATGGCTGCACGCCGCCCTCAGAGCTCACCTTTGCTTTGCTTTTATTCCTCCACTTTTTGTTTTTTTTTGTCAACAGTGTTCAGTACTCAGTGCGGCAAACTGTAGTGATTCCCCGCCAGGGGGGGCAGGTGCAGGGGAGGGGTCCGGGTTGGATGGTGACTTTTTATTTTTATTATTTATTTATTTTTTTTTAAGCGAGATAACATTTGAGGTGGCCTCAGCAATCTGCCATGTAACGACCTGGGTGGGGGATGGAGGGCGGGGTTGGGGTGAGGGAGGGGGGAAGACAAGATGACAGAGGTTACAGGTGTGGCTTGTTTGGGAGTCAACTTTGACCTTCGCATGTTTTTTGCCATCAAACTATGATCAGGTGATTGGTTACTGACACACCACGTGGTCACCAGCTTCCCGGAAAATTCAATAGCTGAATTCTTGCTGTTTCTTGCCGTTTCATTTTCAAGCCAATTTGCGTCATCATATTTGGACATATTGGCGACATGATCATATAACTGGGAAGCACAACATGTTACTTGGTGTGTTTTCTTGTAAATGGCTTTTTGACCCCATTACAGGTGAACTTTGACCTAACTTTTCAGTGTGTTTCAGTGTGTGCTTGAAAATTTTGCAACTTCACTCTATCACGGTTTTCAAAAATACATGAAATTAATACAACTTGCTCTTTCGTGGTTCAGTATGGCCTATTTGTCAAAAATATATGCATATTAAAGCAAATTTTACTTTTTTGGGGGGGCCTAAATTTAGCTTTTTCATGGCTAAATAAAGAAAAATACAAATATAAGGCACTCAGAAGACGCATTCAAAGATCCACACTGGTCACGCGGTGTCAGTAATGTTACAGTGATGAGACAACAGTGTCTCGAAAAAGGAAATTAAAATAAAATAATAAAAAATGAGCAAAAACAAGAGACACTCCCAATGCTGACGTGTGTGAGTCTACATTATGTCTTAAATGTCGTATTCTCTCTTATTATGTTTACTATATTAGGTAATAGGAGTGTAAGGGTGACTATAGGGGTGTTATGTCAGGTCTCAGAGCGTGTCACAATACCTCCTATTTCATAATTGTTTATTGATCTATGACAGCAGTATACGGTAACTAAAATGTTTTAAGTCAGTACTTTCATTTTGTTCTTTTTTTGGTGTCATGATCACTTTAAGGAAGAATGACATATCGTATACAGTATTGTACTTACAAAACATGCACTTACGCAACATCACGTCTTGTCAAAGCATCTTCCGGCTGGGAAATGTTGAGTGAACCGACTTGTGAGACAGCGCCCTCTGCTGGATTCACAGCTGCAGCACTATTTCATTTACGTTACCAAAAATAGTCATTTCAAATCAAGAAATATGCAAATATGCGAAGGAGCCAATGCAGGGATGTACTGTAATTTAAGGGTGCAGGGTTTTTTTTGTTTTTTTTTACATTTTCAAGAATATTGATTAAAAAGTGTTTTTTGGCCCTTGCATTCTCACATTTGGATATACTGACAAAATAATCCCGTATATAGAAAGTGCTCATCATCATCTTGAATATGATATGTTAGTTGATATATCTGTCGTGGAGTTTGACCCCATTAAGGGGCTACATACCTAAGACAGTCACATTTATAGCGACTGCAATAAATGATATGACTCAATGTTAATAAATGGAATGTTTGCGTAGCAACGAAAACCAGTTCATGACTTTCTAAATACGGGTTTTACCATTATTCGAGCCCTATAGTCACTTTTACACTGATGTTATTCTTATACTGGCTCAGTAGCCAGTGTCCATGCAGTGTGAAAGGTAATCTCATCTCACGTCATGTGACCACGATACTACATATACGCAGCTTGTCTTTCAATATTTTTGGACTCATAATAGGCCACAGTCAGCCACGAAACAGCGATAATTTAACTGTGATACAGTGAGGGAGCAATGCTGAAACCACGATATAGAGAGGGATTACTTGTCCACGCCCAATACTGCATATAGTACTGTATATCCACCCATTTTGGGCACAATCGGGTAAAACTTGTCCAAGATAAAAACTATGTAGCGTGTGGAGCCTACCTGTGGCGAATCTCTTCTTGCTGAGAGAGAGCCTGTAGCCACTCCCCTGCAGCTCCATGTCCACCCCCGACAGCGTGCTGGCATCGTTCATGAACTGCACGGCCAGCGTGGACGGGTTGGACGGCCCGCTGGACACCTCAAACTTTGCCCTCAGTGAGCCGGCGCCTAAAACAACAATGCAGCGTAAGCGTCACAACCACTGAGTCGGACCCCTGGTTGTCCAGCTTCTTAAAAGACGCCACCTTCATTTTCAGACTTGTCGGAAATGTCGCTCAGCTTCCAAAGACATTTATTCTGCTCGCCGTTCCTACAACAACAACAACAACAACTTGAGTATGTTTTTTAAATGAACAGCAAACTATGGTGGGTTCCGCAGCCCACCAGAGGGCGTTGGGCAGGGACTGCATGCTGGTGACACCGCCGTCGACGGGCACCAAGACCTGCAGGTTGCCGAGCGGCCCCGGCGACGCCATGGAGTCCGGGTTGTAGCGGTAGTCCACCCGCAGGTCCGTGGTGCTTGGGGAACACTTCCAGTACACGGCCAGGTTGAGCGGCGTGGAGTGGATGCCGTCAGACTGCACCTGAACCCAACCACACAGAAACAAAAGCACGGTGAATGTGCGGGGCTAGACGCGGTGGAGAATGGTGATTGGTGGACAGAGAATCCATAATGGCGTCAAGATCCCTTGTACCAATGAGTCAAACCAGAGCAGAGCTCACAAAAGTTCAGTTGAGCTAGAGTCAAAAGAATAATTCTCTTTTGCTTTTTCTTTGGCTTTTTTGTGGCACTCCACAAAAGGGCGCACTCTCCACAAGGGTGAAAAGAAGAAGATACACCAGAGGTTAGCAGCCCCCTTACTCATTGTCTCGTGTTGCCAAAGCTAAGCGAGCCCGTTTCATCATTTTCCATTTAGCATTTCTTCACTTGTTTTTACACTTTTACACGTGAAAGATGTCAAGTATGAGGTGCGTCTGCAATATTAAAAAAAAATAATAATAATAATTTTATGAGAAATTTCAAGGTTGTGTGAAATTTTTAAATATTTAGCTGTTGGCCAAGGACCCTTAGAATTGTCTCACAGCGGCCCGGGCCAATACCGCTCATCATAAATAATTGAAAATTGTACAGTTAATCCACGTGATCGGTATCGGCCAGCTCACTAATAGATGATCGATATCGGAATCGTCAGCATAAACCCTGACTGGAGCATCCCTATTATTCATGCCTTCCTTTCTCTTATTATGTCTACTATATTGGGTAATAGGTGTGTAACGGTGACTATGGTGTGTTATTTCATGTCTAGAGGGCTCTAAATGCTAAAAGCCGCATTTAGAAGGTCATAAACAAGTTTTCTATGCTGCAACTACCAAAATATTCCATTTATAAATACTTACCACCGATTGCAGTCGGGTATCACCAAGTAACCACAGTAAAAGTAGAAAAAGTAGTAAAGTAGAAAAAAAAAGTACCGTGGGCTCCACTGACCTGGTACTTGAGGATGTCCACGTTGTAGTAGGAGGCAGCGGGGTTCTGGTCCGAGGCTTTCCTGAGGTAGGACGTCAGCGCTTGCATATTGAACCAGAAGTCCTTGGAGCCTGAGTCACTTTGGGAGGGATCGCTGGAGGAGACAAAAAAAAAGCAGCATGTGTAAACAACACGCACACACACAGACTAATCAGATGCTCAATTATTCATCCCTCTCCTTGGCTTTGTGCGTGAACCCACTAGCTCGGAAGGAGAGCAGCCTGCTGTGTCCTACCAGCTACTACATCATGGATTCTACTTCATTCAGTTCATCAAGCCAAGTGGTCTCACAACCAGTGGGGATGATGAAATCAGAGCGAGAATGTTTGCAAAAAAAAAAATGTTGAGTCTGTCACATGAAGTTTCTTTCATGAGGACAGAGAAAGTAGAAACCACGTAAGACTTAAGTTCTAATATCTTAGTTAGCTACACGTCCAAATAATGCCTCCACTTTATTTACCTCCAAGTATGCTATCGTTGCCGGGTGCGTACAAATAACCCATAACATTAGAGCAGCGATGTACAAAGTGGGCCTGGGGGACATTTGCTGCTGTTTTGGGTTTTTGATTGGCTCACGGCACATTCTAAAAGTATAACAACAAAACTAAAAACAAACAGCAAACATGAAAAAATATGCAGTGATTCTACAAGAATACAGTCAAATTATTAAAAGAAAAAAATTGTCATTTTATGAGAATTACGTAAAATTTATTACTATAAAATAGCATCATTTTAGTAGCATGAAGTTGAAATATTAAGGAAAAATGATTTTAAAAAAAGTTGTAATATGAGAAGCAAGCAAAACAAAGAATGAAGTTGTAATTTTTGGAAAATTAGGTTGCAGAATAAGTTACAATGTGACAAGAATACAGGCAAAATATTATGGGAATAAAGTTGTAATTACAAGAAAATTAACAAGAAGGAAGCTGAACTAGTTGGACAAAAAACTAGACAAAACTGCAGAAATGGAAAAAAAAAACATTGAGAAAAAAAAAGGACAACGTCACAATTTTATGACAATAAAGTCTTAAAGTCTTATTTTTCCAATTCAATTCAATCGTGTTATTCAAATTTTTCATCAAAATGCTCACACTTGATACTTTCCTAGGCTCCATTTTTGGTTAGCGAGGTGAGAAACACTATTGAATAAAAAAAAAATAAGTATATCAAAACAGGAAGGTGGTGTCTCGCTGCCACAAGGTGTTTTTTGGAACACTCACATCTTCAATGAAGGTAAAAGTAACCTTAAACGTTCATTTATCACTTTCATTCATCATTTAATGCATTTAGAATTATTTTATGCATGTAAAACAAAAAAAAAAAAAACGTTTTGTGTTAACATTTTTAACGAACTAATGGGATTTACATGATTTCTTATGGGGAAAATTGATCCGGTTTGCTTCTGTTTCAGTTAGAGTCGGACTCTCTGGAGCACATTAATGACGCTAACCAATGAGCTATGTTTCCTTTCCACTTTCTCATACACTCCTAATTATTGTTAAAGTAAAAAAACAAACTGAACGTTCTCATTTGGGAAATAGTTTGTCCAATGATGACAAATACAGCCCATCTTCTTTGCGCTGCAGGTAAATAAAGGGCCCAGCTAGAATTGGAGCATTTGAAGGTGCACGGATTCAGTGTGCAGGTGCACCTAATCAAGTGTCCAGTTAGCGTACAGGACAGGAAATCAGCTATTGTGCTTTTCTTCCATGTGACTTTCATGTTTCCAGCTGGTGCCACCTGCAGCAAATGACATGCTGATGACCTCTAGCAATGATGCAGAAAATAAGGAAAAAGTATGATGGACGTGTGCATGCTCCACTTAACGTTTCCATGCAGAACTTTCTCAATGCGACCTCAGAAAAAGAAAAAAAATAGCCCGACCACATCGCCCGCCTTGTTCAACACGAGCGAGCGCTAAATGGAGCGGATGTTCTGTGAAGTCGTGCTGTTGTTTGCTATTCCAGGCCGACCTGGCTGCGCACGTCTGCTGGAAAGTATTTCCCTGACAGCCTAATGACACGCTCATGTCGACCGACTAATTGAATTTCCTCCCTTCCTGCATGACGTGGGCCTCTTTGGCTCTCTGTGGATCACACGGTCGTCCGTGTTTCCCTTGACCTCTCTCTACGCTGTGCGTTTCTTACCTGAAGAGGAGCTGCTGGTTGGGAAGGATCTGCTCCAGCCTGCTGGTGTTCTTCAACTTGAAGGTGAGCACGGCGGGGGAGGGGTTGCTGGTGAACACCTTGATGATGCCCATGGGGAACGACAGCGTCATGTCCCCCGTGATCTTCACGATGCACCTGCAGGAGGACATGCGGCAAAATGAGGAGTGGCAGGAGCTTCCTTGTTTCCCAATGTAGCATCGATATGTGGAGTCAAAGTATGAGCCACTTTACAGTACAAGCAACACCCAACACACCCACATTTTGAAGTTTTTACCCAGACTTATTTTCCAAAAATGAATTTTTTCCCCCTCATTCAATATTACAAGTTTATTCTTGTAAAATGGGAGACTTTTTTCTCGTCTTATCTGACTTTATTCTTGTAAAATTACAACTTTTTTTTGCATTTCTGCCATTTTTTTCCTCATAATTAGGACTTTAATTCCCATAATATTTTTTTATTCTCATATTACACCTTTCCCCAAGCTAGTTTTCCAAAAATGTCAACTTTATTTGTTGCTTTGTTTCTCATAGTATTACCAGAAATTAGTTATTTTTTTCGAATAAGTTGAAAACTTAATTTTGATTATTCTTCAGCAACAGATTAAGAATATTTGTCTTAAATTATGAATAAAACTGGTTAGTGATTTATGGTAGGCTTTAATGTTAAGTCTTCTTAAACTGAGGGAATTTTAGGCTCAGGTGCACGGCGGCTGAGTGGTTAGCATACTGGCCGCACAATCAGGCGGCCTGGATTCAAATATCTGTTGGAACATCTTTATGTGGACTTCACATGTTATCTATGAAGTACATTCATCCCCCGTTCCAAAAATATGCATGTTAGGTTAAAATTCGTCCATACTGTATGTGTGAATGGTTGTTTGTTCATGGGACGACTAATGTAATGACAATTTTCTATTTTACCACAAGGCCATAAAGAACATAATAATGATCAATATTCCTAAATCTAGAATATGTAATATTTTTGCTTAAATTTAGCCTCATAAAAGCAATTTTTATCTCAATTTATGAATTTTATAGGAGCATTTGGCTTAATGTTTACCTTGTAATAAGAACGACTTGCTTATTTTATATTCTTAGTCAGAAGAAAAATATTCTAGTTATAAGAATTCTAGCTAGGCAAATTTAATAAATAAGAAAATGAGTCATTTGAGTGTCATTTGGGCTTGTTTGAAGTAATTAAACCCAATCTTTCCCGTTGTTTCCTTTGAATGAGCTGAGTACATTTGCTCCCCAGGTGTGTCACTGCACCAGGCAGTGTATCAACAACTCCTCTCTCATTCAGGACTCATTTACAAACAGAGGCTGGATAAAAGGGCTTGGGCCGAGGGCGGGGGTGATGGTGCCCTAAACTGGGGCCTCGCGCTGCGGATCCTTGCATTGCTTGTGAAATGCTCCATTCGCTAATCCCTGCGAAAATAAGCCTTTGAGTGCGGTGGCAATTTAAGAGCAGTTGGGCAACAAACGGCCACGTGTTTTCTCTGCCCCGGACCGTCATGCGGCCCCTGCAGGTTATCCACAGCGTCGGGGCTCACGCAACACGCACGGTAACTCACAGCGTCATGCTAGATGTGCTCTGGTTGAAGTTGAGACACACACACACACTCACACACACACACCAAAAAAAAGTGTATGCGTGCGTGTCGGCCGCTGAGCAGCAGGAGGTCATGTGAGACTCACTTTGTGGGATCAGCGCCTTTGAAGTAAGCATTAACCGACTCGGTGAAGGCCACAGCAATGGGCAAAGCATCTTGGGATGCCAGGGTCACAGGGCTGGGACCGCGGGATGTGCCTGAGGAGGAGGAAGAGGAGGAAGAACACAGGGTTTGGATGAATGTTGACTCAGCTGCAGGTCAGACTTGTGGAGGGGCGGCGCCCTTTCAAGCGCTCACATCACAATCAGGAAGGTTTGATCATGCAAAGACAAAGAAGTCACATTAGGCACATTTATTTGCACGGCCGGGTTTCTGTGTCTTCAAATAAACAGAAAGGGGACACGAGCGCACGAGGCATCATCAGGACGTCAGGATGACCTCAAACCGCGTCAGTCAGTCAGTGGGTTACATCACACAAAAAAATATTTTAAATCAAGGCTAACTCCACATGTACAGTACACAGTTTTTTGGTGGCAGACTACGGTCTATTATTGGTCAAAACATATTGAAATACAAGTGATATGTAATATTGTGGTCACTAGGCGGCAGTAATGACACAAAACATTGAGACATTAGCTTACATGACATTACCTTAACACTGCATGAAGTCAGCCATGGCATGACCAGAGTGGAAAAAAAGTTACCCCATTCTGTGTGGAAGTGGTACGTTTTTGCCTTCTTAAGTTTAGAAGAAATCAATTCGAAGCTAACTATATTTAGATCGCTAGCTCGCTAGCCAGTGGCCATCTCAAGTGCCTGCAGTGCAAGAGTTGAGCAATGTGGTAAACAGTAGGAGTGTAAAGATGACTACGTATGGGGGGTTACTTCATGTCTACAGGGCTCTAAGAATGTTAGAAAGCGTATTTATAAATTCAAAAACAGGTTTTCCATGCTGGAATGCCAAAAACATTCCATTTATTAACATTGAATCCTATATAGCGGAAATTTATTCATTTATCACGGTCAGGTCTGGAACCAATTCACCGCTATAGATGGGGGACGACTGTATAACCAGAAATACAATGATGTTAAAAAAACCCTGAATTTCCTCAATACATTTTGCACAGTACAGGTGTTACAACACACTCTCACAAATGATGAATACAAAAACAAAGACATTGTTATGTTATAATGTTATAATTGTTATTTAGATATGCACGATGGAAGAATCACGAAGGATGAAGATGGTATTTTTGAACATGTAAAGTATCTACTATGAAATGGACAATTAATTGGATCTCATTGTTACTTCCGCCTCCTAATAAGCCTGTCTCTCCATTCCCTGCAACGCCCCTTTCCAGCGTGCAATGCAACCACAGGGATAACAGTAAGGAATTGTTATCTTTTTTGGTACTGTATTTTAAATGTCCTTGACGTGTAACTTAGAAGTTCATTTCACTATAATTTAGGTACGTTCCCAACAATTCACACTGAAACTCGCCTCGCATGTAAACTGAGGACCTCCTGTATTGTATTTTTGAGCGTCCTATGTTGAAATTAGAAGACATTTTCTGTTTTTGTACTTTAAAAAACAAACAAAAACATTTTCCTCATCTACATGGAAACACTAAAAGTAAGACAGTTTTTACAAAGGTAAGACATAATTAAAAAAAAAAAACATGCATGTGTGGATGAGGCCTTAGCAGTTAGCAACAGGTGCTGTTGGAAACTGTTGCGAAAATACAAGCAGCTCAGCATAACAAGAAGAAACTGGTATTAGTTTTAGTCACACAGCAGGAGATTGATCCCGGGTGGACGGCTGTACCTGCTGGTGTTTCACATCGCCTCTCAAAGGTGGTCAGCTTGGCGACAAACATGTCGTCCTCTTTGCACCCAATCAAAGAGCGCAAAGAAGGGAAGGAGGAGATAAAAGAAACGCACAGGAAGACAGGGTCACAATATATAAAATCCACAAGATGTAAGCACACAAAGTAATAGCACTGTGCATCGTTTTTGCAGGTCTGCTATTGATAACAATACACTTGGGTGTACCTAACAAATTAGACTGAGTATGCAGAGACGAGGAGCAACAAGGAAAGTTTAAGACTGGCAGGGGAAACTCACTCACTCAGGAAAAACAAAGAAGAGAATGAGAGCAGTTGTGTCTCTCGAGAGGAGAGGGGGAGGCTAAAAGTGTGCTCGGGTCCTGAAGGAAAGGAAGGAGGAAGGAAGGGATGATGGAGGAATGGTGCACAGGAGGATGGACATGTGAGAGATTAGTGGCGTCTTCTTACCGACTGTGGGTGTGTTTGCCGCGCTCAGCGAGGCGTTGGAGGACAAGGATGACGAGCTCTCGGCGCGGGCGAGGGGCGCGGCGGGAGGCGGGCTGGCACCGGACCCCTTGGGCGGGCTGAAGGGTCGGACCTGATGAGGGGAGTCCATTTTAAGATGGGTGTCGGCCCGCAATCGTCAGTGCACGGGTGCGATTTCACTCACAATCTCGTTGATTCCGGTGAGTTTTCCGGTGGGGAGTTTCGGCCTGGAGGAGGGTCGAGGAGGCGGCACCAGGGCTCCGGCCGCCAGAGGGGTCGTAGGTCGATTGGGTACTGTGCGAGAGGAAGTGGCAAATTAGTGTCCGTTTAAAAAAAAAAAACAACAACAACAACAACACACCACACAATGCATTCAATTCACAGTAAAAACTCAGTCAAAACCCAATCCAGCAAATAATGGAACACTCAAACTGACTTAAATATAAAAAACAACCAAAAACAAGCACGAACATGCAATCAAAGCAAAGTAAAACCCCAGGCAGAAGACAAGTGTCGGTTTGTAATGTTACCAGGGAATATTTTGTTCGACGGAGCGGCCGACGTCGCCCCGTCGCCCGTCTCAGAGAAACTGTCAGAAAAACCCTCCGCCATTTTGCCGTACGCGTCGGCTGAGTCATCTGACAGGAAGCGGCTCGACCTGCCAGGCTGGGGCCTCAAAGGAGGACCGGGGCCCTGGCGGCGTGAGGGAGCCATATTGTCACCAAAGGCAATCCACTGGCTCTGGGACCAGGACAGCGAGGCCAGGGCATCCTCGCCGCTCTCCAGGGGGTCCGCCGGCTCAGGCGGCAGCGTGAGGGGGGCGCTGTGGGCCCGGACCGGGGCCGGGCGAGGGGCTTGGATAGGGTTTTCGGGGGAGTCCCAGGGAGAGGACGTGGACGAGGAGAAAGAGGAGACGTCTTTGGATTGCTGGCGCTCAGCCAAGGGGGGCAAGCGCTCCGGCGGTGGCGCCGTCTCCGCTGAAGGTTCTATTGACAGCAGACAGGCATGACGGATGCAAAGCAGAGAGTGGAGCTTTGAGACATTAATCGGGGCATAAAACAAGTCTAAATCTTGTCGATTTACATGGAAACAAACATAAGTGGGTTAGCAAACCTCAATGAAGTGATATTTTACAGGAAATTAAAGCCAACAACATATTTTTGGCATTGTTAAGCGACACAAATGTAGAGCACATGGACCTTCTTATTCTACCCGGCAACATGTTTGAAAATGCCAACACATTTTGAGGCGTTACTGACAAAATCAAAGTCCTGTTTACTATTGTGGTTGGAGTCGGCGATGTTGTAAAACACTGTCGGCGCTGCAGGCTACTGGGAAGCGTTTCTAACACAAGTCAGTGTTTTCCAAGTCTTGAGTCAAGTCTCAAGTCAAGACATGCAAGTCCCAGTCAAGTCTCAAGTAAAGACGTGCAGTAAAGTCACGGTCAAATCCCGAGTCATTGATGTCAAAGTCCAAGTCGAGTTGCAAGTCTTTGACAACATTGTCAAGCTGAGTCCAAAGTCATCAAAATGTTGTCGGACTTGTCCACACCTCTGATTTCTACTATTTTGGTTACCTGGTGTAAATACTTAAGTAGGCCCAAATGATCTAAACAGGGCCTCTGCCAGTTTCAGCAAGTCAAATTTCACACTTTTGAAGACTCATGCCCATTATGAAAAATGGAAAACTCAGCAGTAATTTCACCAGAATAAAATCCAAATATAAGAGACAAAAGTTGTATTCTAACTTAAAAAAAGTTGTGATTTTACAAGAATAATGTTGGAATATTATGAGGGGAAAACGTCAAAAAGAAAGATGTTTTTAATGTTGACCCAAACAAAGCAAAATAAAGTTGTCATTTTTGGAACATTTTACATTGGGCAAAATATTATGGGAATAAAGTCAGAATGTTACAAAAGGTTATTTAAGAGGAAAGTTGAAATATTTGAAAAAAACAACAACAAAACAGCACCTATGGGAGGGAAAAGAGTGAAGTTGACACTAATAATAGTCTTTTTCACCTACCGAACATCACAAAGCGATGATGCAGGGTTTTTTTTTTTGGAAATATACACAGCTTTCTATATGTGGCATTTGTTTTCAATAAAAGTAGTAACACTGATACATTTTTAAGACCTTTCAAACCATAGAACTGTAGTCTTTTTAAGACCTTATATTCAAATTATTGAATTTTAGACTTTTTAAGACCCCACGGATAACCTGTATCTGTGGCGCCGTATAATCAGGGCCCCTCAAAAAATACTAATTGTTAAAAATGAAGAGGGGGGAGCCCCAATGTGATACGGAGGGACTGAGAGGAAAATACAGGCGAGGTCTAACGAGAGCAGGTAAGGAAACACATCAAAACCTTGAGGATAACAATCAAAATGAGTAAAAAACAATGAAAAGACACGAGGAAAAACACACACACACAATAATAAAGAAAATAGACGTTTTAAACGCCTCCTGGATTAGACAGACCGCTTGGAGGCTTAACTCCCATCGCCACATCTTAGCCGTGATGCTCTTTTGACTTTGAAGCCCGGGCGTTTGACAGTAACGAGACACTGTTTGACAACATACGTGCCAGGGGGCTTTTATGGGCCACCCCCCTGACCCCAAGGAGGTGCCAATTAACTGTGGATTACGCTTGGCTTAGGCAGCAGGTCAGCGCTAATGTTGCTCTGCTTTAAAACACTACAGCGGCGTCGGGCGCACGGAAAGCCACCAGGAACAAACGTGTCAAGGCGACACTAAAAGCAAACACTCGGGGTGTACCACTTTGGATATTATATCACCGTACAAACACGGGGAAGTGAGCGAAAAGTAAAGGATAGGACATTATAAGTCCCAGAAGTCAAGTGTGGGGTCACCTTTGGAGGCGTCCATTCCTGTCAGGAACCCCTGTTGACTGAGACTTACAAACATGGACAAGGATCCAAAGCAGTGCAGTAAAAAAAAAAAAAAAGTTCAAAGAGCAAATAGTGTAGCAAAAACAAAAATAGGGGTGCATGATAATTATCAGGCCGATGAGGGATTTATGACATCATACCAATAAATCCATTAACATAAAAAAATAGCTCCAAGAACCAACAATTAAAAAATTATCAAATGAGGCGAGATGACAACTACTGTGCGGGTAAGCAAATCAAGCGCTCCTTTTTTTGTCCTGTCGTAACTTCCCCCGAGCTCACTTGTAAACAAACATTCACTTTAAGAGGAAGGATGTTGGGGGAGGGGGGTGGCCCCATCGGGCACACAAAAAACCTTATCGGCCACCTGAAACGCCAGCGGTACGCCGTTTGAAAAATGCTAAAGGTTTGCCAGTGACCTCCGTGGCGTCATACCGGCTGTACGGAGCGTGTATCCAAATACGGTGCACCTTGCTGGGCCACAGCAGGTGGCTCCCTCCCGCTTTATACTCTGGTTGTCCTGATAGTAGTGATGCGGTGGTAGTAATATGATGTTTGATTAGGACAAATCAACAGGTACAGTTGGTCAAATCCTAATTTGTTCCAGTACTTCTTACCTTCAGGTGTGCACATACTAAACTTATATCCACATTTAAAAAAATCAGTTATCGGTATCGTATAGGTCTTGAGAAGCAGAATGTTATCGGTATCTGTTTAGAAAAAAACAGATCTCGTGCATCTCTAAATAAAAACACTGGTCAGATGACATGGAAAAAAATGAAGAAATCACACCACTATATGAATATATATTAATAATAAAATAACTGTTTAGCATATCTAAACGTGTTGCTTTACAAAACATCAAAGTGGCAAAGTTGCATCCTTTTATCTTTCACTATGCGGCCCTCGGTGGAAGAATTTAGGACACCCCTGCTTTAAATCGCCCATAGGTATGAATGTGAGTATGAATGGTTTCTTGTCTATGTGCCCTGTGGCTGGCCACCAAGATAGCTGGGATAGGCTCCAGCGTACCCGCGACCCTAGAGAGGACAAGCGATATAGAAAACGGATGGATGGACATCTCGTCTGAAGTTTTGTGCGGCTTCAAATTCAGACTCGTAGGACCTGAGGAAGTTCATATGTTTCCGCGTATTCCTGCAGGTGTTCAGATCAGCCTTGCACCAGCGAGAACAGTTGTGGACATGTTTGATTACCTGCGGGTGTGGACGCGGGGTGGGCGGATGGAAAGGGGGCGAGCGGATCCAGGGACAGGAGGTCGTTGTTGGTTAGTCTGCGGCACACGCAGGAAGTGTTTGATTTGATGACATTGGCACCAGAAAATCAACAAGGGCAAGAAGGAAAAAGCCAGAAAAGTTACTCACTCGTACGAAGGTGGCACTCTGGGTTTGGCTAGCTCGTCACCTGCGGCGGGGGAGAGCAAGAACAACTTTTATGGAAGCTTGTGGAGTGATGACAGAAGAGAAACGTCAAAAAGAGGGAAGGAAAAAAGAACCCAAACAGATATTCACCAGCTGGTACACCAGCTTGATTGTCATTAGGAGCATTTTAAATTCATCACACCTTAACCCGGAAATGTAAACTGAGGTTTAGGGAGGCGGGGAAGATGCCAGAAAACTCAAATACAAAAAAAAAAGTTCCTTACAAAAGCATTCACTCAAGCCTTGTGCATCATGCACTTTAGAACGGGGGATGGTGAGATTACAGGTGATACAAATTCAAGAGAAACATTTTTGTAGGTTGAACCCCCGTTTTAAGCTGCAGCAGAAATAAACAGACAAAGCACACACGCCAGCGCACGTTTCAAAATGTCAGTGATGTTAGCAGCCGTCTAGAAGACTTCATGGCTTGGGAGGAGGTGTGGGGTGCGTGTGTGTGTGTGTGTGTGTGTGTGTGTGCAGGGTTTGGGGATACTGCCAGGGGTGTGCAGGGCTGCAGTGAACACATACTCACCAGCACCCTGAGCCTTGGAGCCTAATGCAGACACTCCTGTGAACCCTGAGCGCATGCACAGCATACATCAGTGCTGCCAACCTTTGCTGCACACTTTCACCAACAAAAAAAACTTGACTAAAACACAAGATGCTACTTTTGGGGGAGAAAATGGTGTCAAACAAGCGCAGGTTGAAAACAACTGCAGTGTTACCATACTTGTGTGACAAACAGGAATGCCAACTGCCTTGCATTCAAACACCTTCGCATTTGGCCTTTGTTTATCATTATACAGACTGTGTGGTTTATAGTAGTTTTACTTATTTTTACAATTTAAGTCAGAGACATCCAAAGTGCAGCCCGGGGATCATTTGATTTTGTTTTATCAGCCTGTGGCACATTCTAAAAATGTAACAAGAAAAAAAGCAACCATGGAAAAATAACCAGTAATTTTACAAGAAAAGTCCAAATATTCAATAACATATAACGTTAATAAAATGTTAAAAAGTTGTAATTGAATGAGGAAAAGTCGGAATGTTACAATAATAATAATAATAATAATAATATGAGAAAAAATAAAGTCATTTTAGTTGCATAAAGTTGAAATATTGAAAAAGACACGGTTGTTTTTTTAAACAAGCAAAACAACAAATAAAGTTGCAATTTTTGGGAAAAATTAGGTTGCAGAAATAGCAATATTATGAGAATAAGGTCAAACTATTATGGGAATAAAGTCACAATTAAGAGATGAAAATGTCCAAGAAGAACGTTGAAATAGTTGGCAAGTTAAAAAATAAAGACAAATAGAATAAAAAACACTGGAATTTTATGAGAATCAAGTGAAAATATTAGAGAAACATATTAAATTATAATATAATTGAACAACATTTGTTTCATGTTTAATTTTATGACTATTCCCTGGGGGCCAATAAAAATGGATATAGTTCCCAAGCTGGACTTTGAACACCCCTGCTGGAACAGATGATTACAATCTCTACTACTTCCTAAGTGAAAGACCTGTGCGCAAGGACACTAAGGTATAATCAGGATTCGATCCGGATTAAAAATTGATTTCATTCCGGTCCGGATTCCCACAAAAAATCCCCTGCGATGTCGTATTGACCTGAAAACTGAAAATGTTCCTGCCATTTCTTTCTGTCACACACGCACACACACACATGCACACACACACGCACAGGTGACCTGGGGCAAGGCAAGGAAGGCAAGTTAGCAAACATCAAAAGATGAGTTGATGATGCTAAATTGACGCACCGTCATCAAGAAACATGATATCCTTTTTCTTGTGGTCTTATATTGCATTCAGGTACTTATTAAAGAACAGCAGACAGGAAGTTGCATACAGTCCTGTGAAGAAACAGGCTAAACAAGCAACTAATAAACACGCAACCTTCTTCGGAGGGGTAAAAAAACACTTTGGGGATTGATAGACGATGTTTTTCCAGCAGGACCTGCTGGAAGAAGACAGATAACCGCACTAGAGGCGCTCAGGGGAGGAATAAAACCCAGCGAGGCGCAAGGCGACCGTGCCAGCACGCGGAGGCGAAAGGATCATTTCTGACATGTCAAAATACGAGCGGCCAATTAAGCAATTAATCTCCCCTCTCGCGGCGGGAGGGGAGACGTCTTCTGAAGCCCGCATTCACGGGAAAGAACAGCTATTTGCTTTTTCCTCAGGACGTGTTGGTTTTGGCTCGCCTTTCTGAGACGACGTCTTTGAAAAACAACCGCCGCTAAGTAAAAGGCACTTGAGGGGGAAGGGGGGTGACAAAAACACAGGGAAGTCAAAAATACTCACTGGATTGGTTCCTCCGCATTTGGACCTAAGGGGGAAAAAAAAACAGTAAGATGAAGTTTAAAAACATTCAAAGTCAATGTGAAAAAATGTAATCTCTTCTATATTTTCATTTCATTTCAATACAATTAAACAAGAAAACTAAAAAACAACAGCAAAAATGAGGGAAAAAAAGTATTTTACAAGAATAAAGATGAAATATTCAGAGTAAAGTCATAATAGTAAGAGAGAAAAAATGGCATAAAGCTGAAAAATTAAAGGAAAAAAAATCTTAAAATTTAAAAATACAATTAAACAATACTTAAAAAACACCCGCACAGAACAGTCATTTTACAAGCATAAAGATGAAATATTAAGAGAGTAGAGTCTTAATATTAATCGAAAAAAAATCCATAAAGCTGAAAAATTTAAAGGAAAAACCGACAAAACAAAGAATAAAGTTGCCATTTTTGGAAAAATTTGGGAAAAGTGATATTACGTGATTTAAAAAAAAGAAAAGAAAAGAAAAGAAAAAAGATGAAACATTACCAAAGTAAAGTCAGAAAATTACAGTAAAAAAAAATTGCATAATGCTGAAAAACTAAAGGAAAAAGTTAAAAAAAAAAAAAAAAAAGTAATATGAAAAACAAAAAGAATAAAGTTGCAATTTTTGGAAAACAACATTTTGAAAAAGTAGTAATATTATAATAATATGAAAATAAAGTCATAGCTTTGCAAAAAAAAAAGTAAAATGCAATTTTAAAAAGAAAAAAGCCGAAATATTCAGAGAGTAAAGTCATAATATTAAGAGGAAAAAAAATGCATAAAGCTGAAAAAGTTGCAAAAGGAGAAACAAAACAAAGAATAAAGTTGCAATTAAATAACATGAATAAAGTCAGTCTTAATAAAGTCATAGTATTGCAAGAGAAATGTACAGGAAGAAAGTTGAAATATTTGCAATAACAAAAAAAAAAAAAAACCCAGCAAGAAAGTGCAATGTAAGAAAAGCAAGTTCATTCCAACACAAACACAAAACTGGGATATAGGCTGGTTTTTAGAGCCGTGTATATATCTACATAGGTTGGCTTAAAATGTGTAAAAGTGGCCCCCGCATCTTCAATTTTTCAGTATGCAGCCTCTGGCAGGAAATGTTTGAACACCCCTAATATTTAAAAAAATAATAATAATAAAAAAAGGCTAAACGAATCAACTCCCCACTGTAAATGACGTGAAACAGCGCTAATCACCACCAACAAGTTACGTTGGGCAACTTCAGTTGTTCTTATTCTGTTGGTTCTTTGCAAGCTAAAGCAGTTCAAGACATGAGGACCCAATCACTTCTGAGAGCGACTGTAAATAAAGAAGGGAAGCCATAAATTAAACGCATCCGGACATTCCAAAAACAGTTGAACTTTATCCTGAACTATTTAAAAAAAAAAATGTTATTCTCCCGATGCATTTAAAGCGCTGAGCCAATAAAAGAAGTGTATGAACGCCCAATGAAAACAGAAGCAGTAAAGACCGCTCAAAGGTTGTGTTCTTTATTCCCACTTGGCAAAGGACTTTCCCCACATCGGAGGACATGTCGGTAAATCACACACACACACACACACACACACACACACACACACACACACGCACACACACACACACACACACACACACACACACACACGTTAAAACATGAGGTGAAAGATTGGTCTGCCTACAAGGAAGGCCATGTACTGACCATCAGTCATGGACTACACCGAGAAAGAGACACGCACACACACACGCACACGCACGCACACACAAAACATAAATCTGCTGAGTCAAGCTGCGTAACACAAGATCCGCTCCCGAGGGCCACCGAGCCAACGGAAACTTGGGAGCTTCGGTTTCATAAGTGTGTTTGGAAGTGTGTGCGTGCGTGTGTGTGTGTGTGTGTGGAAAGGAACCGGCAAGGTTCAGTCCCACGGGCGCTAAGCGGCAAATGGGTTCAATTACGGCTCCCCTTCGGTGACCACACATGCACACACACACACACACACACACACACACACACACACACACACACACACCAATAAAGAAGTAGTGTAGTGGAGGGAGACACAAACAGGAGTAGAAAATTGGGGAAGAAAAAAAAACCCAGACAAAACGTAACAGAAATTCCATAATTGGCACCAGATGATGCCATTTCATCACCACTAGCGGGGATGTGCATTTCTGTCAAAAATATAAAATGACAGAATGCAACAGTACCGAAACGCCGGGTTGTTTGTTTAAGATGGGAAAAATTCAGCAAGCTGGAAAAAGTTTCCCGGTGTTTTGTTTGTACGTGAAGTGTTGCTAAATGAGCGCAGCGTTGACGACAGAATACAAAGCCACAGCAGGCAAAGGGGAAGACACACAGGAGGAGGAGGAGGAAGAGATGGCGAAGAAGCAGCGAGCGTGCCGTGCCGTGCCCTCTCTCTGCCACGCCAACCACTCGTGTGTGCACAAACGCGGCGACGCATGTTTGCACACAAGCGGCACGGCGGCTTGCATTTTTAATGGTGGCGGTTATTTCCACACAGAAGCAGCAGCGGAGTGATGATGGCGAGAGGCTGAATGAAGGATCCGTGACTGACTGTACTTAGTGTGTGCGTGTGCGTGTGTGTAAAAAACAGTCTGCTGCAACACATCCCTTTAAGTGCAGTGTGCGGCATGCATGTGTATTTTTATCTTTTAAACTCCAGGTGCACTCGAGCAGCACACACAAAGCCAAGCCCATGTACTTCATTTTATTACTTATTGTATTATTATGTTCATGTAAACTAGCAAACCATGACGGAGTGAGGCTGTGCGTCAGCAATGATATGATAACAGGTCTGATTTTTGTAGTTTGGATGCATCGGATTTAATTGAAGACAAGGTAGATGTCAAAAATAACTATATAATTTTTGTCTAAAATAATTATTTGCTACATTATTTTTGAAATTAATATTTTCTACATTATTTTTTGTAATTAACACATCCAGACATTTTTTAAGAAAAACTTTGTCAATAATTTTGTTTAATAATTATAAGCAAAGTTTTAACAAACATTTTCTACATTATCTTTTTAAATGAATACTTGAAACACTTTATTTTTGACATTATTTTTTCATTAATTCATACAGAAAATGTATGCCTTTTTTTAAATTCTTTGAAGAAAAACTTGTTTAAAAAAGTTGTTTATCATTATTAAACATTTTTTAATGAATACTTACTGGTAGTTGAATACTTTAGTTTCTACATTATTTGTTTAAATGAATAATAATTATAATTATTGAAACATTTTCTAAATTTTTTATGAATACTTAGTTAAATATTTTCTACATTATTTTTTTAATGACTACATACAGAAAAAATTATTAAAATATATTTTTCAAGAAAAAAAATATGTTTTCTTTCCCATTAATACATATAGAAAAGTGTAATATTTTTCTACATACTTTTATTTATTTTATGTTCTACATATTTT
This sequence comes from Dunckerocampus dactyliophorus, assembly GCF_027744805.1. Classification (NCBI taxonomy): domain Eukaryota; kingdom Metazoa; phylum Chordata; class Actinopteri; order Syngnathiformes; family Syngnathidae; genus Dunckerocampus; species Dunckerocampus dactyliophorus. The sequence continues at coordinate 22,091,836 of NC_072835.1, read as the reverse complement.
TAAATTAATACATACAAAAACTGCATTAAAACATTTTTGTAAATTTTTAAATAATGATGAAGCATTATTTTCATTTTTTTCTGAATACTTAAGACACTTTATTGTCTACATTTTTTCTAAATTACCATACAGAAAAATGTACAAAAATATTTGTTCACTTTTTTTTTTTTTTTTAAGGAAAATTGAGTTTGTCAAGTACCGTCACTGAAGTCAAAGTAAAAGTAGGGCCATGTACTTGGTGCCTGGTGAGTAGAGTATCATACTCATGAACAGAAAGCGAGAGGAAGCAGGATAACCGGGAAGAAGCCATGTTGCCCTCTAGTGTTGCAAAGCCCGCATGTACAGAAACAGCTCCAGCTACTCCATTTATAAAAAAAGGTTCCTGCCCTGTTATAATCCACAGATAAAGACCTCCCTGAAATGTGTGTACTCATTTTATCCTTGATGGTGTCTGCATGTGTGTGTGTGTGTGTGTGTGTGTGTGCGTGTGTGTAGTTGGAGAAAGAATGCGTACCGAGGTGGAAGGCGACAGCACAATGTTGCCGATGGAGGCCTTGAGCTCATCGAGGGTGGCTCGGTTCTGATGCGTGCCGTTGTTGGGCTGGACGGGTTTGATCTCCACGTGGAACTTCCGGGGCTCGTCCTCGTCCTCCGAGTCGCTGGACGAGTAGAAGGAGTTCTCTTTGGCATGTTTCGCCAGTTAAAGAGGCAACATATCATACAGCATATGCAGACGTGATACGGAATATTTTGTGTGTTTGTGTGTGGACGTGTGTGTGTTGACAAGTCGGAAGGATATCATTGTCAATTGCTTCTGGCCTGATGCAGAAACCTTCATCGTCCACCTGCGGAACGTTCTGCAAGGACACAAACATGGCGATTGCATAAATAAATGTGTCACATGTGAACTAAACTGTCTTCAAACGCCTGAAAATTATATTTAAAAATTATTACTTTTTTTTTTTTTTTTTTTAAATCGCCTCATCATTCAAGCAAAAGTCAATAATAATAATAATTGCCTCAAATAGTGTCTTCCTGTCACACTGATTTACTCAACTGCAGAGAGTGCCAGTCACATTTTTTGTAATGGAGGGGCCTTTATTTTCACAAAATCATTGTTAAAATAATATAAACAATACTCTAACATTTTGTATTACATAATAATACATACTTAGCTTTACTGAATGTACTATGATTCTATATTGTATTACATCCTCAACATCAGCTTTACAGATGCCAGCTACCTAGTTTGCTTGTTTTTTTTTTTTTTTAATTTTTATTAAAAGGTGCGGTGTTAATTTGTATTTTTTTTATAGTCTTTTTTTTCCCCTCTGCGGCTCGGGATCTGGGCTGTGGGTCTGGGACCCCCGTGGATTTAAAAAAAAAATACTTGACTTTTAAGCGGACAACATGCAAAGGATAAACGTTTCACATGGCTATTTGAGGAAAGACGTCGACAGCGTTGTAAGTGTTTGGGGTCCCAGATTCTTGAAGTTATTAACAATGACCTCATCAGTATACGTACAAGTGCATCTCAATGAATCAGAATATCTTTCAAATGTTTGTTATTTCAGCAGGTCAATTTAAAAAGTGATTAGTGCAATATTTCAGGAGCGTACTTCTTCAGAATTCTGATGATTATAGCTATGCATGGGCCGGTTAGCGGTTTCAAGGTATGTCACGGTTTCAAAACCTGTCCAATTTTGCGTCATATCGTTTCTGCGATATGAGGGAAAGTGGACGCCCATCGCGGCCACAACGTGGAAATACTTTGTCATGTCCTGTGTTATTCCTATTCGCAGTCGGAACGGGGCTTCGATGCGTTGAAGGCGTGCG